>NC_043970.1:47028543-47358543 GCF_902148855.1 Sphaeramia orbicularis | reverse complement strand
CGGTGGGCCGAAAAAATTATATTAATATTCATCTACTATAAAAAAATATAATAAATCAGGACAATGGATGTTTTTTTCAACTTTTGCTCAAAGTTTAGACCCTAATGTTAATACAAGTACATCAAAAGTGTATTTTAGTGCAAACTTTAATGTTCAAACATGATTTTTAATATTTGTGGGGTGAAATATACGCTATTAAAAATCTCTGACACGAACAATTAATTTATGCATATCATCGTCAATCCAGCCGAAATAAAACAGGCGAGGATAAAAAAATTTCTAATTTCTCTTTTAGTTTGTTACCGTTTACTCAGGCATAGTAATAGATACAATATTTTAGACAATGGGAATAGATTCTGTGAGGTCTGTAAATGTCCATAGACACCAAGAACATCCATATGAACCTTATTAATAAAAGTATTATAAGTAATTCTTCATTTACTTTGGGTATGTCTTTTTAGGCATTTTCCCCCTGAAAATATGGTCAGGGTTAAACCGATTAAAAAAATGTGTTTCAATTCAATTCACACACAAAAAAGTAAAAAGTGCTGTGCAAGAATCCCAAAAAATAGCCCAAAAATAAAAAAAATATCCTTAACTTTTTGTGTGTATAAATCCACTGTAATAACAACATATAGAACACTATCTGAATAAGTGAATGTCTGGTTATAACATAGAAGTACACATATGAGAAGATATCACATTTATTAATCATTGTATTTGTAGTAAATATTTGAAGTGCATATAAATATTATAGTTTATATTAAAAACGGTTGATTACGGAAATCTGAGTGCGTGTGAGGGGACCAAAAAAGTGTATGTGAATGGTTTGTATGGATGTTTTGTGTTATTGTAAAAATATACAGAAGTAAAGGTGTGTTGATAAAGCAAAGGAAGCGGATCTAGTTTGATTATTAGTTTGTAAAAATGGGCTGGAGTCAATAAGTTATACTCCTTCACATTCCTTTTCGAGTGCAGAAAAATGTTGTTTGACCACATTGTATGGTTCTGTGTTATCTGATGATTCTATATGAGTTAGAACTGAATTGGGGAAGTGAGCTTTTAGCTTTGTCGCCCCCTTTGCCTGGAACACACTTCAAGTAGAGCTGAAAATGCCAGAACTCATGTCATTTCAAGCTTTTCACTCCGTCTTACAGACAAGACAGTGAGAGTCAATCGGACAGTGCCTGTGTTTTTAAATTGCTGACCCCAACTAAATTTTTGCACTTTATTAACTGCACTTTAAAAACAAACAAAACTATCTCACTTTTCTGTTATTACAACCGGTCTGTAAAGCCTGTTTTCTTTCTTGGCGTGTGCTGCTGACCTCTTGGCCAGGTCGCCGTGGTAAAAGAGATCTCGATCTCAATGGGATTTTATCTGGTTAAATAAAGGTCTAATAAATAATTTTAAAAATGTGCTCGAAACAAAACTACATGACTACTGCAGTGAGTTTTAACCTCTTAAGACCCAGCTATGGGTTTTCTGTCCACATTTGTGGACAAGAGTTTCACAACTTTATACGAAAAAAAAAAAAAAAAAAGGAAAGAACAGAAAACTGTCCACCACAAACGACATTCCATAAAAATTTTAAAAACTGCATCTGAAAAAACTGTTGCATTGTGATGTTTCCAATATAGGCACTTATTTAATAAACAAAAAAAAAAGCTTGTACTTTGTTGACATTTCCTGGGTCTTAGGAGGTTAAAGCTATACTTGTCACATCAGCCTCCAGATGTTAGTCTGGTTTTGTCTGTCATTTCCTGTCTTATTTTGTTAACTCCTCCTCGTGTGTCATGTCTGGTGTCTTTGCTTCCTGTTCCCCATTACTCCCACCTGTGTGATTACCTTTCCCCGCCCTGATTTGCTACACCTGTGTCTTGTTTTCTCCTCCCCCTCTTGTGTATTTAAGCCATGTGTTTCCCTTTGTCCTGTGCCAGTTTGTATTCTACCTTCGTGTGATATTTACCAGTGTTTTGGGATCCTGTCTGTTTGTCTGTCTGTTTTTTGACCTGGATTGCCTTTTTGACTCCTGCCTTTTGCCCAACCCTTGTCTGTGCCTCTGCCTCCAACTGATTCCTCATGTGTTTGACCTTCTGCCTGATTTACTGGTATGTGAGCCTGCCTGTTCCTTATGTCCTGTTGCCTATCTGTTTGCTTTCCCGTGTATGACCTGGTTTGGACTCTGACTATTCTCTGCTTTTCCCTAGTCGGGTCACCAATGCGTGTTACCGGTCCGGGCTTTGAACCCCAATCTCCGATCCTGTCTCTGGATCCTGTGAAGAGTCCGGGACCCATTGCCTTCAAGGATGTGCTTCTCAATATTTCCTGTGAATTGTCTTTTATTATTGTGTTTAATAAACACAGTGAACTTTTACGTCTGTCTCCGGGTCTTGCAATTGGGTTCAGTTTCTGTACTCAGACCATTACAATACTGTATGATGTAGCATTTTTACACTTTTCTTTTGTCATCTTAAAATGCTCCTACTAAGCATGTGTCAAACTAAAATGTAAAAGAAATACACTAAGTATTAAAACTCAAATGTTTAATTCTCATATTTCTGATAAAATTCTGACCAATCATTTTATTCGGTCCGAATAAACTAATTGGCTGAACCTCCTGTCAATCATCCATCACCGCTGTCCAACATCCGATCCATTCTCGCTGTCCCCGCATCCGATATGTGTTTTTCTGAATCTGACGCTTCAGTCGCACTGCCCCTCCTGTCACTGACCACAGTCTACTGTCTAAGGATGTGTTTGGATAGAACTCAAATGTTTATGTTTATGCATTTGACAGACGCTTTTTTCCAAAGCGACTTACAGAGGAAAATCAATCAAATTTTATTTATATAGCGCCAGATCACAACAAAAAATTTATCTCATGACACTTTATATATAGAGTTGGTCAAAACCAGACTCTAAGCCAATTTACAGAAACCCAACAGAATCCAAATACACATTAAGGAAAAAACTGATTTATTAACAGAAACAACAACCAAGGGGAACAAACAGGAGTCTGATGAATGAAGGATGGAGATAAAAGTCCGGAAGTCTGGTGTACTGGACTCCACAGACAGGTCTGCACAAACCTCAGCTTTTATGACCGTGGGACTCAAACACGTACATGTACTTGGTGTCACACAATGTAGGATTATGTAGGATGATAAACATATGGACTATGAAACGTCAAATGTCCAGAAAATTCGCAGAGGCCACGCGTTCACAGTGCGCGTGCTGATTGCCTGGGCACTTCATCACTGAGACACCGACCCAGCGCTGCACAGACCAGACCCTTAAATCCAGGGTCTACTGATGAAACAGGGGCCGCAGCAGGTGGATGATGTATCTGACTACTGAGGGAGGGGTCCGCGGACAAGCCGAAGCAGACCAGACCTCCGCTTCCACCACGTGCATCAGGTGAGAGGAGGGGAGCATCAGAGCTCAGGCAGGGGGAAGTGGGCGGGGCTTTGGAAGGTGGCGGGTTGTTCATGTTCAAACTTTTACGAAGTGCTGTGAGAAATGCCACATCTGTAAGTGTAGCTTTAAAGGATGTACAAACCAGTTCTTGTAGCAGAAAACACAACTCTTGTTTTTGTAGACACATAAACTCCAGGTGAAATCTTTGAAATCATCAACATTTGTTGGTTGAAATGAGAATATGTTCCAAATAAAACAGCTCATCAACACGCATTTACCCTGTCTGAACTGTACCATTCACCGTGTTCTTCTAAATTACGACTATTAGCATTTAGTCACATAATCTTTGATTCACAGCTTTTAGCAATTAACGGTATTCTCAAATGAGTAGCTGTAATTTGTATAAACTCTGCACCTCGAGAAATATTTCCTATCTATGTTTAGAGTAACTGAAGTGTTGGCCAATCTCCACTGGAGTCAAATTAAGCGTTTTACCTTTGATAGTGTGGAACTGACTCGGCCTGTTTCCACGAATAAACCAATTAGCAGCATTTTCATGTTCACAGGTAGAGCATTGTGCCAGAAAAACAGCATGAAACACAAGCAGCCGCCAGCTCCTTTCCCCTCCTGCTGAGCATGATCACACTTTAAACTTCTCGTACAAGTATGAAATTACAATCTGAGTTATGATAATAAGCTTTGTTCAACCTTTAACACGCTCCGAGTCTGAGTTCACAAAGACGGCAGTGTCAAAAATATACGGGAAAGCTTTGAAATGGTTCCAAGCAGCTGTTAAACCATGAGCATGTAGAATTCATGTAGGAGTGTGTTCACGCACGTAGATGAAAATGAATACAGGTAAAGTTAGATGAATCAAATCCAGACTCTGACTAAACTTTACTTGTGTTATCATCACCTCATGTCATTTTTTTTTTTTTTTTATATCCAAGCCTGCGATACAAAATTTCACGTGGCAATAGAAATGCTCCCAGAGGAAAATGAGCGACATTGTGAGTTTGAATGCGTGAATTGAAGGCGGGAATGTTTCCATTATTGTCCTCCAGGTGCTGCAAAACTATCTTTATATTAATTTAGGCAAAAATTGAGTAGATTTCTACAACCCTGTTCAATTCCTGCTTAATTTGTTATGTTTTATAACTAGTTACGTCACAACATTTGCACATATTAGGTCAACACTTCCAACGAATATTTCTCCGAGTACGACAAAATTGTTTATCAGCAGCAGCGGTTATAGTCCATACTGAAAATATGTCCAGACTTCGAACCGATTACCTAACGTGTTCAGTTGTTGGTTGAACAGGACAGAAAGCATGGCCAACAACCTGAAGGGGGTGGGGCCTGAAGTAGCTCATTTGCATTTAAAGGGACAGCGCTCAAAACCACCTTTCTGGTGTTATTAGGGTTGAAGATGGACCTGTGGAGTTGAATTAATGAAGAATTCAGACCCAAGCAGAGCATTTACACTTTATGTAGACCACAGGAAAATGTTAGAAAATGCAGAATTCCATTTAAAAAAAAGCAAAATATCACTCTGTCAACAACTTTAACAATCAATTAAAAAAAAAAAAAAAAAAAAGAGTACCCATTACCTCTGCCTAAATACATTCATCAGTGATTTACTTAAAGGTGCCATATGTAGGATTGTGGCCAAAACTGGTACTGCAATCACATTCAAAATACTGTAGAGCGTGGTATCCCCCCCCCCAAAAAAAAAAAAAACCAGTATTGTAGATGAACATGATTCCTTAATGTCTTGTGACAGTCAGGTCCATTTTATGATTACTTAGAACATAATTCCTACATACTGCACCTTTAAGACTTTTTCATTAAATATTTAACATGTTGGTGTTGGTTTATCTTATGAAGATATCACAATATGGGGATATGGTAAAATGGTTGTAAAATGTTTCTTTATTTTATGCACAAATTCATATTCATTAAATGATTGTTGGTCCGAATGATCAAAAGTTTCCAACCAGTTTTAAGATTTAGACTTTATATGATAAATCTGGGTAAAAAGTTCCCTTTTTCTATGATAATTTAGATAAATTAGACACTTTCTACTTGTCAAAAAAGTTCAGACCCAAGCATAGCATTGACAGTTTATATAGACCACAGGAAAATGTCTTAAAATGCAGAATTCCATTTAAAAAAAAAAAAAAAAGAAAAAGTAAAATATCACTCCTTTAAAGTATAACTCCAGTCTATGTTGGTAATTAAAAAAAGATTGAAAATCACTAATTTTCTTTCTTTCTACAGACAGAGTTGATTGCAAACCATTACATGACTTTTCTGCATTGTAAAACATCACTGATGATCTAAAAAGAAACCCATCTCTTGTCCTGTCTTTTTCACTAGGTGACGTTCTTTATGAAACAGCAGAGAACACTAAGCTCCAGGGCCTAATAAAGCAATAACATTTTACTGTTCCTCTCTGCAGCCTCCAAAAGTGGTAAAAAAGTGACGGTTGTTATACGACTGTACTGATACAGCTGTACCGATAATAATGCAGGCGACGCCATCAGCCGAGATGGGTCAGTTCACACCACTAAAACTTTTCTGAGCAACGTCTTGAAAGGTTTCGCCTTGGTGTGAACTGGCCTGTACAGTTTATGTTTTTGTCAATTTTCATCTGCTCCCCCCTGGTGAAATGCTGTCTTAATGCTAACCCTTAGATTTCTTCAGGGATGACTGTGTTGCTTTACAGCAGCATTATAGCCTCTGGGGCTCAGTGACACTCACTGTGCATATGTTGCAGCAAATAAACATCCGAAATGTCCCAGAAGAAAAAAAAAAAAAAAAGCAATCTATTTTTATATCTATTCTATGAGTCTGTTTTTGACAGACGCCACATCGATCAACTCACAGAGCGGCTGGAAGTCAGATACATGCACAGCTCAGAGAATCCGGACCTCACAAATTTTTAATCCACTCTACTGAAAACAAAACAAACAAACAAAAAAATAAGTCATTAGTCTTGTCAGAATTTGGAGTAGAGTCAACATGTCAACAAGTAAACATTTTTCCAGTCTTGCACCAACACTTTTTACAGTGTATTGACAGTCTAACGCACTACTCGGACTGGATTAGTTTTACACGGGCATGTGGGGTAGTGTCACTTTACCGCAGCACATCGGTAATATTAATGGCCAATTCGCAACGGATAAGAAATATCAGTTTCTTGCTGTCGGAACCAACAGTAATCACCACTATGTTTGGGCTGAAGCCTTTTGGAACCTGATTGAATTTCAGAAATATCTTCATGAAATTACTTCCTCATTACTTATATCAACCAGATTGGGTAGGGGGGAAATTCAAGATGGGGATGGGCAAAATCAAGTTTGAACAACATCAAGCGACCCACCTGTTTGGATCCTCATGTACTCTACTAGATCGTAATTTGGGGGTTCTATGGTTGCCCAGAAAATGTTGCGCCATTTGGACAAATTAGCTTATTTATAAAGAGCTGTGTTGTGGGGGGAATACAGGACCACCAATGACTTCTCCCATGAGAACTCGATGGAAATTCCAGCCTTCAGCTTTGCATTACTTTGTACTGAACCAGATTTTTCTTACAAGTACTGACAGCCAACTGAATTTTGATCACTTAATTGATGTTTATATGCTTGGTATTGTGCTAACGGCTATGTATTGACTTTGGCATAATTCACAATCCTGACATGCTGGAGGAATTCTGATTGGATGTGTTATGTTATCTGTATGCAACTAAAAACTAATACAGGAGTCATGTAACGCATTACAATTCTGAGACAGTAATACTGTAAGGTAATAAATTACTTTTTTAATTACTTGTTTTTTTTTACTCCTTTTTCCAAACATATCACATCATCACACATCAAATACTAACATTAGAGCATTGGATACTGTTAAGTCCAAACTCAAAGTGCTAGACACTAACTCAATGACTTGCACTTGTTTTTCATAGTTTGACTTGTCCTGTAAATTATTGTACGTTGTAACTGTTGTATTTCATGCAGCCTCTTGGCCAGGACTCCCGAGAAAAAAAGGTTCTTAATCTCAATGGGATCTTATTTCTTGGTTAAATTATGGTTAAATAAAAAAATATAAATAAAAAATAGTAAATTATCCACCCTCCCACCCACCTGTAACCAGACGGAGTTTTCATATTGATAAATTGGCTTTTTATCCCACACACATCAATTTTGAGCATCCCTGTATATAATATGTACTTTAGGGCTGGGTATCATGGCCAATTTCCATAATTGATTCGATTTTGATTCATAAGGCTCTGAATCGATTAATCACGATTTGATTCGATCCAATATCGATTCGATTCAGTATTAATTGATTGATTCAGATTAATTTAGTGATATCAAAATACAATTTTGAGTTGTAACCTGATTATTTGACTACCGCAGTTATGCAACACATCAATACTGGTATCAATATTAATATTAGAAAGGAAATAAATTTGACATTTCAGCAGGAAGTAGCTGAACCTGCTCTTAAATAATGAATGGGACAGAAACATTTCCATGTTTCTACACTGGCTCAGAACGGGCTTCTTTGTCATCTTTATTCTGTTTTATGGCTGGTGGCTTCTACTCACAGGGGGGAAGGTTGCGCTCCATAATTGTTGGTCGAAGTGGGGTGGGGGGGTGGGGGGTAGCGTAGCCTTTGGACATTGTCGCTTTACTCTTCCTCTAACTCCATACTCAGCCATAGGTGATAATAGGGATCCAAGTTATCATTCCAAGAATGACCGGCTTCCGCGACTCGCCTCAGAGGCCTCACAGGCGGCCAGTTCCTTCACACTGCAGGTTCAAGTTTGAGGCCGGGAGTACCTCCAGCTGAGGGGTTTTCCCCACCCTTCCTCTGCATATTTTCCGCACCAGAGCCATTGCAAACGAGACCAAGACCACTTCCCCAGGAGTTCGCAAGACAGAGCCGTCCGCGCTTCCACGTACTCCCGGTCCCACTCTGAAAAACTGATCTCATCCACTATTAATCGATAATGCAAAATTAAAACAAAATCAATCTAAAATCAATTAAATCGATTTTTTTACCCAGCCCAAATATACATGCACTATAAGTATCTGCACAGGGGTGTCTAATCATAATATACACACATACCTACATAAGGTATGTGATCATTGTCTTTTCAGTGTGAATCCTCTTGGTCTTTAGTCTTTAAATCTAAAGATTCCAGGCATTTGCTCCATTTCAAAAGATATTTTTCAGTCATGTGGTAAGGAATTAGTTTAAAATAACAAACAAGTAATCTGTAACAGATTACAATTTGGAAGTAACTTGCATAACACTGGTTATAAATCATTTTTCAGAAGTTCATACCAAACTGTGAATTTTGTTTATCATTACACTCCGAGTATCAAAATCAGACTACAGCGAAGTCTACACTTGTAAATATATCTGATGTCGGAGTAAATCATAAACTACTTCTTTAACTTATTTCCCACCGTGCAGAGGTCTTCATCCCAGCGGCTGATGATCATCCGCTGATAAAATTTGATGTCACTCTTTCTGCGTTTCATATTAATTTGAATTTCCTCTCACAGGGTTCTTCCTTATCATCTAAGCTTTGGCATTAAAAATCCACTTAACAAGTTCAGAGTCCTTTACACTCTTTTCATTTTGAGATAGCGCACTTGTGCTTTCATCACCTCACAGTCACATTAGTATGTAGGCCTCATCCTGAGTCTCCATCCATGTGCCATTAGCTGACATCATGTGCAATTTCCTCCTCTATGGGCACATGAATTGTGGGTATTAACATCTGCGGTTCATATATCTAACATGTGTGTGTGTGTGTGTGTGTGTGTGTGTGTGTGTGTGTGTGTGTGTGTGCACGCAGCTGCCTCAGATCCATCACAGCATATCTGCCGATTAGACGTGCGAGTCATTACTGAGGATGAATTTCTTTCAAGTCAGTCACCATTATGAGGAAATGTGTTGTCTGTAAGTAATTCCTCAGCCAAAATGAAATTCAGAATTGTGTTATATATTACCGCTAAAGCAGAGGGAGAGCTGCCACAGAGTACATGAAGATTTATACCACGCATTCCACCGTGTATCCGTTTCACAGCAAACTCATTACCTGAACTTTATCAGTCAACATCCCTACATACAGTAAAGCAGATTTAGGCTGTGAAAGGTTTATCTTTATGCCAAAGAAGGATTCAAGTTACATTAAAACTGATGGAAACTTTATTTAAAATGTTCACATTGAATATTTGACTCAGCAAATGTGCATCGATTTTTTGAAGAGTGAAAAAAAAAAACAAATCCCACGGCTAAGTGACATATTTGAGCCTAAACAGTCTAAACAGCCGTCCCTGGCTTCGGTTTAATGCTCTGAGGTGGTTCACACGGTGCCCACCTTATTATCAGCAGGTCCTTTAGTCAGAAAATTAGTTTTAGTCAGTGGTGTTATCCAGGGTATACGGCCGTATATGGCGTATACCTACTTATTTTTCAGTCAGTATTGCGTATACCCACTTCTAAATCCCCCTGATGTGCACCACTCAGTTGTATCTGAGCCAAATTGCCCATTTTTTCCCCTAAGATGGTGAAGCCATGACCCACCCTATTCTGCCTTTAATTGTGTAGTACTTAGTGCCTTCACTGATTAGATTGGCTAACTTTAGGCATGAGGAACAGTAGTGTAGTCCAGGGTATACAGCAGTATAGAGGGTATGCACATACAGGGTGGGGAAGCAAAATTTACAATATTTTGAGGCAGGGATTGAAAGACAGTGTATGACCAATTAGTTTATTGAAAGTCATGATAATTTATTTGCCACAAGAAAATGTACATAATAGAAAATGTTTTTATTCTATGTGTCCTCCTTCTTTCTCAATAACTGCCTTCATACGCTTCCTGAAACTTGCGCAAGTGTTCCTCAAATATTGGGGTGACAACTTCTCCCATTCTTCTTTAATAGTATCTTCCAGACTTTTTCGTAATAGTTTTGCTCATAGTCATTCTCTTCTTTCCATTATAAACAGTCTTTATGGACACTCCAACTATTTTTGAAATCTCCTTTGGTGTGACGAGTGCATTCAGCAAATCACACACTCTTTGACGTTTGCTTTCCTGATTACTCATACGGGCAAAAGTTTCTGAAAAGATATGGATAATAGTGTTAGGTATGATTGTGATATCAATATATGTTTGGTTTCAAAACAATTGATGTAGTGCCTGCTGAGAAAAAACAACTAAATGTTCGTTGTAAATTTTGCTTCCCCACCCTGTATGTCACTCCCCCCCCAGGCCACACCCCTCTAAGTCAGACTGAGTGGCAAAAACCAACCTGCTCAACATGACGGAGTATAGCAGTAAAGACAGCCAGACTGGGAAAATGTGAAATATGAAATTGAATTAAGGACAATTGGACTGGACATGGATCTGTACGAGCTACCAAAGAACAACTGGTCCATGAACACTGACATGTGGACAGAAATCACGTATCCGGACATCCAGGGTAAGTATCGTCGCTATTTTTACCGGAAAAAAATATACATGGTTTCATCATTACTGACAACCAGGGTCCAAAACTAGGGCCCAGAACCAGCTGATCCAAAGTGCATTTACAGTAGACCGTGGATTGACCCCAGTGAATATATGCATGATCTACTGGGACTGAGGAGATTAACTGAGTCTAGTTCAGATCAAGTACTTTATACAACACACATACTACTGCTGTTACCAGCAGGGGACCACTGGATTCTGGGATATTATAATGTTTTTCCCACCTGTTTTTAAATTATGACATTATTCTTGTAATATTATGGCTTTATTGTTGGAATATGACGACTTAAATCTCATAAACAAATGACATTTTTATGAGGTTTTTTTTTTTTTTTTTTTGTAACTATGACTTAACCTCATTATATTGTGATTCTTTTTGTATTCGACTTTATTATCATAAAATTACAGGTTTTATATAGATATTTTATGACTTTACTCTCATAGTGACAAGTGTTTTTATTTTCTTATGTGGTCCTAATACTCCGTCGTAGCTTTATTCTCCAGTTCCCCTGTGTTTGAAAAACTGGGTTAACCTCAGTTTGTCATGTCGGCTCCCAGACTGTGTCTGGATTTGTCTGTCTTTTATGTTGTCTGTCATTTTTGTTGTCTGTCATTTCCTGTTTTATTTTAAGTTTCCCTCATGTGTCATGTCTGGCGTCTTTACTTCCCTTCCCTGATTGTTTCACCTGTGCTGATTACCTGACTCCACCCTGATGTGTTCCACCTGTGTCCAATTGTCTTCCCGCCCTCTTGTGTATTTAAACCCTGTGTCTTCCCCTGTTTGTTTGCCAGTTTGTGTTCTACACTTGTGTGCTCACTTACCAGCCTTTTGGATCCTGTCAGTCTGTCTGCCCGTTGTGACCCGTTTCGTCTTTCGACCACCGATTCTGCCCGTTCCTGTTTTGCCTGCTCGCCTATGACCTGGTTCGTTTACCCGACTCCGACTCTGCCTACTCCCTTTGGTACCTCAGCCTCCACCGATTCCCTGTGTTTCGACCCTGCGCCTGGATTACTGACCGTGAGTTTTTGCCTGATCCTCATGTACCGTTGCCTTTTGATCTGCTCTCCTGTGTATGACCTGGCCTGTTTTTTGACCTCCCTTTGTTTATTCCTAGTCGGGGTTCCGTTGGGTTTTTCCCGGCTCGGCCACGCTGGTCGCCAGCTGATCCTACTCATGGCCCAGACGTCAAGCCCCGGACACAGCGTCTCCACAGATTCACTAATTATTCTGTGTTGTGTCTTTTCCCTTGTTAAAGTGTTCAATAAACACCCTCGAACTCACGCCAGTCTTTTGGTCTTGCAATTGGGTTCAGCCTCTGTACTAGTCCCATCACAGTTTCAGTTAGTTTACTAATCATGTAGGAGCACAAGGTTCAGAATCACAAAATGAAGACAAAAACCATGAAAGATCTGATCATGAAACCAAGAGCTTTAGTAAGAAGTAATGTTAGCCAAAACAATATGTAATTTAAGGTATGAATTTACTGAAAAATACAGCATAAATTACTATTACCTGACACCAAACAGGATCCACAGATCTAGGTTTGGTTTCCTGGATTTGTGGATCCATCTACTTCTCTTTTCTTTGTCTTTCGGTGTCTGTAAAACGATAGCCCCGACTGCTTTTCAAACCTGTTCATACAATCAATTGCACAACAGCTCTTACCCATTTTTTATTTTTTATTTTTAAATTAAATATTGTTCTTCAGTTTAGACAGTTTCAAAGCCAACGCTGTCACTCATCTCCCTCTTTCTGCCACTCAGTGGCCGTAACCACGGTGATTTCCGCTAGCGGTGACGTCACGTGCATACCCTCTGTATGGCATATATCTACTTATTTTTTAGTCAGCATTGCGTATACCCACTTCTAAACTAAGCGTCTTTGAGTACTTAGAAAAGCACTACATAAAACTGATTTTTTATTATTATTATTTAATCCCCCTGATGCACACCATTCAGTAGTATCTGCAGCCAAATTGCCCATTTCTCCCCCTCGGATGGTGAAGCCATGACCCGCCCTACTCTGCCTCTAATTGGCTAGTACTCGCTGTCTTCACTGATTAGATTGGTTAACTTCAGGCATGAGGACTGATGAGCCAATCAGAGGCAGAGTAGGGCGGGTCGTGCTGAGGAAAATATTGCTAACTAGCACCGGCCACCTCTGGAACCTGATTGGACACCGCAAGAGCCAGTGCCACCCCAGTTGATTGACAGGTCACTGCACGTCTCGTTGAAAGATGTGCTGTTATTGGAAACGCGAATGAGAAAGGCAGAATAAACATCTTGCGAATGAGTGACACGTATCAAGAGAATCTACTTTCATGGAATACATAATTCTGAGGTAAGTTTTAAGGTGGTTTCAGAATGAGTCACTGTTTTAAACTACTGCCCATATGACTGCATATAGAGAAGAGATTTTGTCGCCAATGTGTGAGTAGGCTAACATTTAAGCTAACGTTGTGAAAGGCTAACATTATCCTATGTTTACCTCATGTTGAATACATTTCCATTCATGCAGCTGCTTGTGTGACCAGAAAAACCTACAAACTGCTCCTGATCAAATCATGATAATTTTATAATAGTGAGCAAATACTATTGATGGATTTTTGAGTAGAGTACATAGAGTAGTCTGACATATCACTGTTTCTAAAAAAGAGCGTTTTTCTGGACTACTTTAAAAAAAAAAAAAAAAAAAAAGCAAAAATTTTGAGTATACCCACTTCTCCAGGGACCACTACACCACTGATGAGGACTGATGAACCAATCAGAGGCAGAGTAGGGCGGGTCATACTGAGGAAAACTACTACAGATTAATTTTTTGGTACACTAAATAGAGTAGTGTGACATATCACTGTTTCTAAAACAGGGTGTTTGTCTGTACTACTTAAAAAAAAAAAATTTAAAAAAATTTAAAAAATAAGCCAAAAATTGAGAGTATACTCACTTCTCCAGGGACCACTACACCATTGGTTTTAGTTGATAAATCTCACCCTAACCTTTTCTGACTAACAGGCCTTCTGACAATAATGCCCCGTTTCCACTACGTGGTATCGACTTGACTCGGCTCGGTCTTTTTTGCGTTTCCATTACGAAAAAGGACCTGGAATCTGGTACCCGGTACTACTTTTTTGGTATCACCTCCGCCGAGGTTCCAGGACTGAGGACCAGATACTAAAACGTGACGTGTAAACACTGCAGACCACTGATTGGTCAGAGAGTTGTCTCTGTGACCTGCTGTTTTACAAAAAAACAGATGCAGACCTGGACAGTAAATATAGCGGTACATTAATCCACATGATAACAGCCCAAAACTACACCATAGTCAGTCGAGGAGATTCAGTCTTTGGTGGCCGACGTAAAAATTCAGACGAGACAACACGCAACGAACGAGTTTATCAGCAACTCTCTGAACAGACGACACGGGAGTAATGCGCTGCATCCAGGTACTGTAAAGTCAGTAGTATCCTGTAATGGAAACGCTCTCCAGGAATACAGAGTCGAGCCGAGCCGAGTCGAGCTGGTTCCACGTAGTGGAAACGCGGCAAAAGGTGCCTCCCGGTTCACACAGCATGACTGTCACTTTATTTTTTTTTTCAAATATTAATGAAACACCTCAATTTGTTGCTTGAAAGAACCAGAATCATCATCTGAAAACAACCTGATTGTTGCAGGTCTATTGCATTTTTTAATGACCTTTCAGTAATTAAGTATCGTCTCCCTCGCAGGCAAAACACATCCACAGATAAATGCGAACTGTTTTACACCAGTTTGACTTTTTCTCATGGATCATTCTAATCCAAGTGAGTTTGACGGAACTCGTCTTTTTTTGCTTGTTTGTTTGTTTTTACCTACAACAATAACAGCCCTACCCCCAGGCTGTCGTCTGTTATCATTATGATTATCTGTTACAGCAACGAGTACCAACAACTAATGAAAAGAGAAAAACACGGATTAAAATATTGTGGTTCATTGTGGGAACAGTTTTATGGGAATCCAGTGCTGTTTGCCTGGTTGTCATATTCATATTGTAATATAAAAAACTGAAGATCGATTTGTAATGTTGTGAATTCAGTTTACATTAGCTTGAAATATAGTAAGCTTTACACTTCCTAGTCCAACAGTACCAGGTCCAGGTCTCCTTACCTCAGTTGCTCTCGTTTCCTCAGCAGAGCCACCAAGATCATTAAGGACTCCTCTCACCCCAGTAACCACCTATTTGAACTGCTGCCCTCAGGCCGGCGCTAAAGGTCACATAAAACCTGGACAAACAGACTAAGACACAGGTGTCAAACATGCGGCCCGGGGGCCAAATCCAGGTCGCCAAAGGATCCAGTCCAGCCCTTGGGATGAACTTGTGAAATGCAAAAATTATACTAAGATGTTACAATCATTTTAGTTCAGGTTCCACATTCAGAACAATTCAATCTCAGGTGGGTCAGTCTATAAATACTCACAACTCCAATTTTTTTCTCTTTGTAAATGTAAATGTTTTCATGTATTTACACTAAAATAAAGTATAACATTGCAAAAATATCTGAATAACCTGAACAAATATGAACATGTGAACATTAGCGCCAGTAATGTAGGATATAGGTGGAAGAAAACTGTCACAACCTGCCTGTTATTTCAGTTAGTTGGTTGCACCCCCCCCAGGATGAAATTCACTGAGCAGAAGTAAGGATGTAAAAAACAGATCTACCCCCCCCCCAGCAAATCACACCCTGCTTACCCGAAACCAGAAGTTGCGTAGTTTAGTTTAGTTTAGTTTATTAGTTTGATCCCCATTAGCTGCTGCATACCCCAGCAGCTACTCTTCCTGGGGTCATCAACAACACAAAAACAAAGCACCAACAATTTCCCACAACTCACTCAACAAACAGGATGTACATACACTCAACACAACAACACAAAACCAAAAATCAGCAACAGCACACAATACAAAACAATTACAATAATAATATCAACAACAACAGAAAAATAAATAAATAAATAAAGTAAAAAATAAAATAAGTAAATAATAATAATAATAATAATAATAATAATAATAATAATAATAATAATAATAATAATAACAATAATAATAATAAAGATAAATTTAAAAAAAAAAAAAAAAGTAGTGCCAGTGCAGGCGATACACATGCTCTCTTTTGTGAGTTGTTGTTCCACCAAAATGACCTTGAAAGTATAGTTTGAAGGCTGAAAAAGTCCTTTTTGTTGATTTAAAAGAAGCTCCACAAGACCAATCACAAATATGTAGAACCGCATACGGTATATTTCATGAAAATGACAAATTATTATATAAAGTAACTCAGAAATTTAATTCTATAACTTAAGCTAAAAGCAAAATAAAGGCTGCAGCCAAAACCTTCAGGTAAACTGCCAACAAACTGTCCACTGTGTGAATATCTACATCACTATTCTTATCAGTAGCGCATCATTAATGCATAAGTGGATCAGACTATGGTTGAATTTTGTATTCTATGTGGTGCTTGATGCATTTATGGTGTGTTAGGCAATTTGAGTTTTACTGTTCAAGCTGCAACCCAGCGCTGTTAAACGGTCCGAGAGTAAGTAAAGAATAAACAGAATTTAAAGCATGAAGTGGGCTTATGATCAAATGTTATAAGATTAACTGTGCTTTAGTGCTTTAATCATTCTCTGTTGGAAAGCCAAAGAGTTTATGGTCTGTATAGTTGTTTTTTTTTTTTTTTCTTCCCTCACAGATCCTCCCATATGCATGCATCAAAGAGTTCCTTTTCTTTTTTCTTTTTTTAACCATGCACAAAACTTCATATGATCATCTATGATGCACCAATTGGTTTGTGGTTTTGTACATTTCTATCTTTACTGAGCATGACCTAACATAAAAAAAGTTAGGATTGCAGGTTAAGCCTCCACTGATATTTACCAGAGAAAGAAGTAAACCACCTTCACGATATTGAAAACCCAGAGTTGACCTAGACATTTCCTTTCTAAGCCTTTAATCCTGTGTCATAATGCAGGACCCGGTCACGGTTTAGATCCTCTACAACACTAAATCTAAATCTGTCTGAAGTGTGACTCCCTGCATTAGTCAAGTTCTGTCTTTTTCATTGTGTGGTGCTTCTATTGGTCCTTGCACATGGAATATGTTGCTAAAAGAGTGGAAACTGACTGAATTGATCTCCTTGAATGCTTTTAAATCCAAACTCAAAGTGCTAGAGATTAACTCAATGACTCGCACTTGTTTTTCATAGTTTGATTTGTCCTGTAAATTATTGTATGTTGTTGTATTTCATGCTGCCTCTTGGCCAGGACTCCCTTGGAAGAGAGGTAATTAATCTCAATGAGATCTTTTTTCCTGGTTAAATTAAAAAAAAAAATCTATGAAACTGGACAGAGGGGCTAAAAATTCTAACCAGATGTAGACTAATGTTGTGTCACTTTGGGCCTATTTTAAAAATAAATATTTACTGATACAAAAGAGAAACTATTTTTCAGATAAAACACATTTTTATATTATTTTTATATACTTTTTATACAAAAATCTGCGTGTAACACAGTAATAAGGACACGAAAATTACATGCTACTGTTTTTCCAATATCTTTTTATTCTCTCACAGGTACAATTTTGGGAATTGAACTAATTATGCAAGAGCGTTTCACAAAAATGACCGCTGTTGCAAAATCATTCGTGATTTATATGTGTTTAACTGGGCAGGTTCTGCATGTAACGTGAATTGCCTTTGCCTGGAACAAACTTCAAGTAGAGAGGAAAATGCCAGAACTCATGTCATTTCAAACTTTTCGCTCCGTCTTACAGACAACACAGCAAGAGTTAATCGGACAGTGCCTGTGTTTTTAATTGCTGCGACCTCAACTAAATTTTTGCACTTCATTAACTTCACTTAAAAAAAACAAAAAAAACAAAAAAAAAAACAACTCTCACTTTTCTGTTATTACAATATTATTGCTGTTTTTTTTTGTTTTTTTTTTAATGTTACTACCTGTCTGTAAAACCTGTTTCTTTTTTGGCTTATGCCACTGACCTCTTGGCCAGGTCACCCTTGTAAAAGAGATTTCAATTTCAATGGGATTTTATCTGGTTAAATAAAGGTCTAGAACAGGGGTGTCAAACATGCGGCCCAGGGGCCAAATGTGGCCCGCCAAAGGTCCAGTTCGGCCCCTGGGATGTTTTTGCAAAGTGCAAAAATTCCACAGTCTTGAATTGAATTAAGCAAAAAAAAAATTCGCTTGAATTAAGGAAAAAAATCTTCAATTAAGCCAAAAAAAAATCTTCAATTAAGAAAAAAGATCTTGAATTAAGCAAAAATAAAAAAAATAAAAATCCTCAATTACGTAAAAAAGTCTTGAATTAAGCCAAAAAAAAATCTCAATTTTAGCAAAAAATCTTGAATTGAGCAAAAAAAAATCTTTAATTAAAAAAAAATCTTAAATTAAGCCAAAAACAATCTTTAAGTAGGTAAAAAAAATTCTTGAATTAAGCAAAAAATAAAAAATAAAGAATAAAAAATCTTTAATTAAGTAAAAAAAATCTTGAATTAAGCCAAAAAAAATCTAGAATTAACAACTTTTTTTTTTCTTTGTTTTAGTGCAAAAAACAACATTAAATTATGAAAATATTTACATTTACAAACTATCCTGTAACACTAAAATGTGAATAACTTGAACAAATATGAACAACCTGAAATGTCTAAAGAAAATTAAGCACAAATTTAAGAATTGTTCTGCCTGTTCCTCAGTGTTTAGTGTACTTGTAGATCTCATCCATAATGCACATGTAGAAATGATAAGTTGAGGAATAATATTGTTAAAATTGCACTGAATTTTCTTACGTTTTTTTATTTAAATTTCAATTTTTTCAGGGTTTTTTTTTGGGGGTGGGGGGGGGTGGGGTTAGAAAAGTAAGTATTTTCATAATTTAATGGGGTTTTTTTTACACTAAAACAAAGACAAAAAATTGGAGTTGTCATTATTTATAGGTTATTATGTTGTTATTTTTCTGGTCCGACCCACTTCAGATCAAATTTAGCTGAATATGGTCCCTGAACTAAAATGAGTTTGACACCCTTGGTCTAGAACAAGAGTGGACATGACGGGTTACACACAAAACCTGGATTGAGACTGAGAATCATGAAAAACCTGCAAATCTGGATGAGAAAAACCACTAGGACCGACACATTTAGCACAGTGTCTTTATTTATAACACTATATAAGACCCTTTACAGCCATGTTTTCAGATCATATGCACTGATACCTTGGTAGTTTTTCATGTCCTAATTTTGGTCCCATTTTTGGCCCCGATATTTGATTAAAAATTCATTAATTTTGGGATGGCTCAGAGCAAGAGTAAATTTTTTTTACATTTATCTGAGGTCATCATTAGGTACGTCCTGGGGGGAAATATGTCTAAATTTCTCTTTTATTATTGGGTATAAAAAGCTTGCAAAGTACCAGATACCAAAATGTACCCAGTTAGAAGCACCCAGTGGTGTGAGAATGTGCACATTTTCATCTCTCTGCAGATGTGGTCAAATATCCAACAGTCCATCTACACTTTAGCAATGAAAGAAGTAGTACATTTCTTCATAATTTTAAAGAAAATAACAAATAATCAAGGACGACTATAGATTTTCGAGTGTTATTCAACTGATTTACAACCTTAGAGTTTTCAAATTGAAGGCTTATCTTTCACTGTTAATTCCATCAGATCCTTGGATACATTGAATAGATTAAATCAGAGGAGTCGCTGTGAAATCACACCTTTTTCATGGATTCATTTAATCAGCCTGACGTGCTGAAAGAGCAGGTCGGCCATGTCGGAGTACAAGTGAGTTTTAGCTCAAGTTAAACCATCTGAATAATTTCTCTCTGTGATGAAAAGCAGCCTTGGAGGCAGAAACTCTCTATTAAAACTCATTCGAGGTTTGACACCAAAGAGCCACAAACACCTCGAGAACAGCAAAGAGTGGCCGGTCATATCAAAAAGTTAAGCTTTCAAAGAAACAAGTCACTGACAATGACGTAGGGAAAAGGTTTTGGGGGTTGTGCGGTCTGTCTGATGTCAGTATTTTCAAGGAAAGCACGTTTCGTCAGTGAAAATGAACAACGAATACTGAATAAGACCACCTTTTTTTTTTTCTAAATGAAAGGTATGTTGCTCTGTAAAACACAATGTGAAAAAAAAATCATAATATAATGTGCAGAATGTTACCCTGCTGTTTAGAAAATCCCAAGTAAGAAGTATGGGTGATGTCCAGGAGGAACGATGAGTCTGTTCAGTAATATTTTGGAATTATTACAATCCGACATGCTTGAATCACATGTGACATGACACAGAGGGGCTGATAGTACAACTAGTTTGTGTGGAATTGTCATAAATTACTCAAATAACAGTGTTATTGCACCTGAGAAATAGACCTGTAATTCTGTAGCCATGTTGATTATCAGAGGCACCGAGAAAAGTCTCCTGTGGTAGTTCCCAATTGAATTTTTTCTCTATATTTAATTTTTCTTAACTTATTTCTTGCCATTTCTTACAACATTATCTTCTGTATTTTGCATTTTTTCAGTGAAACTCAGGTATTTTCCTATATTTAATTCACTGATCATGTAGATGTTCATAAAGGCTCAGATTAAAGTTGAAGGTTTTTATATCAGAAACAGACAAAACTGAAGAAAAAGTGACTTTTACAGTAAAATATATCATTAACTAAACATAAAACAAGTGTCTCCAGTGTCCATTTAGGTGGATCCTTTTTAATCTTGTGTATATACACTATATTGCCAAAAGTATTGGCTCACCCATCCAAATAATCAGAATCAGGTGTTCCAATCACTTCCATGGCCACAGGTGTAGAAAATCCAGCACCTAGGCATGCAGACTGCTTTTACAAACATTTGTGACAGAATGGGTCGCTCTCAGGAGCTCAGTGAATTCCAGCGTGGAACTGTGATAGGATGCCACCTGTGCAACAAATCCAGTCGTGAAATTTCCTCGCTCCTAAATATTCCACAGTCAACTGTCAGCTGTGTTATAAGAAAGTGGAAGTGTTCGGGAACAACAGCAACTCAGCCACGAAGTGGTAGGCCACGTAAACTGACAGAGCGGGGTCAGCGGATGCTGAGGCGCATAGTGCGAAGAGGTCGCCAACTTTCTGCAGAGTCAATCGCTACAGACTTCCAAGCTTCATGTGGTCTTCAGATTAGCTCCAGAACAGTGCGCAGAGAGCTTCCTGGAATGGGTTTCCATGGCCGAGCAGCTGCATCCAAGCCATACATCACCAAGTGCAATGCAAAGCGGTGGATGCAGTGGTGTAAAGCACACCACCACCGGACTCTAGAGCAGTGGAGGCGCCTTCTCTGGAATGATGAATCGCGCTTCTCCATCTGGCAATCTGATGGACGGGTCTGGGTTTGGTGGTTGCCAGGAGAATGATATTTGTCGAACCGCATTGTGCCAAGTGTAAAGTTTGGTGGAGGGGGGATTATGGTGTGGGGTTGTTTTTCAGGAGCTGGGCTCGGCCCCTTAGTTCCAGTGAAATGAACTGGGAATGCTTCAGCAGACCAAGACATTTTGGACAATTCCATGCTCCCAACTTTGTGGGAACAGTTTGGAGCTGGCCCCTTCCTCTTCCAACATGACTGTGCACCAGTGCACAAAGCAAGGTCCATAAAGACATGGATGACAGAGTCTGGTGTGGAGGAACTGGACTGGCCTGCACAGAGTCCTGACCTCAACCCCATAGAACACCTTTGGGATGAATTAGAGCGGAGAATGAGAGCCAGGCCTTCTGTCCAGCATCAGTGTGTGACCTCACAAATGCGCTTTTGGAAGAATGGTCAAAAATTCCCATGAACACACTCCTAAACCTTGTGGACAGCCTTCCCAGAAGAGTTGAAGCTGTTATAGCTGCAAAGGGTGGACCCACGTCATATTGAACCCCATAGACTAGGAATGGGATGGCACTGAAATTCATAAACGAGTCAAGGCAGGTGAGCAAATACTTTTGGCAATATGTGTGTGTGTGTGTGTGTGTGTGTGTGTGTGTGTGTGTGTATATATATATATATATATATATATATATATATATATATAACATAACCTGGCATGACCCAAAATTAACCCATAAAGACCCAGTGCTACTTTTGTGTCAGTTCCCAAATGAATTTTTCTCTATTTAACCTTTCTTAAGTGATTTAACACCATTTAATATAATATTATCCTCTGTATTTTGCTTTTTTTTCCATCAAAATCAGGTATTTTCCATCATTTATTTTGTTGATCATGTAGATAATTCATAAAAACTCAGACTAAAGTTGACGCTTATGAGAAACAGAGAAAACTGAAGGAAAAGTGACTTTTTCAGTAAAATATATCGTTAACTGAACATAAACCAAGTGTGTCCATCAACTATCATTGATCCAACTCCATGGGCTTTTACTGGTGAATCAATGTTCTAGAAGATAA
Organism: Sphaeramia orbicularis; assembly: GCF_902148855.1. NCBI lineage: Eukaryota > Metazoa > Chordata > Actinopteri > Kurtiformes > Apogonidae > Sphaeramia > Sphaeramia orbicularis. The sequence continues at coordinate 47,336,101 of NC_043970.1, read as the reverse complement.
CGGTGTTTCCACGGTAACGACTGAGCCTCTGAACGTCCAAATGGGTCATATCTGATGACCATAAAAAGTTGAAAAACTGTATTTTACACCAATCATTTCCATGTATTGATAGGATTAGTGGATCAACAGTTATTAAACAGTTTCATCAGTGGATGGTTTTGGTTGCCAGTTGCTGTTTGGGTCTTTATGGGTTAATATGGACATACACTGAGTCTGCTGATTTAATGCTGAAGAGATAAATACTCCAAAATCTTGGAGGAATCACAGAGAATACTTTTATCAACTCTGTCTTCAGTCTGAATTTTGGATCACAAGTAAGTTTTGATACAAATTGTACTTTTCTCAGTGTGTGGTTGCAACTCACAGGTTGTTGTTTCTGTCTCATAGCAGGGAGGTCTTTGAAAATGGCACCACACAGATAGCGATGATCATCAGCTATTCCATCAGAATACCTGAGTACGCAAAAACTAAAAACTCCCAGTGATGAAAGAGGTTATATGCTTACAGATCTTTGATGTTGTTGCATTCTGTACTCACTGGAACAATGGATCAGTGAAGAAAATAAGGCGTTCGTTAACCCATAAAGACCCAGTGCTACTTTTGTGGCAGTTCCAAAATATTTTTTTCTCTATATTTAACTTTTCTTACAACATTATCCTCTGTATTTTGATTTTTCAGTGAACATCAGGTATTTTTCTATATTTAATTTTAGGGATGCACCGATACCACTTTTTTCCAGACCAAGTACGAGTACTTACATTTGAGTACTTGCTGATACTGAGTGCCGATATGAGTACTTAATAATCCCATTCCAGTTCTTAGTTCCTTTTGAAAATGTGCTTTATTGTCGTTGTCATTAGTCTGACCGTAACAAGGTGCTGCTACTGACATTTAATGTGTTGGAATGAGGGTTTCTCAATTAATCCACCAGGGGGCGCTGGTCTCAACCCTTTCATGCATGAACCATATGTGAACCTTGGTCAAAATTTTTTCTTGAGTGTTTTTATTCCTCCTGAAAAAAACAATGCGTTTGAGAGTTTTTTTTTTTATTTTTTTTTTTTTATGGAGTTAAAAAAAACTGTCCACTCAGCTACACCGTGCATTTAAATTTTGAAGCAAAAAAACATGTATTTAAAACTCAATATCAGAAAGGGATATTAAAACAATGAAATAAAAACATTTTTAAAGCTGCTAATCGGATGTTTTCTTACATTTTAACGTATTTTAATACTAGTTATTACTGACTTCACAGAGATAAAAAACAACACCTTTTTGTTTAAAAAAACAAACAAATCAACAAAAAAACAACTATTAATTACAGTCTAAAAATTACCAATTGATTTACACTAAACATGTTACTGCAGATAAGGTTTCTCAATAACAGCAAAGTTACAGTAATAGTATGAATTGCAGTGTATGGGATGATGCATAAGTGTCCACTGTGTTGGCTGATACAGAACTACAACAACAAAATCCATGAATATATGAGAGAACGGCTTTGAATAACTGTCCACTGTAGTGACCACTATGCATGAAAGGGTTAACTAACCACAATGGACAAATACCACGAAGAAGAGTAAAGTTTTTTTGAGAAGAAGACGAAGAAAGTCAGTAATAAAACATGGAGACGACAGAGGGAACACTAATGTGATACTAATATTGCAGCGTTTTCGCTGGTAAGGTTTAAAAGCTTAGCTTCAGCAGGTAGAGAAGAGAGAAATGAGCGAGAAGTTTTATTTTCACTTCCGCTGGTGGCGGTCTGCACCACTCCGTACTCCCGGCCCAGCCCTGGGTAGTTGTCATAAATCTGTCAGTAGTTTTTCTCTCACTCCCACAGTCGCTCTTTGAACAGATCCTCTACCTCCACGGTTCCCGCTGGTATTCTGGTATTCTCCATCTGGGTACGCATCCGCCAGCACCTGGAAAACGGATGGAATGTACGCAGAGGACGGACAGAACGCTGCGTCGGAATCTGTCTGTGTCTTTAACGTTACATGCAGTCAGCGTTACTTTTATCACCGTCATGTATTTTGAAAAATCTCCACATTCTTCACACTCCACACACATTATTTCACCGCTGCGTACCTGCTGCACTGAACTGTGAATGTCAAACAGCCGTAAGTGGTATTGGTGCATTTGTATCAGATTACTTTTACGAATACGAGTACACACACACTGAGTATTGGAGCCGTTTTCGTATTTTAGTAGTAGTAGTAGTAGTAGTAGTTTATTTCGAGCACATAGAATCATTAGATAACAAAGAATCATACAACATGGTCAAAAAAAAACAAAAAAAAAAAAAACAATTTTTCTGCGCTCGAAAAAGAGTGGGAAGAAGTATAACTTATTGACTCTCACCCCCTTTTTACAAACTAATAATCAAACTAGATCTGCTTCCTTTGCTTTGTTAACACATTTTTCTCTGTATATTTTTACAGTAACACAAAACATCCAAACAAACCATTCATGTACACTTTTTTAGTTACCTCATACAATCAGATTTACATAATCAACTGTTTTTAATATAAACTATAATATTTATATGCACTTTAAATATTTACTCCAAATACAATAATCAATAAATATGATAGTATATTCTTATCATGACAACCAATTAACTACAATAATATCTTTTTTTATGCGTACTTTTATAATGTTCTATATTTTGCTATTATAGTGGATTTATACATCCTTTTAAATGCACAAATTGAAGATATTTTGAAGTTTTGCTCCAGATTATTCCACAGATGTACCCCTATAACAGAAATACACTGGCTTTCTATGTTTGTTCTACACTTCATTTTCTTGTAGATTTCAGTTCCCCTTAAATTATAATTACTTTGAGACCCAGGTTGGGTTGGTATGGGGGTCGCCATTGGTTCTGGGGGGGTGGGGTTTATCCTTTTTGTGTCGCAAAATCTTATATCATAAAATGTGAATTTCTTTTTTTTTTTTTTTTTGTATTGTACTTCTGGAGATACACAATGAAAAAAAAAAAAAAAAAAAAAGCTCAGATTAAAGTTGATGATTATGATATCAAAACAAGACAAAACCACAGAAAAAGTTTTTTGTTTTTTTTTTGCAAAATATATCATTAACTGAACATAAACGTTGTGTCTCCATCTGTTGTCATTGATCCAACTCCATGGATTTAACTGGTGAATCAATGTTATTTTCCCATATTTAAGTTACTAACCATATAGATGTTCATACAAATTCAGATTAAACTTGAGGGTTATTACACCAAAAAACAGAAAACTGAAGAAAAAGTGACTTTTTCAGTAAAATTTATCATTAACTGAACATAAAACAAGTGTCTACGACTGCTGTTATTTATTAAACTCGGGGGGTTTTACTGGTGAATCAATGTTATGGAAGATGACGGTGTTTCCATGGTAACTACGGAGCCTTTGAACATCCAAATGTGTTATATCTGATGACCATGAAAAAATGAAAAACTGTATTTTACACCAATTATTTACATGTATTGATGGGATTACTGAGTCAGAATTTATGAAACATTTTAGATCAGTAGATGGTTTTAGTCGTCGGTGGCTGTTTGGGTCTTTATGGGTTAATCAGGGTAAAAAGTATTAGGTTTGTATGGTACATTCAGTGTCTTCAAAAGATAGAGACTCCCTTATCTTTATCATATTTCGCAGTTGATAACAGCAAGACTGTGCCAATTTATATGCTAATAATGGGACTTTTTAAGTTACTCTTTTGCCATTAAATTGCCGGTTCATCAGCTTCTTTTGCTACACACTTAACATCATCAGTCAGGTTATTTCTGCCACCAAGCAGCTCTACCTGCAGGAAATCTCACTTGCTCATTATGTTTCACTTGGTCGCTGTCATAGCGTCTGGGGAGTCTGTTCATTTGACAAAACGACATGTCACGAAGAGTAACGCCAAGGCCAGAGTGACTCTGAACATGAAGTGTGGTTAAAGGAAGAGATGAAGAGAGGTGGCTGGATGATTAATATGACAGCAGCAGTCTGTGTCGTTTGCACAATTCAGACCAGCAGTAACACTAAGGATGTGCATTTTATTGTTGTAGCCGTGGAAAGTAAAGCTGTAAATTCATAGATAGATAGATAGATAGTCAAAAGCATATTAAATACAACTAACTATCAGGGGGCTGCATATTAATTTAAATTAAATGATATAAACTCAAACGGACAGTAACTGATACAAATACATTATTTTAAATATTAAATTATTTAACTCATTGTTGTATTGTGGCTGCCTCCGCCACAACCACCGTCACAATAATACTAGTAAATTAGACTACTGATATTATTATTATTATTATTATTATTATTATTATTATATGTTTTTGTATTATTACAACAATTATTATTTTCCCCCTCACCCCCCCCTTCTTTCTCACCTTCATTCACACTCCCCTCTTCCCTTTCCCCCCTAATCAAGCTACACTGTAAAAAAAAAAAATAATAATTGTAATTTAACAGAATTTTCACCGTTTATTTTTACAGATTTTTGCTGGATTTTTAAGATACAGGAAAATATCAATGAAATGACAAAAATAGACTGTGATTTTACATTTCAAATGTAAAATAACACGAAAAAACTGTAACTGTGAATAACCATAAGATTTCCATTTTTTAAAAGAATTTTTTTTCGTTTTTCACTGAAAAATACAATTAAAATACATTTGCGAATGTACTGTAATTTCACAAATGTTTCTTTTCTATTCATGAGATTAAACTGTTAATTTAAAGTTTAATACTGTAAAAAAATAAATAATACAATGAGATAAAATTACTGACAATTAACCGTAAAAGAAGTATTTGGTCTGTAAGTTTAACACAACTTGTTTGTTAATTGAAAAACTATCTTGTGTAATTACAACAAAAATGTTGAATACATGTATTTTTGTGAATGTACAACATGTATAAGCACTGATAAACTGTCCAAATACAGTTTTTATCAGTGGATTGTACAACTTAGTCTCATTGAAAATCATATATATATATATATATATATATATATATATATATATATATATATATATATATATATATAATTTGTCAAAAATGAAAATGAAATTTTTATAGATGGATGGAAAAGAGATATTAAGGGTTAGACCTCTACACACTTAAGCATGTTAAGTGGCGTAGATAGATAGATAGATAGATAGATAGATAGATAGATAGATAGATAGATAGATAGATAGATAGATAGATAGATAGATAGATAGATAGATAGATAGATAGATAGATAGATAGATAGATAGATAGATAGGAAAAAATGTCTGATTAAAAAACAGTAAAAAAAAAAAAAGAAGAAGGTTGCCAAAAAAGGATAAACGTAAGCATCAAAATGAGTAAAGACAAAAAAAATAAGGCACAAAGTTAGTGAAAAATGTACAAAACGAGACCAAAACTGAACAAAATAGGCAAGAAAATGGAGAAAAATGAATACAAATCAGTAGCACAATGAAAATGAACAAATTGGTAATATTAACATTTTGTTGCGATAGATAGATAGATAGATAGATAGATAGATAGATAGATAGATAGATAGATAGATAGATAGATAGATAGATAGATAGATAGATAGATAGATAGATAGATAGATAGATAGATAGATAGATAGATAGATAGATAGATAGGAAAAAATGTCTGATTAAAAAACAGTAAAAAAAAAAAAAGAAGAAGGTTGCCAAAAATGGATAAACGTAAGCATCAAAATGAGTAAAGACAAAAAAATAAGGCACAAAGTTAGTGAAAAATGTACAAAACGAGACCAAAACTGAACAAAATAGGCAAGAAAATGGAGAAAAATGAATACAAATCAGTAGCACAATGAAAATGAACAAATTGGTAATATTAACATTTTGTTGCGATAGATAGATAGATAGATAGATAGATAGATAGATAGATAGATAGATAGATAGATAGATAGATAGATAGATAGATAGATAGATAGATAGATAGATAGATAGATAGATAGATAGATATGAGAACAAATTAAGGAAAAGCTTTGACTTCTTTGACAGCAGGAAGAGAACACCTGCAGTAATGGTCAAATTACATTGTACATCTGCACCCTGACTGGATTCACAATGACTTCAGAAGTACACTTTCAAGTGTCAGGAATCAAACAGTGGGTAACGCTGGCCTCCGTGTTCGGATTCTCAAATCGAATTAACTGCTCCCGTGGAACGTCGACCTTCGCTCAGCCGGCGGATCGAAGCTCCTCTTGATTCGTCTCTCCTGCCGAGCGCCCTACGGGACCTCAGCTGGTTAAACATAGCTGAGTTCACGCAGGAATAAAGGCTAAGGTTAGCTTTGATGGCACATTTCATTTCTCCGTGCAGCAGTCAGCACTTTGAGAGCTGCAGGGAAAATGAATGGTGGCACGTGTTGCTCACCCTGCCTGAGTTGAGACGACAGCTCTGTCATTTATCACAAGAGCCTCGGCAGGAAGAGCTGAAATCTCCATGGGCAGATGAATAAACTTTACAGAGATAACCTCATTTTGTCTTTGCCCTTTAGAAAGAACATCAATTAATTCACCGTTGCATACACAAGAATCATTTTCCACAGGGAAACTCCAACCTGATGCAAGTTGAAATTGATATTTTGACAGGTTTATACATCCGTTACATTAGACTTTGAAACCAATTTTGTTGCAAACTAAGACTGAATGCCAAAGGAAATGGTAGCTTTATCAAAGGACAGTGCAACATGGGAATTATCACATTAAAGGCTTTATTTGTAGGCTTTAGGGCATTTGAAGCAACACACATCTGTAACCTGTTTCCAATCTAGTGCCTTGTCCTGACACATATAAAAAGTAAAACCATTTGAGACTAATAGAAAAGAATGAAAACAAAATGAAATCTGACAAGTGGTTCCAGGCACAACAAACCCCGCCCCTCGCATGCATTGTAGCTGATTTTGGCATCGATCCAGCTGATGTCATTACATCTATGCATGTGCTGATGTCAGCATATCAATTGTCTCTATGTATGTGCCAAGTGTGTAGTAAATTGAAACAAAACTGATGTTTTTATAGACATGTGAAATTTTGTCCATTATATGTAAATGGAAACATTATATTTTTAATTCACAAGAAATGTAAACTTTGACTTACTTTTCCCAAATGTAATCACAATTATTCTGGGTCACTGGCAGTCTAAAAACCCAATTTGGTATGAAGTCAACCAATACTTTTGCTACTACAGACATTTGAAATTTCTGCCATTATAAGTCAATGGGGGTTAAAAAAAAAAAAAAAAAAAAAAAGATTTTAAAAATTCTTACAAATTTGAACTTTGACCTACTTTTCCCAAAATGTAATGCCATCTTTTCTGGGTCACAGGCAATCTATAAACCTAATTTGGTAGGAATTCAACCAATAGTTTCGCTGCAACAAACATTTTAAATTTTTCCTATTCTAAGTAAATGGGGAAAAAAAATTATTTAAAAAAAAATTCAATAAAAAAATTGAACTTTAACCTACTTTTCCCAAAATGTACATCTATTTTGAATCACTGACAGTCAATAAACCCAGTTTGGTATGAATTCAACCAATAGTTTTGCTACTACAGACATTTGAAATTTCTGCCATTATAAGTCAATGGGGGAAAAAAAGATTTTAAAAATCCTTAAAATTTTAACTTTGTCCTACATTTCCCAAAATGTAATGCCATCTTTTCTGGGTCACAGGCAATCTATAAACCCAATTTGGTATGAATTCAAACAATAGTTTTGCTGCAACAAACATTTGAATTTTTTCCTATTCTAAGTAAACAGGAAAAAAAAAATTTAAAAAATTCATAAAAAATTTAACTTTAACTTACTTTTCCCAAAATGTACATCTATTTTGAATCACTAACAATCAATAAACCCAATTTGGTATGAATTCAACCAATAGTTTCGCTGCAACAAACATTTGAAAATTTTCCTATTCTATGTAAATGGGAAAATAAATAAATAAATAAATAAAAATTCATAATAAATTTGAACTTTACCCTACTTTACCCAACATGTACATCTATTTTGGATCACTGACAATCAATAAACCCAATCTGGTATGAATGCAACCAATACTTTTGCTACTACAGACATTTGAAATTTCTGCCATTATAAGTCAATGGGGGGGGGGGGGGGGGGTTTAAAAATTCTTAAAAATTTGAACTTTGTCCTACTTTTCCCAAAATATAATAACATCTTTTCTGGGTCCCAAGCAATCTATAAACCCAATTTGGTATGAATTCAACCAATACTTTTGCTACTAGAGTGTTAACAAACAAACAAACTGAACCAAAAACAATACCCATTGCCTCCCCTTCGGGGGGCGGGGTAATAATATACATCAGATTGGCAGCCACACTTTCATCAGTCTGCCCCAGAGCAGCTGTGGGTACAAATGTAGTTTACTACCACCAGAGTGTGAATGTGAGAGCGAATGAATAATGGATCAATAAAATAAAGCGCTTTGGGTGCCTTGATAACCACTATAGAAATCTAATCCATTATTATTATTATTATTATTATTATTATTATTATTATTATTATTATTATTATTATTATTGTTATTATTATTATTATTATTATTACAGATAAACTGACAAAATACATATTATATTAAATGTAGTGCTGTAAACTTAAAAGCCTCAGACTTTAGACTGCATGTATAAAACCAGCAGACTTCTTAAACTTCGTATTTGACCCAGCATTTCTTTCCCTCCCACTCTCTGCATGATTCCAGAGTCCCCTTTCATGAAAGAACAACCTCTGAGCTGCGTTGTCCAAACTGACAATGCCGAGTTTTGATGAAGATTGATCATGCAATGAAGCACGCCGTTTCATTCTTTGCAGTGTTTTCTCCTGCTGGGATTTAGATGTTAATGCCAAAGTTAGTCTGCCTGCACACAAATGTTTCCCTAAAAAAAGTTCCTTTGTCACATTCTTTGCAAAAGCACCATTGCTGCATCCTTGGATTAGTGCCATTCAAGACAAGTGTGATTAGTTTCCATATGCCAGTCCACGTACACCAGCATTGTAGCTCTTTCCCTGAAGCAGTCCACTGAGTCTCCTCGTCACAAGGAGGATATAATTAGGGCTTTCCCTGTCCATATGGCAACACTGTAAATGGAGTTTCTAAATATCTTAGACATGAAACACTCTTCAGTAATGTAAAACAGTATTTGCATATGGATAAAAGGCCTAAATGCCTCAAAGGGATCCATTTTACAAAACAGTATGTGTGGACTAGTTCTTGAATGATTGCGTGACTTTGTAGGGAAGTGAAAAACAGTACGAACTGTGCAAGTTTTACAGTTGTAGCACGATACTGTGTTGTGCACATATGCAAAATGTGACTATTCCATACATGCAACAACATACTGACAATTATGAAATATCAGCAAGCTTGTGCGTTTGAGAGAACATGTAGCGCCACATTATGTAATCACGATGCAATATGTAATGATGTGATAATATTTCACCTCATTACTTAATAACACAGCATTTTATAGTAACATGCCGCATTTTGTAATAAAATTCTTGAACACATTTTGTAAAAGTTTCCCACATTTTGTAATAACTTATTAAATATCGCAACACCTATGACAAAATGCGTGTCGTAGTTTTTTTTTTTTTTTTTAAAGGAAATGTAATGATTGGTGCATTATGTAATAAACTATCAAAATGAATGCCTTGATTGGAAAAACCATCATACCAGTAGAATATTAACCCTGTAAAACCTGAACTACTAAATCCTTGACAAAAAATTCCAGTTCTTTGAAACTGGAGTCTTTATTGGTCCTTCTGAACAACCAAAAAATCTTTTTTTTTTTTTTTTTTCAAATATCAATTTCCATGTATGAGTTTGAATTTTGTATCGTATTTGATACATCAGGTCTCAGTGTTCAAATATTACTGGTTTTGAACAATCAAAAACATAATATAACACAAACATGTCTAACAAATTGGTAATTCCTTTTCAAAATTGTCATAGTTCTTCCTCCTTTCTCATTAATGACAGTCTTGTAGTGTCACTGGAAAGGCCTTTGGTGAATGAATTCCTCTCCCCCGGTGGATTATCTGTGTATTGCATGTATCTAATTGTATACATTAGGTTTTTCAAGAAAAAAAATATCACAGTGATCATGTAGAGGTCTTCAAAACTCATGTATCAAATATGATACGTTGGCGTTATAGGGTTAAGCATTCCAGCTTAATTAGAATTCATTTTAAAAAATACTAGGAGGATGTTTCATTGGTCAAACCTAAAACTAATGTAACTATATTCATTATAATGGAAAATGTGTTTGCAAGTTAGAGACAAAAGCTGCACTAAATAAGTATTACTGACAAGAAACTTACAGGTGCACCAAAATTTGAAAGATGCAATATTTAATAAGTTATTACCTCCGCCAAGTGAAACGGCAGATGTTTTCATTGGGGGTTTGTCTGTCTGTTTGTTTGTCTGTTAGCAAGATAACTCAAAAGTTATGGATGGATTTTCATGAATTTTCAGGAAATGTTGATACTGACACAAGAAACAAATGGTAAAATTTTAGTGGTGATCGGGGGGGGGGGGGGTATTTCATTGTGCTCCATAATCTAAGGTTATTACCTCCACCAAGGAATGTCAGAAGTTATGCTTTCATCAGGGTTTGTCTGTTTGTTTGTCTGTTAGCAAGATAACTCAAAAAGTTATAGATGGATTTTCATGAAATTTTCAGGGAATGTTGATACTGACACAAGGAACAAATGGTAAAATTTTGGTGGTGATTGGGGGGATGGGGGGGACTCATCTGCCTTGGTGGAGGTCTGTGCTCTTCGAGTGCTTTTCTAGTTATAAAATGCAAAAAAGTTTATTACAAAATTCGTTCAAGAATTTTATTACAAAAAGCGGCGTTAATACATAATGAGGTGAAAAATTATTACATTATTAAGTTATTTCATAATGCGGTGCTACAGAACCTAATCAATATTTTTCATCAAAATTAGGAAAGAAGTACACATTCATCTTGGCTCCACTCATGTACATGGACACGTGCCCATAGGAAAAGTGAAATCATTATTTCCCCGTGTTGTTGTCAGTATTATCTTTCTGTGTGTGTGTGTGTGTGTGTGTGTGTGTGTGTGTGTGTGTGTGTGTGTGTGTGTGTGTGTGTGTGTTAAAGGGCAGCTTAAGGTTGAGCGCGCTCAGTAACAGAGGTGTTTGCTCCCTGGCTGGTGCATGCACAGACTGCATGTGATGAATGGGGTTTACCAGGCCAGAAGACAAGGGCTGCAGCCAGTGACATGAGATGCGGAACATGGATTTATCTACAGCAACAGAAAAATCAATTAAACCTCACTAGTGTGTATATGTGTGTGTGTGTGTGTGTGTGTGTGTGTGTGTTCTGTCTGTGAAACACATAGACAGTGAGTAAAAACTGCAGTTAAAGTCATCTGAAAAGTCATCTAAACACCAACTTTTTTTTTCAACCACTGCCAAATCCCAGAGACTAGGATCATGAGAAGCAGACCTGCAGGAGCCAAATGTGCATTTGCATATAAGTGTTCGAATGTGACCTACTTTAGATGCCAGATGGGTGGGATGCACACCTTACAGAGCTGCAGACACACAGATGATATCAGTGCCAATTTTCTGATTACATTATGTGTGAGGTGGCCGACAATCTCAAAAGACTCGTACAGTCAGTTGAAGTCTGTGAAAACACACAAAGGTCTTCTGCACAATGGCTCCATATTTCCTTTGAAATGGTCACATGTTTAACAGCAAATATACAACTTTATGATGTGTCGAGCAAATCTGCACACAAACTCCAAATGTTTCTTTAGTTATTATAATTGTGTTTAAAAGTTTTTGTTTTTTTCCTGCATGTGTCAGAGTTGTTTGATGGTAATATTGAGGTGGATGATGGAGGAAGAGGTTGAAGACTCATCACACTCCAAAAATCAAAATTTTATTAAGTGTATTTTTCTCATTTCTAGTCAAAATATCTCATCACACTTAAAATAAGATATAATCACCTACAGAGTAACTTTTCAGTGAGATATAAGAAATTATTTTGAGATAACAGATCTTGAAAATCTTATTTCAAGAAATCTTACTAAGATAATTTTCACTTGCTCCATTGGCAGATTATTATTTTTTTGCTTGTTTCAAGATTTTTTTGCTTAACCCTTTCATGCATAGTGGTCACTACAGTGGACAGCTATTCTACAGCTGTTCTCTTGCGTATTCATGGATTTTGTTGTTCTTTTCGTTGTTTTTTTTTTTGTTTTGTTTTTTCACACATATCTTTATTAAAGATTTAAGACACTACATATCTTTTCTGACATGAATTGGTAACATTATGTAGATCTCTCCTGAGCATAAACCCCAGAATCATCCCCCACCCCCCCATAGTTTTCACACAATTTATCAGTAAATACATGTTTCTGTGCATCAAAAATTAAACGTGTGGTGTCCAGCTAAGTGGACATTTTTGCAAATTCGTGAAAAATAGGTTAATAAGATTTTTTTTTTTTTTCATTATTATTTTTTCTATGTATGGTTCTAATAATTTGTGCATGAAAGGGTTAATTCAAGCAAAAACAAAAAAAATTTAAAATCTGCCGATGGAACAAGTTTTTAATAAAATATTGGGGCCAAAAATAGGACCAAAATTGGGACAGGAAAAGCGACCTAGGTGTTAGTGCATTTGATCTGAAAACATAGCTGCGAATGGTCTTGTATAGACTATAAATAAAGACACTGTGTTGAATTTGATGATCCTAGTGGTTTTTCTAATCCAGACGTGTGGGTTTTTCATGAATCTCAGTCTCAATCCAGGTTTTGTATGTTGAAGTGCCATCGTGTCCACTTGAGTTACATACAGAACCTGCCCAGTTAAACGCATATAAACCGCAAATGATTTTTGTAACAGCGGCCATTGTTTTGAGATACTGTTCCTTGGATAATTAGTTAAAATCCCAAAATGTACCTGTGAGAGAATAAAGAGATTATTAATAAATAGTAGATTGTAATTTTCTTGTCCTTTTGACCATGTTACATGCAGATTTTTGTATTAAATATAATGTAAAATACTATGAAAATGTGTTTTATCTGAAAAGAGTTTCTCTTTTATCTCAGTAAGTACTTATTTTTAAAATAGACCCAAAGTGCTTCCAAACTTGCTTCATAACATTAGTCTACGTCTACATAGTCTACATAATCACATAAAGAGTAACTTTTCAGTAGATATAAGAACTTATTTGTAGACAATATATCTTGAAAATTTTGTTTCAAGAAATCGTAACAAGATAATTTTCACTTGTTCCATTGACTGATTTATTTTTTAAAAAAAAAATTCATTTCTTTATTTTTGCTTAATTCAAGATTTTTTTTTTTTTTTTTTTTTTTTGCTTAATTCAAGCAAAAAAATCTTTCGATGGAACAAGTGAAAATTATCTTGGTAAGATTTTTTTTTTTTTTAAATAAGCTTTTCAAGATCTATTGTCTAAAAATAAGTTTTTATATCTCACTGAAAAGTTACTCTTTAGGTGATTATGTCTTATTTGAAATGTGATGAGATATTTTAACTAGAAATGAGAAAAATACACTTGGCAAGATTTAGATTTTTGCAGTGCAGATCGGAGAGTTTCTGCTGTTTAGATTTTTATATTATTTCCCTTTATTCCAAAAAGAGGGATGGCAAATGGAAACAGATTTTTCTCATTCAGCTGTTTGTGGCTTCATCTATAAACTAGAAATTTGTCTGTTTGTACAGTAGCGCACATCAACCATATAGAAAGTGACTGAAGAGATCAAATTATTCCTCAGTCTCATCCATGAAAAACCCACTGGAGCCACTTTAAATGGAAAACAGTCACCAAAGGCTGAACTTGCTATGTTCTGTTCATTGGAGTCATGTGTAATGTAGAGTACTCTGCCACCAGTTGATAAAATACATTATAGTGTAGTTTATGTGCTCTAAATAAGTTTACACACATAATTCACATTTTATTTTGTGATCTTTCGCAGGTTTGATTAATTTTTTTTTAATACCTTATGACAGTGGTTCCCAAAGTTTTTTGGTTCTTGACCCCATTTTAACGTCACAAATTTCTGGTGACCCCAGACGTTCAAAACTGAGACTTGTTTCTTTGCTTAAACGAATTTGTTTTTGATTCTGTAATACTTTGCTATACTATGTTGCAAATAAACATTCATTTTAGATGACATTTAGTCTATATAATGTATATTATTATGAACGGAGGCAGAAAAGCCAGGTGTAGATTACTGCACAAAGTGAGAATTGTATTTTCCTTGGTCAGGATATGTACAGTCAGTCCAGCTTGGGTTTCCAAGGCTGACAATTAATACTGAACAAACAAGAACTCAAACTATGAATTATGAAAGAGCTGCAGCATCTGAAACCGACCACAATGAACATTTGAATGATAAACAGAACCACAGTGCTTCAGTTTCAGCTTCAGAGTTTGTCATTTCTTTTATGTATTGGGATTGTCTTTCTCAACTCACCATACACTATATTGCCAAAAGTATTGGCTCACCCATCCAAATAATCAGAATCAGGTGTTCCAATCACTTCCATGGCCACAGGTGTAGAAAATCCAGCACCTAGGCATGCAGACTGCTTTTACAAACATTTGTGACAGAATGCGTCGCTCTCAGGAGCTCAGTGAATTCCAGCGTGGAACTGTGATAGGATGCCACCTGTGCAGCAAATCCAGTCGTGAAATTTCCTCACTCCTAAATATTCCACAGTCAACTGTCAGCTGTGTTATAAGAAAGTGGAAGTGTCCGGGAACAACAGCAACTCAGCCACGAAGTGGTAGGCCACGTAAACTGACGGAGTGGGGTCAGCGGATGCTGAGGCGCATAGTGTGAAGAGGTCGGCAACTTTCTGCAGAGTCAATGGCTACAGACCTCCAAACTTCATGTGGCCTTCAGATTAGCTCCAGAACAGTGCACAGAGAGCTTCATGGAATGGGTTTCCATGGCCGAGCAGCTGCATCCAAGCCAAACATCACCAAGTGCAATGCAAAGCGGTGGATGCAGTGGTGTAAAGCACGCCGCCAATGGACTCTAGAGCAGTGGAGGCGCCTTCTCTGGAGTGACCAATCACGCTTCTCCATCTGGCAATCTGATGGACGGGTCTGGGTTTGGCGGTCGCCAGGAGAACGATACTTGTCGGACCGCATTGTGCCAAGTGTAAAGTTTGGTGGAGGGGGGATTATGGTGTGGGGTTGTTTTTCAGGAGCTGGGCTTGGCCCCTTAGTTCCAGTGAAAGGAACTGGGAATGCTTCAGCATACCAAGACATTTTGGACAATTCCATGCTCCCAACTTTGTGGGAACAGTTTGGAGCTGGCCCCTTCCTCTTCCAACATGACTGTGCACCAGTGCACAAAGCAAGGTCCATAAAGACATGAATGACAGAGTCTGGTGTGGATGAACTGGACTGGCCTGCACACAGTCCTGACCTCAACCCCATAGAACACCTTTGGGATGAATTAGAGCGCAGACTGAGAGCCAGGCCTTCTGTCCAGCATCAGTGTGTGACCTCACAAATGCGCTTCTGGATTAATGGTCCAAAATTCCCATGAACACACTCCTAAACCTTGTGGACAGCCTTCCCAGAAGAGTTGAAGCTGTTATAGCTGCAAAGGGTGGACCCACGTCATATTGAACCCCATAGACTAGGAATGGGATGGCACTGAAATTCATATGCGAGTCAAGGCAGGTGAGCAAATACTTTTGGCAATATAGTGTATGTTTTTTGTTAGTAAGGTTGAAAAACACTCTACTAATGACTGATTTTTCCTAATTTTGCATTGGAGTTTCTAGTGTTCTAGGTGTTTCTCTGCATTTCCTGCCACAGATTGGACTGTAACGAAAATGGCAAAAACCCTCAGATTGTCTTTAATGAATGGACGCAGACACACAGAGAAATTCACAATCATATCTATCTATGACACAATCTCCTGAAATGTCCATTAACATAATTTATATTTATTAATGTAATTCCAGCAGGTCGGAAACAGAAAGGATTAATACTGATGTTCTGTCTGGTGTCACAGCTGAATATAAGATTTTACTCTTAATATAATTCAACATTAATTCAATATCATTCACGCCTTGCATACTTACAGGTTTAGATATTCAGCAAGATACAGAGAAAGACTGTAAGCCTTTCAAAAGGACATGACTGAACCATGTTTGGTGTAATATGCACTGATTTTTGTGATGATAATTTGCATCTAAAGAGGCCGATTTTGCACCAAACGTATGAATATTCCACAATTTACATCCATGCAAATGACACAGGGCAAGATTGGTGTTATCTGCTTGCAGTCAACCATTTGCAGATACTTTGTGAATTACACACTTTTTTTTTTTTACTCATTTGCGCTAATTTTGTGCCCTCAAAAGCCACACAGTCTTTGTGTATTTGGCCCTAAATATATTTTTGTAATTTTGGTTCCTTCTTAGGGATTAAGGTACATTTTGGAATTGTTTAATTCTTCCTCAAAGATATTCCCCCTCCTACAATTACAGGATATTTATAAAAATACTGTGCCCTCACTGTGATATTTTTAGCTCCCTTTATTTTTCTTTGCTCTCTTATGTATTTCGCATGCACAGAGTGTGATTATAAAAATAAACAGAGAGCACCTGAGCTGATTAACATCCCCTTTTCTCACCCCTCACAGGTTTTTAACTATATTTTGATCTGGGTTAAGAGGTCAGTGATGGCCTGTTTGCATGTTTAATCATTGTAGCTGTAGTGTTATTTTGTTTTGCTAGGTGAATATAGTCATTGTCTATTGCTGTGGTTCATTTCTCAAATGATAATGAATATTTTCAAAGCATTGTATGCAAACCCTTCAAACACTGGACCCTGATTCAGAGCCTTCGTGTTTGTGTGTGTGTGTGTCTCTGGGGATTCACAGAAAATCTGGAAAGAACTGGCTGCTGCAGTTTGTCATGCTTATGTATTTTTAGTTAAGGAAGATAATAGTGAAAACGGCAAGTTGATAGGACTAATATTTTGGGAGATATTAGTAATTTTGGAATACAATAGCCTTACAATCATGTTGCTATGGCCAGAATGCTTTGGCGGTGGCTTTTGGACAAATGTGGTACAGCATCCACAAATACACAACAGCATAAAATAGTGGTTCCCAACCTTTTTTGGCTCGTGACCCATTTTAACATCACAAATTTCTGGTGACCCCAGACATTCAAAACGGAAGACTTTTTTTTTTTTTTTTTTTTTTGCTAAAATGAATTTGTTTTTGATCATGTAATAGTTTGCTATACTATGTTGCAAATAAACATTAATTTTAGATGACATTTAGTCTAAATAATGTATATTATTATGGACGGAGGCAGAAAAGCCAGGTGTAGATTACTGCACAAAGTGAGAATTTGATTTTCCTTGGTCAGGATATGTACAGTCAGTCTAGCTCAGATTTACAAGGCTGACAATTAATACTGAACAAACAAGAATTCAAACTATGAATTATGAAAGAGCTGCAGCATCTGAAACTGACCACAATGAACATTTGACAGATAAACAGAACCACAGTGCTTCAGTTTCAGCTTCGGAGTTTAGCATGTCTTTTATGGATTGGGATTGTCTCTGTCAACTCACCATATATTTTTCATTTTTAAGTTTTTATTTTTATCAATTACTAGAAGTTTCAGGTGACCTCATTTAAATTTCAGGTGACCCCATGTGGGGTTCCGACCCCAGGACTGAAAACACTGGGATAAAAAGTACCAGATCTAGAACCCGTGGATGAGTCCATTGGATTGTACTGTTTTACGTGAACTATGTTGTTTTATGTAGGGACTAAAGATTGAAATCAGCCTTGGCTATAATCTTGTGTATTGGCACATATTGTGTTCATTACCTCCGTCAAGGAGGTTGTGTTTTTGCCGGTGTTGGTTTGTCTGTCTGTCTGTCCGTATGCAAGATAACTCAAAAAGTTATGGACGGATTTGGATGAAAATTTCAGGAAATGTAGATACTGGCACAAGGAACAACTGATTAAATTTTGGTGGTGATCGGGAGGGGGCACTGATCTGCCTTGGCAGAGGTCTTCACTCTCTGAGTGCTTTTCTACCTAATATTGTGGCGTGCGGGGAAAGTTTCCCAGCATACATTAGGACAAAGGAGTTTGGAATAGTTTTGTGTATTTACAGTGTTCTAAGTTTAAAAGAAGTGTTGTTGTTGTTAGATAGCAGAGTTATGGTGTGTTTTACCTTTTTGTTAGTTGTTCTCTTGTGGAATGATTATTACCTCCGCCAAGGAGGTTATGTTTTTGCCAGCGTTGGTTTGTCTGTCTGTCCGTCCGTGTGCAAGATAACTCAAAAAGTTATGAATGGATTTGGATGAAAATTTCAGGTGATGTTGATACTGGTACAAGGAGCAAATAATTAGTGTTTTTCTAGTTTCTGTTGAATTCATTTTCTTGCATCATGAGCTAAACTGCTCCTTTGTATCATTTAGTAAGTAGATTAAATAAATCCTGGATGTCTGAAACTACATCTGCTTGCTGCAATATGCATTGTTCCTTTGAAAAAAAAAAAATCAATTTGCAATTCAGAATCCTACCTAGACTTAATGGTACCATAATGCTGCCGATCCTCAGTTGGTTTCGGAGAGCTGGCTTTGGTCAGTGAGGAGAGCCACCGAAGCTAGGACTGTGGTACGGTTCTTTATTATCTCACAGCTGATAAATACACTTGCAGATTGTCTTAACATCTAAATCTTGACTTTACTTCGTGAGATTCATGGTGTGTTTCGAGCATTTTATGTGTGTACTTTTGTGAACTGTTTGGCATTTTTAGAAAACGTCAGCTGCTGCAGAACACTTAAACGTGGATCTCTACACTTTATAACTAAGGCTAGGCAATCATTTGTGCTTATTTGGAAAACAATTACTTTGTCCTACCTCTAACAGCACTAGAGGGAGTTACGTTTGAAGAATACAGGGTGGGGAAGCAAAATTTACAGTATTTTGAGGCAGGGATTGAAAGACAGTGTATGACCAATTAGTTTATTGAAAGTCGTGAGAATTTATTTGCCACAAGAAAATTGACATAATAGAAAATGTTTTTATTCTATGTGTCCTACTTCTTTCTCAATAACTGCCTTCACACGCTTCCTGAAACTTGCGCAAGTGTTCCTCAAATATTCAGGTGACAACTTCTCCCATTCTTCTTTAATAGTATCTTTAAGAAAGTCGACATTGCTGTGTGATGTTCTATTGGTAGCATGTTCGAAAATGCCCCAAATAGCAGAATCCAGAGGGTTTAGATCTGGGCTAGAAGGCGGCCATAAACATGAATCCCAAAAATTGCTAAAGTTGGATTTGTTGCTGTTGTCAACAAGTGTTTTGGTGTTCTTGTGTAAGATTTTAACTTCAAATCATATTTTACTGCATTTCTAACGGTCTTGTTGTCTACCTCAAGTTCAATTGCCATTTTTCTCATGGATTTGGTTGGATCCTTTAGGATTTTGGATTTGAGAGCTTTAATAAAAGCTTTGGTACGTTTTTTGTTGCTTCCTCCACTTCCAGACTTTCTCGTAATAGTTTTGCTCATAATCATTCTCTTCTTTCCATTATAAACAGTCTTTATGGACACTCCAACTCTTTTTGAAATCTCCTTTGGTGTGACGAGTGCATTCAGCAAATCACACACTCTTTGACGTTTGCTTTCCTGATTACTCATATGGGCAAAAGTTTCTGAAAAGGTATGGATAATAGTGTTAGGTATGATTATGACATCAATATATGTTTGGTTTCAAAACAATTGACGTAGTGCCTGCTGAGAAAAAACAACTAAATATTCATTGTAAATTTTGCTTCCCCACCCTGTATATTTTGGCATTTACGTACATGGAGGTAGAACTATTCTTAATTTACAACACTTGCTAAAATGCACCCTGGAAATATGTTTTAATGACAGCAATCAATCCTTTTGTCACAGCTGGTTTACTCTTTTTTTTTTTTTTTAGTCAGTTTCTCAGTTTAGAGTGAAATTATTGGCAGAAACAGCTGGTAATAAGTGCTGAGGATGTTATTTTTGAGTGAGCCTTCTTGGGATCCTGGCCGTGTAGTATTATGAGCAATTATTTGTGGTAATTAGGTCAGGATGAGGCAGCGGCGTGCTGAGGGGGAATCACAGCCCTGAGCGACCCTGCTGGGGAAACTTCAGCTTGTGGCTCATTATTGGCAGCGCTGCAAAAATGTCAAAGACACAACACTGAGCTCGTCGTGTGTCAGGACTCCTGCCTTGTAAACATTTCTTCAACCAAATGAATGTTGGCTACAGATGGTAAATGTGTCACTCTTTGCAGCTTCTCTGGCAGATCGTCTTTTTAACAACACAAAAAACTGACAGTGTGATGGGTTACGCTTTAAGAAAATCGGATTAATCGGTTATGATTATTTAAACTCTTGAGTCAATATCAAAGGGTTTCCGTCAGCAGTCTTTTATTTATTGTTTATTGCCACTAGGTTGGAAATTTGCAGCATCACAAGTACATATTTAACATCTTTTATTCTCAGAAAGGCTTAAACAGGTGTCATAATTAAACAGTGTCTTTTATTTGACTTAATGATGTGGTTTAATTTATATCAGACAAAGGCACGGGTGTGTTTTGACACATGCGTCTTTCTGTTTTGTCCTTAGCCCTTTCATGCATGAATTATGACAACCTTAATCAAGGTTTGTTTGTTTTTTTCGGAGTGTTTCTATTCCTCTTTAGGCATGAAAGAAAAAGCATGATTGAATTTTTTTTTTTTTATGAATCTATTTTTCATGGAGTTACAAAAATGTCCACTCAGCTGGACACCATGCATTTAATTTATGAAGCAAAAAACATGTATTTACTGATATACTGTGTGAAAACTATGAAATAAAAACATTTTTAGTGCTGCTAATCTTATTTTTTCTCATATATTAACATACTCTAGTAAGAGTTATTACTCATTTCATGGAGATAATATGCAAAAAAACCCAAAACTTTTTGCTTAAAAAATAATCTGTTAATTACGGTCTAATAACAATCAGCACTTGATTTACACTCAGACATGTTACTGAAGATCAGGTTTATCAGTATCAGCAAAGTTACAGTAATGGTATGAATTGCAGTGTTTGGGATGATGCAGAAGTGTCCACTGTGTTGGCTGACATGGAACTAAAACTACAAAACCCATGAATATATAAGAGAACAGCTGGAGAATAGCTGTCCACTGTAATGACCACTATGCATGAAAGGGTTAATAAATAAAACTGAAAGGGACATTTACAAGCAATGCCCAAAATTACACTATTGTTTCTGTTCCAGTATTTTATATGCATAGTTTTGGAATTACTTTTGGTGTGAACAGTATGAATGGCATTATACTTCTATAGTACAGTATGTCTTTTGTTTCAAGAGCTGCCAAAAATAGTCTGCTGAGATGCTAAGGACGTCTCTGGTCCATAGTAAGACATCAGCTCAACCACAGCTGGTGCAAAGCTGTGCTGCTCTTTGCTCCCCTTGATGTTGTTTGGTGTTTTAGTTGAAGCTGTCAAACACATTTTCTACAACTGAATGTCCTTAATCCACTCTTTTTCGTACATTTATGTTATTAACCTTCTGTTTAACCCTATAACACCAAATGTATCATATTTGATGCATGAGTTTTGAAGCCCTCTACATCACAGTGGTCAAACGTAAGGGCCAGGGGCCAAATCCGGCCCGCCAAAGGGTCCAATCCGGCCCATAAAATGAATTACACTGACGATATTAACAATGAATGGTGTAAAAATAATTTTAATTCAGGTTCCACAGACAGAACAATTAATCTCAATTGGGTCAGACCAGTAAAATATTATCACAATAACCTATAAATAATGAAAACTACAGATTTTATTTTTGTTTTAGTGTCAAAAAATAAAATCACATGAAAACGTTTACATTAACAAACTATCTTACAAAAAATGTGAATAACCTGAAATGTCTTATGAGAAGTACATGCAATTTTACTAATATTCTGCCTGTTATTAAATGCTTTGTGTATTTGTAGTTGTAATGTAAGTTGTAATGTACATGTGTAAATGATAAACTGGTATTCTTAAAACTGCACTTGTTTTTCTTAAGTCATTTCAGGTTGTTCATGTTATTCAGATTTTTAAGGAAATGTTGTAGATGTAAACATTATCGTAATGTAATTTTACTTTTTTTCACTGGTCCAGCCCACTTCAGATCATACTGGGCTGAATGTGGCCCCTGAATTAAAATAAGTTTGACACCCCTGCTCTACATGATCAGTGTGGTATTTATTTTCTTGAAAAACCTGATGTATACAATTAGATACATGCAATACACAGATAATCCATTAGGGCGGAGGAATTCGTTCACCAGAGGCCTTTCCAGTGATACTACAAGACTGTCATTAATGAGGAAGGAGGAAGAACTTTGCCAATTTTGAAAAGGAATTACCAATTTGTTAGACATGTTTGTGTTTTATCATGTTTTTGTTTGTTCAAAAATGATAATATTTGAGCATTGAGACCCGATGTATTAAATATGACACAAAATTGAAACTCATACATGGAAATTGATATTTGAAAAAAAAAAAAAAGTTTTGGTTGTTCAGAAGGACCAAAAAAGGCTCCAGTTTCCAAGAACTGGAATTTTCTGTCAATGATTTAATAGTTCCGGCTTTACAGGGTTAAAAAAGAAGAGCCCGTTGAACACTAAGAGTGTATTTACGCCTGGAAAGTCCTTTGGTAATTTTATTTGATTCGGATCGAATGCAGAGGTTTTTTTTTTTTTTTCATTTGGGGTGGATCGCATTGTCATTGCACATTTTGCTAGTGGACCAAAATTTGTAAACAGAAGCATGCATGTGACGAACTGCGCTGGCATTGAACAGAAAAGTCAGGGGCGGGGTCAATCAGAGACGACAGGAGTTGATGAAAACAAACATGTAGGTCCTACGGGCAGTTTTCGTTTTCGGAACATGTATTCTATTTTTACAAACACAAATTTATGAAAATAACGTTAACTGTCAAGAACAGCTCATTCGGAGCCAGTTTCATAATATGTGGATCTGACCAAATATCAATGAGACGTTCAATGTCCTCATTGCTTCACGTCTGTCCACGGTTCATGGCTGCTGCTATTAGCTCTGACTACCCATGAGGCTCAGCTACTTCCAGGCTCGTCAAGCACAAAAGGCGCACGGTTCTTTGGGTTGTTTTGGATCGAGGGCAGTTATATTCACACCAGAACTGAACCGGCCCAGAGTCCGTTTGGAAGCAGATCGTCTGCTTGTTTGATTCGAATCAGAATTCACATGTTTGTATTCACACCTAACAAAACGTCCGGACTTTCCAGGGAAACTAACTCTGGTCTGTTTTAAATGGACCAAATAAAATAGGTCTGAATACACCCTACAAAATGTTAGGTTGTTTCAGTATCTGTTGGATTAAAGCTGTTGATCTGATGTAATTTTAGGGGGTAAAATCCAATTTAAGGAGGAGAAATAAACCAAATATACAGGAAATTTTCAGAAAATCTGCAGTTGAATATATGCATTTTACTAAAAACTGCTGTTATGTAGATATTAAGAGCAGGTCCTTCATTATCATCATGGTTTAAAGTTTAATCATTACATGTAGTATTTCATTCAAAGCGATTCTACCTTGGCAGGAGATGACAAACGTACTTTCAGTTAAATGCCTCCTGAACTGAATCACTGACGTTGTTTCAAACTCTTTTGACAGTTTGTCTAAGGCTTGGACACTTTTTACTGGATCTTCATACATGGTGATGTTTCATTGCTTTCTTCCCGTTATAATCTGTGGTTTATTTCATGTTTTATTTTGTGAACTGCCTCCTCACATGCCTTTTACTTCCTGTCTTTTCCCACTCATTTCTTTCACCTGTGTCTTATTGACTCATCAGCCCTGCTTGGTTCTTACTCCCAGTTTCCCTCCCTTGGCCTCGTCTCCACCCATACTCACCTGTTTGCTATTCTGCAATCTCACAGTCTATATATATGCCTCTCAATAGCAGCGCGCCTTCCTGCATACATCACTTCAGTCTTGGCCTCATATTCTTGATCCTGTTCTACAGCCTTGTCTGAGCCCTCCATGTCTTCCTTGTAATGTTTTGGGTTTCTCACTCTGTGACACATTTAGTTGGGGCCCTGTCTTTGTTTTTAAGCTTTGGTTTAGATAATTAGTGTTGGGCAAATTACTTTAAAGAAAGAAATTAGTTATAGTTACTTTCCCAAACAAGTGATTGAACTAGTAACAGAATTACTCCTTCATAAATGTAATTAGTTACCAGGGAAAGTAATTATTACATTACTTTTTTTTTTAAAAAAAACCTTCAAATATGTAAAAAGGAATCTGATTTTTGAGCGTGTTTCACAGGCCAGTTGCATAGAGTAGAACAGCAGACAGGTACCGAATACCATGACTTTGGTAAGACTGGGGTCCACCAGGGCCCGGCTTTTCCACCACATAAGTGCATATCTGCATTTATAGGAAGAAGATGCTCCTCCAGTTAATCCCACTTCTCCACTTTTTTCAGTGGCTCCTCCCTGATACAGCAGTAAATGCCTTCAGTCCAGTCAGTTGGACTCTCACTGATAACTCCTCCCCTAAATTAGCTGTGTACTTAGCTGCGTTCAAGTGAATGGGGTGTGCTGGGACAACTAAAACTCGATCATGTCATTAGTCATTCAGGTGAAGGCAGCGTTGACAACTCAGACTCATGGGGCACACAGGTGAAGCATGACGGCAGTGTGGACAATTTGAGTAGAAGAAACGCTCGTAAACGAACGGCTCGCAAAGAATCGGTTCTTATTGTTCACTGAAAAGAGCCGTTCAAAAGACTCGACTCATCCGTGAACGTCACATCTCTTGTGCCTGGCTGAGTGAGCCAGGACGGATAACAGCTGTTAGATATCAGTGCACAGTAACACACCACATTTCACTGCCGGTTACGGTAACGGCATTGTAACGTTTCAAATAGTAATTCATTAGATTACCCGTTATTGGAAAACAATAATGGCATTAGTAACG
This sequence comes from Sphaeramia orbicularis, assembly GCF_902148855.1. Lineage (NCBI taxonomy): Eukaryota > Metazoa > Chordata > Actinopteri > Kurtiformes > Apogonidae > Sphaeramia > Sphaeramia orbicularis. Next base: position 47,310,996 of record NC_043970.1, on the reverse strand, counting down.
CCGCTATTTTTAACTCCGTTATTCCCAACACTGTAGATAACACATTACATAGGTTTGCCATACAAGTCAGTCTGGGTTCTCCCTTTCCCTGCTCTCCATGACATTTCCATATCTAATTATATATCTCTGTTGGACTCATTTACATTTTATCGATGCCCGCTGTTTGCTAATGAAAATGCTATTAAAAACAGGTTGGTGAAAAGCATCTATTGGGTTAAATAATGACCTCACAGCATTGAAATTAAGGCTAACCACACTTTATAACCTGCTGTTATATAAGACTGCCTCACATGACAGTCCTGGGTTTGATCCCCAGTGAAGCAGGGACTCTCTTTGCGGGACTTGCCTGTGTCCGTGGTTATTTCCCAGCCATCAAAATAAAGGAATAAGTCTGTGCAGACATTGTTTTTTTTTTTGTTTGTTTGTTTTTTTATTATTTGCAGTAACTCATGTTTCTTTTAAGAATTAAAGAACATAATTTAGATTGTCAAATTAAAGTGTCTGTTTGGCAGCAAATCAATAAACTGGTTGCTGATTTATGTAAACTATATTTTTGATCCAGACCACCAGTTCAGTTCAACTGGAGAAACACGACTAGTGACATTAACCCCAGCAAACACATTTTACTAAAATAAGATCTGAATCCACAGGGGTAAAGTCATTGTGAGGCTACAGGTTATGTATACCCATAGCTGGGTATTTATCAAAACTGATATTTCCCCACACCTGTTTTAAATAACCTCATACACACCAGATTGTTTTCAGAAAACGTTTCATCTACACAAATTTGCATAAATATGCCATAGAGTAAGCTACCGTGGGGTTAAGGAAAGGATAAACAAAATGTCGCACACATGATGATGATGCATTTATTTTTTTGCACTTTTTTTTAAAAATTTTTTTTATTTTTGATGTGTGACATTTGGGACCATAAAACTGTTTTCCCCCACACAAGCAAGGCAAATTTATTTGTACAGCACCATTCATACCCAAGGCAATTCAAAGTGCTTTCCAAAGGCATAGAAACACATACTATTACATAGAACTAGGGATGCACCGATTCCAATAAGAGTATCAGGCATCGGCTCCAATACTCAGTGTGTGTACTCATACTCGTAAAAGTAATCCGATACAAATGCACCGATACCACTTACGGCCATGCAACATTCACAGTTCAGTGCAGCAGGTACGAGGAGGAGGAATAATGTGTGGGGAGTGTGAAGAGTGTGGAGATTTTTCAAAATAAATGACGGTGATAAAAGTAACGCTGACTGCAAGTAACGTTAAAGACACAGAAGGATACAGACACAGCGTTCCGTCCGTCCTCTGCGTACATTGCATCCGTTTTCCAGGTGCTGGCGGATGCGTACCCAGACGAAGAATACCAGCGGAACCGTGGAGGTTCAAAGAGCGACTGTGGGAGTTAGAGAAAAAGTACTGACAGATTTAGAACAACTACCCAGGGCTGGACCAGGGGTACGGAGCGGTGTGGACCGCCGTCAGCGGAAGTGAAAACAAAACTTATCACTCATTTCTCTTTTCTCTACCTGCTGAAGCTTCACTTATAAACCTTACTAGCGAAAACGCTGCATTATTAGTATCACATTAGTGTTACCTCTGTCGTCTCTAGGGATGGGAATCGGGAACCGGTTCTTTTTGGGAACCAGTTCCCAGTAGCTCGATTCCTCGGAATCGTTTGTCTGCCTGCTTATTGATTCTGCTTATCGATTCCGCCTTCATTGTGCATGAGCAATGACGTCACACGTACGCTGCATTGTTTTGGTCAGAACGTAGCCAACATGGCGCTGAGGCAGAGACTGTCGAAAAAGATGACACCAGGTCCACTCACTTGGAACACTTGCAAAGCTTCCATGTCTTCAAAAGGGTGGAATCCCTCCAATATGCTCAAACATTTGTCCACAGCATGTGAATCATTTACAGGAATGTCACGTATTTGATACGCTACTTAGCGGCACTTGTGAATGTAGCGACAGAGTGAACGCCAGGCCGGTTCCAGTTCCGGTGCGGGCAACAAATGTCATAACTTCTCAAATACAAGTTTCCGAAGGTAAGAAGGGAAAGGAAATGAGGAGCACAAAAACGGGAGACAAGCCAAGCAAAGTCGAACCGGTTCCACATAGTAGAAATGCGGCAATAGAGGAATTAGTAAAGAGTCTTTAGTTTCACTTCCACTGTACACCACCCCCGAACCGGCCCGGGGTCATCTGTTATTATTATTTGTACATACTGTATATGTTATATTTTCTGTGCAGAGATGGAAATTTAAAAGACAGTTAATGCAAACACACCTGTTTGTACTCTTTTATTCCCTCACCCAATGAGAATCGATAAGAGAACCGATAAAGAATCAGATCAATAAGCAATATCAATAATGGAATTGGAATCATTAAATTCTTAACGATTCCTATACCTAGTCGTCTCCATGTTTGTTATTACTGACTTTCTTCTTCTTCTCAAAAAACTTTTCTCTTCTTTGTGGTATTTGTCTAGTATGGTTAATTAAGAGCGGCGCCCCCTGGTGGATTAATTGACAAACACTCATTCCAACACATTAAAAGCACATTTACAAAAGGAACTAAGGACTGGAATGGGATTATTAAGTACTCGTATCGGTATTCGGTATCAGCAAGTACTCTAATGTAGGTCTGGAAAAAAGTGGTATCAGTGCGTCCCTACATAGAACAATAGCAGAATAAAACATTAAATAAAAGGAAAGTGCAGAAAAGATGCTCCACTCCGGTGGAAACCACTGCCCCTGGGGTTACCTGCCTTGTTGTGAGTGCAATTTGCTACTTCCACCCCCAGGGACTCAAAGAATCCCAGAAGCTAAACCAGGTGTTAACAGCGTCTCTGCGAACAGTGGGTTAATCCTGTTGTCCCTGGTCTGAAAAACCTTGAATTCCAACCTGAGCACAAAATAGAGCTTTCCAAAATCTCCACTTAGGCCAGAATTTACAGAAATGGTCCCTGAACTGGAGCTTTCATGTGGATGAATGATAAAATATTTTTTTGGAATCAGTGTGTAGTTGTATACTGTTGGTGTAACTGTCATCCATGAAGTGGGCTTGTATCTACACCATGATCTGTACAAAGAACTGACTTGCTTCCATTTTCTGTAGCAGTGCATTATTCCCCTCTGACCCACGAATAACACTGAGTGCTCGCTTGCCTTTCAAGTCAGCTGACCTGAGGAAAAAAACAGATTCATATCTGTGTTATTTCGCCGCAGGTGTCTCTGGAACTCAGTGATCAAACTGACCTGCAGGTGATGGTGATTTGAGTTGATTGCTGCCTCTAAGATGTCATCAGTCCTGTGTGTATTTATATCCTGCCCTTTCCCTACTGGTTCATCATGCTCATGTATGACCCTATCCAGTCTATGCTCTGAAGTATTGGGAAATAAGTGACTTATCTCAGAGTTGTGTCTTATTTTTACAGCAACAGTAAAACCCAAAATCACCTCCATTTGGATTTTTACCCCAGCCCCCAGAGGGGGAGGCAAGGGGTATTGTTTTTGGTTCAGTTTGTTTGTTAACACTCTAGCACCAAACCTATTGAATTCAAACCAAATTGGGTTCATAGATTGCCAGTGATCCAGAATAGATCTGATTACATTTTGGGAAAGTAGGTCAAAATTAAAATTTTTAAACAATTTTCAATGTTTTTTTTCTCCCATTTACTTATAATGGGCAAAATTTCAAATGTGTGTAGCAGTAAAACTATTGGTTTATAGATTGCCGGTGATCCAGAATAGATGTGGTTACATTTTGGAAAAAGTAGGTCAAAGTTGAAATTTTATGAATCTTTAAAAAACTTTTTTCTTCTCCCATGTACATATAATAGGCAAAATTTCAAATGTCTGTAGCAGCAAAACTATTGGTTGAATTCATACCAAATTGGGTTTATAGATTCCCAGTGGCCCAGAATAGGTCTGATTATGTTCCCCAATTTTTAATTTTTTTTTTTTTTCATTTACTTATAATGGGCAAGATTTCAAGTGTCTGTAGCAGAAAAACTATTGGTTTATAGATTGCCAGTGACCCAGAATAGATGTGGTTACATTTGGAAAAAGTAGGTCAAAGTTTTTAAATTTTCATGAATGTTTAAAAACTTTTTTCTTCTCCCATTTACATATAATTGGCAAAATTTCAAATATCTGAAGCAGCAAAACTATTGGTTGAATTCATACCAAATTGGGTTTATAGATTGCCAGTGGCCTAGAATAGATCTCATTGCATTTTGGGAAAAGTAGGGCAAAGTTCAAATTTTTAAACAAATTTCAATCCCCCCCATTTATTTATAATGGGCGAAATTTCAAGTGTCTGTAGCAGAAAAACTATTGGTTTATAGATTGCTGGTGACCCAGAAAAGATGTGGTTACATTTTGGAAAAAGTAGGTCAAAGTTTTCAAATTTTCATGAATGTTTAAAAACTTTTTTCTTCTCCCATTTACTTATAATGGGCAAAATTTCAAATGTCTGTAGCAGCAAAAGTATTGGTTGAATTCATAACAAATCGGGTTTATAGATTGCCAGTGATCCAGAATAGATCTGATTACATTTTGGGAAAAGTAGGTCAAAGTTAAAATTTTGTTGGGAATTTTTAAAATCTTCTTCTTCCCCCCCCCCCCCCCCCCATTTATTTATAATGGGCACAATTTCAAATGTCTGTAGCAGCAAAACAATTAGTTGAATTCATACCAAATTGGGTTTATAGATTGCCAGTGAGCCAGAGTAGATCTCATTGCATTTTGGGAAAAAATAGGTCACAGTTAAAATTTTAAAACATTAAAAAAAAAAAAAAAAAAATTTTCATTTACTTATAATGGGCGAAATTTCAAATGTCTGTAGCAGTAAAGTATTGGTTGAATTCAAAACAATTTGGGTTTATAGATTGCCAGTGATCCAGAATAGATCTGATTACGTTTTGGGAAAAGTAGGTCAAAGTAAAAATTTTATGAATTTTTTAAATCTTCTTCTCCCCCCCCCCCCACCACCATTTATTTATAATGGCCACAATTTCAAATGTCTGTAGCAGCAAAACTATTGGTTGAATTCATACCAAATTGGGTTTATAGATTGCCAGCGACCCAGAGTAGATCTCATTGCATTTTGGGAAAAGTACGTCAAAGTTCAAATTTTAAAATATTTTTCAATTTTTTTTAATTTTTTTTTTTCATTTACTTATAATGGGCAAAATTTCAAGTGTCTGTAGCAGAAAAACTATTGGTTTATAGATTGCCGGTGACCCAGAACAGATGTGGTTACATTTTGGAAAAAGTAGGTCAAAGTTTTCAAATTTTCATGAATCTTTAAAAACGTTTTTCTTCTCCCATTCACATATAATAGGCAAAATTTCAAATGTCTGTAGCAGCAAAACTGTTGGTTGAATTCATACCAAATTGGGTTTATAAATTGCCAGTGACCCAGAATAGATCTGATTACGTTTTGGGAAAAGTAGGTCAAAGTTCAAATTTTGTTATGAATTTTTTAAATCTTATTTTTCCCCCTTGTATTTATAATTATTTCTAATGGGCACAATTTCAAATGTCTGTAGCATCAAAACTATTGATTGAATTCATACCAAATTGGGTTTATAGATTGCCAGTGACCCAGAATAGATGTGGTTACATTTTGGAAAAAGTAGGTCAAAATTTTTCAAATTTTCATGAATCTTTAAAAACTTTGTTCTTCTCCCATTTACTTATATTGGGCAACATTTCAAATATCTATAAAAACATCCATTTTGTTTCAATTTAATTCAAATTTTGCACATACATAGAGGCAATGATGGCAGTTGAATCTGATGGACATACCACCGTTCAATCATTTCGATGGGTCAGTTAAAATGATTGAATGGTGTTTTTTCAGTCCTGTCCGTTCCACAGGTGACTAAAGTTTTTTTTTTTTTTTTTTTTTTTTTTGTGTTAGAGCATTTAATTAATTGGTTGTAATCGGGGTGTGAAGGGGATTTTAAACAATATAATAAAAAATGCTCCAGGAAAACATCTCCTACCCCACCTGTAACTCCACTCTTTTCATCCTGCTGTATTTCATCTGTAAGATCTTTCACATCGTGTTTTAACCCTCAGTTTAATTTGTGCTCTGCAGCTATATCACCAACCTATATTCCTCCCTGCCTCCGCTTTGTGGGTGGCTCAACTTAAAATCCCCCCTTCGTGTCCCTTTTGTTTGCCCCCACTGGGCTTCTGTCTACAAAGAGAAACACAGCTTCAGGGCATCAGGCAGCTCTAGTGGCTTAATAATTCATGGCTTGTCGTTGTGAATCATGGCACACTCCTCCACTGCAATCACTGAGATCATTTGTTCAGCAAACCCTGCTAAATGCCTCTGCTGTTTGTCACAACAATAATTAAACATTTCACATTGATCCGGCCACCTGTGCTTGGTTTATCTGACCTGAAACAAAGTGGAAACACACAGGTGGGATAATCAGGAAACAATGTTCAGATTAGTTTACTTTTTATTTACTAGAACGGTTTAAACTACTACACTTCATATCTAAAGGCAGACTCAACTACGGGTTGTAAAGTTGCTCCAAATCAGTGATGTTTTTCTTTTTTTTTTTTTTTTTTTTTTTTCTCTTCATAAGAAATGCAACTCCACCCCATAATGAAAATGACAGTACAGGCTGATTTGTGCAAAGGCTCATCAACGCAATGATTTATGTTTATATAACTTGTTGATTTGACCTTTTCCGGTTGTAGGAAAGAGGAAAGAAAGGAAGTGGAATTAAAAAAAAGCTGACGTTGAATAGAGACAAACCTTAGATAGAGGTGGTTGGGGATGGATCTGACAAACAACAAATTGTGTTGGCTTGCGCACAGAAGACCAGTGTTCATGTTTAGTTTAGTTTCAGACACAAACATAATACAAAACACAGGGAGAAAAATAAAATTAAACAAAACAAAACAAAAAAAAAAAAAAAAAATTGAATAATAGAAGAAAGAACTGTTGTGCATGAAAGGGAGTATGAAGAAGCCAATGCATCTCCTATTTTTACTGAAGTAAATGCAACATTGTTTTTATTTATTTGTTTATTTAACCCCTATATATGAGTGCATGGGGGAAAAAAAAAAAAAAAAAAAACTAAATAAGTCAACACAGGGGACCAGCACCAACACCAAACTGCCAAAGACCTGACGGAGGGCAAAACCCAATAAATTCAACAGCCTATGTTGTATAAATGAGCTGTGTCGGAGTTGTTTCCAGAACCTTGGATGTCCATGGTCTTGTTTCAAACCAGACTCCTCATCAAACTCCACCTCAGCCAGGGTTGGCCCATGGCATAGGCCATATAAACAACAACAATTAAAACAAGAAAAGCAGACCTCTGCCAAGACAGGTCGTCCCCCCCCCGATCACCACCAAAATTTTATCATTTCTTCCTTGTGCCAGTATCAACACTTCCTGAAAATTTCATGAAAATCCATCCATAACTTTTTGAGTGATCTTGCCAACAAACAAACACGCACGCACGCACACAAAGCAAAGCGATCACAATACCTCCTGGCGGAGGAAACAATTTTTAAAAAGCAGTCATCAAAGACCACCACCATTACATTTCTTCAGACAATCTTCAAGTTGTAAAGGATACAAAAGGCCCAGGTGTTGATTATCCTGTGGTTGCATCTTCGATGACCCACTTTAAAGGGGTCATATTTATCTAAACCCACTTAAACCACTAAACCACCTTAAAACTTACCTCAGAATTATGTATTCCATGAAAGTAGGTACTCTCGATATGTCTCACTCATTTGAAAGATGTTTATTCTGCCTTTCTTGTTTGCATTTCCAATAATTGCACATCTTTCAATGAGACGTGCAATGACCTGTCAATCAACTGGGGTGGCACTGGCACCTGAGGTATCCAATCAGGTTCCAGAGGTGACCAACGCTAAGCAGAGCCCTGGGCCTGACGCTAATGCCGCGTTTCCATTACGTGGAACCAGCTCGACTCGGTATTCCTGGAGACAGTTTCCATTACTGGATACTACTGACTTTACAGTGCCTGGACGTCAAAGCGATACGGCGCATTATTTTCGTGTCGTCTGCTCAGAGAGTTGCTGAAAACTCGCTCGTTGCGTGTTGTCTCGTCTGAATTTTTACATCGGCCACCAAAGACCGAATCTCCTTGACCGACCATGGTGTACTTTTGGGCTGTTATCATGTGGATTAATGTACCGCTATATTTACTGTCTACTTCTGCATCTGTTTTCTGTAAAACGGCAGGTCACACAGAAAACTGTCTGACCAATCAGTGGTCTGTAGTGTTATACGTCACGGTTTAGTATTGCTTGGAACCTCAGTGGAGGTGATACCAAAAAAACTAGTACGCAAAAAGGCCGAGTCGAGTCAAGTCGAGCCGGTACCACGCAGTGGAAACGCGGCGTAAGTTAGCAATATTTTCTCGGTATGACCCGCCCTACTCTGCCTCTGATTGGCTCATCAGTCCTCATGCTTAAAGTTAACCAATCTAAACAGTGAAGGTACCAAGTACTAGCCAATTAGAGGCAGAGTAGGGTGGGTCATGGCTTCACCATCCTAGTGGAAAACATGGGCAATTTGGCTCAGATATGACTGAATGGTGCACATTAGGGGGATTTAGAAGTGGGTATACCCAATACCGACTGAAAAATAAGTAGGTGTACCCTAGACTACACCACTGATCTATCTGAGATTTAGCATGAATGATATACTGACATAGCAAACACTGTGGATATTTAAGTCTTCCATTATGATCAAAATCTAAAACGTACCTTGTGTAAAGACTCAAAACACAGAGGTCTTTACAGTCCCTTTTATCTGCAGCCTGACATCTAAACTCTGTGGGATCTGAGGAACCACTGAACAAGAAACAATTCTAAACTCCTCCTGAAATGTGAGGCTTTGGTCATCTGACAAACAAACTCTGGCTGGGTTTGTTAGGAGCAGTAGCCTAATGAGGAAACAACTCCAAAACACAAGGATTTATGGGTAGAAAGAGACAGATGCTGACATCTGACTGCCAGCAGCTGCTAATGAACAAACCAAACAGAGGCAGACTAGACTGATGCACATATCCAGATAATTTTTCATCTGTTTCTCTCTGATACAAACGCAGGGCAGCGGGCCAATTACAGCAAAGAGCACTGGCAGTAAACACTAATTATTCCAAACACTATGTCACCTTGTCTTAAATAAATTCTATGAGAGAACTAATAATGAGAATGCACTATAAGACTTGTAAATCACCTTGTAAGTATAGAATAAAATAAGGCAGGGGGCAAGTGTAAACACTGTTATCAGACATTCATAACAAACAAAATTTTGAGTTGTTACAAATCTTTACTTGTGTAAACTTTAGGGAAATTGGACTTAAACGAGGTACATAAGGTACAGAAAATGAAACGGATGATTCTTTTCACCTAAGTAAAAAAAAACAAAAACACAACTTTCAATTTTCATTGCAATTGAAGCCTAATATTTCATTTAATTTCATTTTATTTATTCATTCATTCAATCTAAATGATTGGAAAGGAGCAGGATGAAGAAAACGCAGACTATAATACCTGCTCCTTTCTTGAAACACCTGCTTACATCAGATATGTTGCCGTTACAGGTATTTTCACTAAACAGTTTACATGATAGTCAGTGAAAACAAAACAAGTCCAAAATCCATAAGTAAAATTATTTCATTTCATGCTTTTATAAAGCTTCTCTATTCTCTCCTTATATAACCTCTTAAACTGAAAAATATTTGTACAGCTCTTCTCTTCCTTTGCCAAAGAATTCCACATTCTGACACCCACAACAGAAATACACATTTGCTTTACAATAAAACGAACCCTTTGCTGCTTAAAATTAAACCGCCTTCTATGTTTTTCATCCTGTGATACTAAAACCAATAATCTCTGCATATTTGCAGGCAAAAGTCTGTTTTCTGCTTTAAACCCAATCAACAATGTCCTTAATTCAACTAACTCTAAACTTAAACAATCCTAATTTAATAAACAGCTCATTTGTATATTCCCGGAAATTATCATTATACATGATTCTTCCTGCTAATACAGAGTTTATGCAGGTTACTAAAAGTCATTAAATCGATTTTTTTTTTTTAAATTAAGGCCTTAAATAGTATTAAAGCATTAAATTCAATGTCCAGAGGCATTAAAATTTGTAATACACTTGATAAAAAAGCAATGTTATTCACAAATTATTTTGATTATATAAACATGTAATAATTTTGAACATAAGTATAACACTGGTCAACAACAAATTTATTAAGTTTTTTGAACTGATTTAGGATAATTTTGGTGTGCTGAATCCAAAAATCACATTAATTTTGCTCAGTCAGGTCAACTTTCTGAACTATGCTACATATTGGCTTTTTAACATTTTTGCTTACATTTATGGGCATTTTCACATCATATGATACAAAATTCTTTCATATTTCTTGCAATAAACGAGTTCTGAAGATTTTACTTTTGCCAATTTATGATTAATGTTTTTTTTTTAATATTACAGGCGAATGAAATGGCTTCGACTAGAAGATCTTGCAAAAATAAGCCTGACGTATTCTGCTACATCTGCGGTGAATACATAATGAATAATAAATACATCCTGTTAGAAAATGATTTTTTTTTCTCTTAAAACCTATTTTGGGTGAGAACTATATAAAAAATCAACTGATAAAGTCACAAAAATGTAATCAATTTTGTGAGAAGATCAAATTTTTCAAAATCAAATTAGCAAAAAAACCTGACCTGATTGAGAAAAACAGATGTCATTTTTGGATTTAACGGTGCAAAATGGTCCTAATTCAGTTGAAAAAACCTAGACAACTAGCAAAAAACATTTTTTTGTAACCCTGTGTAATGTTATGATTGACAGGCGGAACCCTTTATTTAGCTATTGTTTATGGCTGATACACAAAGTCACAACACCGGATGCTTGGAACGCAATGTGCTGTGAGGTGCTCATGCTTTGGCAAAAGAGCTGAGGGAATATTAGCAAATGTGGGAAAAATGGGAAAATGTAAGTTTCAGCAGAAGTGATTGGAGGAGGAACTATTCAGAACCTGGTGAAAGCCTGTCAATGGTAAACAGACATAAAACTATATCTGCAGTTGGACATGAGCATTCAGTTTGTTTAAAGTGGCATTAAAAAGGGCATTAAATTAGATTTGCTGATGTAACCCAGTAGAGAAAACTACCTAATTTCTCTCCTTGTATTTATTTTAATGCATTTGCACCATTCTATTTTGAAAAACCTATATTTTGAAAAGAGGAACTGTGACTGTGATCCTCTCTCTCTAACTTTCTCGTTTTCATGGTCATGTTGGGTGATAATGATGACCTTCTCATTTGTTGTTATTAAGAGTATTGGTCCCGCCTTCCGAACAGCGGACAGAATCACACACTAGTTTCTCGTTTTTTTGCACTCTGAGAATGAACGGAAAAGGCTGTTAGACTGTCCGTGTTGAAATATATGGCTCATCTTGTTGAAGGAGCACGAGTTAGAGAGGCTATGTGGCTGTGTCCTTCGTCGTGTTTGTGCCGTTGCCTCATCTCCGCTAGCTTTTTTTTTTTGTTCTTGCTAATAAAGAAAACCGTGGATCGGATTCCTGGATTCTCTTCGGACAGAGATGGCAAGCCTGTGCCCAGAACTGAACCAAATCCTCTATTAAGGAACATCATTCTTCTCTTTCATGTGGAATCACAAAAGTGGTAACAACCAAGGTTATAATAGTATTGGATTTTTCATTATAGTTTAGTTTTATTTAGTTTTGACGTTTTTTTTTCTCTAATTCAGTTAGTTTTAATTCGTTTTTAGAGCAGGTTTGCTAGTTTTATTAGTTTTTTTTTTTTTTTTCTAAATGCTTAGTTTTAGTTTAGTTTTTTCATATCTTTTATCTTATATTCAAATAAATCCCATACAGGACTCTGCTGCTTTTTCCCAACTTTAGTCTCCATGTTTCCAGGTAGAGTGGAGACCAGAAGACGACTCTAAACCACAAGTGACAAGAAGAGACAGATCGTGAAGTACCGTCACCTAAAATTGCACGAGCAAAATAAACTTCATATCAATTTGACAAAGACGAAAACAAAGGGAATTTCATCCATATTTTTTTATACGTTTTAGTTAATTTTGTAAGCACACAATACAGTTTCAGGTAGTTGTTTTTTTTGTTTTGTTTTTTTTTAATTATAGTTTTTATTTATTTCAGTTAACAAAAATGTTTTTACAATTCTAGTTTTCATCACTTTGTTAGTTTTCGTTCACGATAATAACCTTGGTAACAACTCAAACTACAACCAGGACAAGAACTGAACACTGACTTGAAAAGAATTTTGACTTTTTGAATTTTGACCAACAAAATAAAATATTAAAGGACAAACTAAAATATTGAGCGAAATAGGACTTAAATGGGGTTATATTTTGTTTTACGTCAGCCTATTGTTATTGTCATTGTCGAGTTGTAATCTGTTTTATTTGTTTCATGTATCTACAAACTAATAATAATCATTTTTGCTCATTTCCTGCCTCCAGCCATTTCATTTCGTACTCACTGTAGTTCTTATTGTAATCCCTCCGAATTATCCTAAACTACTAAACGTGAGTCAGGGGTTATACTGATACCCGCAGAAACCCTGTAATATGTGAACTCTGACTTAACCATACAGTAATTCAATGCCTCTGTAGCAGAAAAACATATTATTCAAGTCTCAGTATTTAACTAACAACACGGTTCGCACAATCTTCATGCTGCATCTAAGACTTTGTTACGCAGTACTTAGAAAAATAAATGATCAAGTAAAGTCACGATAACTTAAAATTGGACCTGATTAGTCCTTGGTTGTGTCTACCAGATGGGCTTGTTTTTTCAAATGTTTTTAATTACAATGGGGAGCAACTGACTGCATGATATCAAATGTAGAATTGGAACTGTTTCTGTCCAACTGTTTCGAACAATGCTCTTTGTCTCAGGGATGAACAAGAAGATTTTGGTGGCAAAAGGTTCTCAACTCTCAACTCAAGATTCACAATTGTGATGAAATTCAGTGCTAATAAGATCTACCCCTCTGTGTGAACACATAAAAAACATATTTTCATTTGCAAAACTCCTGTCATGACATCAGTTACTGTGGTGGTCTACCCACACAGCAATCTGTTTCTTGACCAATTAAGTAGAAGCTTTCGCCAAGAATGTGTGAGTCAATCTTTTACTCTTTCAGTTTAAGAATAATTTATCCAAAAGTGTGGTTTTTTTTCCCCCCCGAGCTTGACTCCCCTGTTATTTTTGAATCCCGTTCTTGGCTCATTCTTGACATCGAAGGAAGCCGAGCGCTCAGTTGGTGCAGATGAGCAGAAGCTGCCAGCGCTCCATTAATTATGGGGTAGGGTGTGTGTTGGCTGTGGAAAGAAAATCAGCAAATTCTGATGTATGAGAAAACCAACATGTGAACGCAAACACATACATGGTGATGGTTCACAATAGGGATGCACCTATACCACTTGTTTTCCCAGACAGAGTACAAGTACTTATACTTGAGTACTTGCTGATACCGAGTACCGATATGAGTACTTAATAATACCATTACAGTTCTTAGTTACTTTTGAAAATGTGCTTTATTGTCGTTGTCAGTCTGACTAACAAAGTACTGCTGCTGACATTTAATGCATTGGAATGAGCATTTCTCAATCAATCTACCAGGGGGCGCCGCTCTTAATTAACCATACTGGCCGAATACCATGAAGGAAAAGTAAAGTTTTTTTGAGAAAAAGAAGAAAGTCACTAATAACCCCGTAAAGCCTGAAACATTAAATCATTGACAGGAAATTCCAGTTCTTTGAAACTGGAGTCTTTATTTCTCCTTCTGAACAACCCAAAAAACATTTTTTTCAAATATCAATTTCCTTGCATAGTTACAATTTTGTATCATATTTGATACATTGGGTCTCAATGCTAAAATATTCTTTTTGAACAAACAAAAGTATAACACAAACATGTCTGACAATTTTGAAAAGGAATTACCAATTTGTTAAAGTTCTTCCTCCTTCCTTATTAATGACAGTCTTGTAGTGTCACTGGAAAGGCCTCTGGTGAGCGAATTCCTCCCCCCTGGTGGATTACACTGGTCAACAACAAATTTATTGTTTAAGTTTTTTGACACATTAATTTTGCTCAATCAGGTCAACTTTCTGAACTATGCTACATATTGGCTTTTTAACATTTTTGCTTACATTTATGGGCATTTTCACATCATATGATACAAAATTCTTTCATATTTCTTGCAATAAACGAGTTCTAAAGATTTTACTTTTGCCAATTTATGATTAATGGTTTATTAATTATGGTTTATTTAATTATTTTTAATATTACAGGTGAATGAAATGGCTTCGACTAGAAGATCTTGCAAAAATAAGCCTGACCTATTCTGCTTCATCTGCGGTGAATACACCATTGTACCTAACAGGAATCCTGTTAGAAAATGATTTTTTTTCTCTTAAAACCTATTTTGGGTGAGAACTATATAAAAAAAAATCAACTGATAAAGTCACAAAAATGTAATCAATTTTGTGAGAAGATCAAATTTTTCAAAATCAAATTAGCAAAAAAACCTGACCTGATTGAGGAAAAACAGATGTCATTTTTGGATGTAGCGGTGCAAAATGGTCCTAATTCAGTTGAAAAAACCTAGACAACTTGCAAAAAAAATTTTTTTGTAACCCAGTGTTACCAGTGTGTTACATGTATCTAATTGTATACATCTGGGTTTTCAAGAAAAAAAATGTGCTGATCATGTAGAGGGCTTCAAAACTCATGTATCAAATATGATACGTTTGGTGTTATAGCGATAAGAAACATGGAACAACAGAGGAGGTAACGCTAATGTGGATACTAATGTTGATATTGATGAGGGTAGTTGTCATAAATATGTCGGTAGTTTTTCTCTAACTCACACAGTTGCTCCTTGAAAAGATCCTCTACCTCTACAGTTCCCGGTGATATTCTCCATATGGGTACACCTCCGTAAGCACCCGGAAAATTGAACAGAATTGCGAACGGACTGTACACAAAGAACGGACAGAACACTCCGTCTGTGTCTTTTAACATTACTTGCAGTCAATGTTACTTTTGTCACCATCATTTATTTAGAAATATCTCCACACTGCTGACATTACTCCTCCACCACATACCTGCTGCATATAAGTAAGTGGTATCGGTGTGGTTGTATCAGAGCACTTTTACGAGTACAAGTACACACGCTGAGTATTGGATCGATACCTGATACTGGTATCGGCATGGGTGCATCCCTAGTTCACAGCACAGAAAACAGAAATGCAGCTCTTTTGCTTTGCTATCTGGAGGCTCCCTCAGATGTTGAATTCACTTAGGTGGTTTCAGAGCTGATTTACAACTCAAATCAACACTCTCTTCCTTCAGATGTACATAACACAACCTATTTTTTTCTGTAAATGATTTCAGTTTGGCCACTGACTTGGTGGTGTGAGGTCTCCTTGATAACAGATGTTAAGGGTAGGAAAACCGTCACCAATTAATTTTCCTGGGTTGGATTTTCCAGTTTGGCATTGCAGCCTTTAGGCCACCGTCTCTGTCCAAGCTGGAGATTTCCTAAAAAGCTTGGCTCCATTTATTTTGGTCATGGGATTTCTGGAGAAGGTCTTACCTGCAGGCCTTATCAAACAAGATTTCACAGCTGAAGCTCAACATATAGCAGTCGATGTCACGGGAGACGTGTTTCTAATCAAGGAGATGAAAGCAACAACCAGGGGAGAGTTTCTTTTTGCTGAAAATACACCAGCAGAGATGGGCACAAATAACATCAAAAGATATCGTGGTAGAAATTAAAAACACTTGCTCATAAACTGTGTTATAAAAGAAAATCTATGTAATTAACACGCAAATCACATTGTATTTTTTTAATGTCAAAATATAGATAAATGTACACTTTACAATGATATTCTAAACACAACTCCAAATGAATGAATGTGACTTTTCCTGTGACCTACATTGTCTCATTTGTGTTTAGTTGTTGAAACTATGTACATTGGTGACTTTAGACCAAAAAGTGTTTGTCACGCATCTTAACCCTTTAACCCAGAGGTGTTAAACATGCGGCCTGGGGTCCAAATCTGGCCCGCCAAAGGGGCCAGTCTGGCCCGTGGGATGAACTTGTAAAATGCAAAAATTACACAGAAGACATTAATCCTTTTAGTTCAGGTTCCACATACAGACCAATTTAACCCTTTCATGCATGAATTGTGAGAACCTTAATTGTGTGAGTGTTGAGCATTTTTATTCCTCTTTAGGCATGAAAAAAAAAAAAGAAAGAAAAAAGCGATTGAAATAGTTTTGTATGAACCAATTTTTCATGGAGTTGTAAAAATGTCTACTCAGCTGGACACCATGTGTTTAATTTTTGAAGCAAAGAAACATGTATTTACTGATATGCTGTGTGAAAACTATGAAATCATTTTTAAAATGTTGTTAATCTAATGTTTTCTCACATTTTAACAAACTCTAATACTAGTTATTACTCACTTTATGGAGATTATACAGAGTGGGGAAGCAAAATTTACAATATTTTGAGGCAGGGATTGAAAGACAGTGTATGACCAATTAGTTTATTGAAAGTCATGAGAATTTAATTCTTCAAATCATATTTTACTGCATTTCTAACGGTCTTGTTGTCTACCTCAAGTTCAATTGCCATTTTTCTCATGGATTTGGTTGGATCCTTTAGGATTTTGGATTTGAGAGCTTTAATAAAAGCTTTGGTACGTTTTTTGTTGCTTCCTCCACTTCCAGACTTTCTCGTAATAGTTTTGCTCATAGTCATTCTCTTCTTTCCATTCTAAACAGTCTTTATGGACACTTCAACTATTTTTGAAATCTCCTTTGGTGTGACGAGTGCATTCAGCAAATCACACACTCTTTGACGTTTGCTTTCCTGATTACTCATATGGGCAAAAGTTTCTGAAAAGGTATGGATAATAGTGTTAGGTATGATTATGACATCAATATATGTTTGGTTTCAAAACAAC
The DNA here is from genome assembly GCF_902148855.1 of Sphaeramia orbicularis. NCBI lineage: Eukaryota > Metazoa > Chordata > Actinopteri > Kurtiformes > Apogonidae > Sphaeramia > Sphaeramia orbicularis. The sequence goes on along the minus strand of NC_043970.1, from coordinate 47,293,903 downwards.
TGACGTAGTGCCTGCTGAGAAAAAACAACTAAATGTTCATTGTAAATTTTGCTTCCCCACCCTGTATGCAAAATAAATAAATAAATAAAAAATAATGTTAATGACAGTCTAACAACAATAATAAGCACCTGTTTTACACTCAAACATGTTAAGTTTATCAAGAACAGCAAAGTTTCAGTAATGGTATGAATTACAGTCAATGGGATGATGCATAAACGTTCACTGTGTTGGCTGATATGGAACTTGTATTTGAGGGGTTACAGCGTTTGTTGCCCGCACTGGAACCAGAACTGGGCCCGGATGACAGCCTAGTGTTCACTCTGCTGCTAGATTCGCAAGCGCCGCTAAGTTGCATATCAAATGAATCACATGCTGTGGACAAATGTTTGAGCAAATTGGAGGGATTCCACCCTTTTGAAGAAATGGAAGCTTTTCAAATGTTACAGGTGGACCTGGTGTCATCTTTTTGGACCGTTTCTGCCTCAACACCATGTTGGCTACGTTCTGACCAAAACAATGCAGCGTACGCGTGATGTCATGAAGGCGGGATCGATAAGCAGAATCATTAAGCAGGCAGGCAAACAATTCCAATGAATTGAGCTACTGGGATCCAGTTCTGAAAAAGAACCGGTTCTCGATTCCCATCCCTACATACTATGCATTTCAACAGACGGAGAGAGCATAAAAGCTGTCTCTCCAACATTGCTGAGGTGCCTTCAGGAACTGTAGACAAAATGACAACGTGTCGTACCTTTAAATCAACTGGCACTTATTACTTTTTGAAATTCTCTGTGGTCTAACAGCCTCAGTTGTTATTTCATAAACATGTCACCAAATGCCCTTAATTTTATTTCCTCCTCAGGCGTATAATTAAGCTGTTATTAAAAGCAATGTAGATGCTCACAATATATGACAGCTGATGTCAGCAGTCATTACTATTAGAATTCCCTAATAAACTGTCAACTATTCCACATCTACAACAGTTAAATGACTTCCACATGAATGACCGGTTAATCCTCTTTAGAAATGACTCATGCGCTGGTAGAGTGCATGCCACAGACTAAAGCCTTAACACGACAAATGACCTGGGGCTGACTCCAGCTTTGGCTCTTCTCTGTCACTACCTGCTTTCTTGAGAATGTTTGCAGTTTTTAAAAAAGTATTTCTTGGGCATGTTATCTGTCACTTGTTTGGAATATTCTTTATTTCCATTATGTGTGGTGTCAGATAATTCATATTAAAAAGGGATAAAAGTTACTTTCACATAAGTCACTGCACTGACTGCTTTGTTTCCAGTGTTTCTCTACTTCATGTCATCCACTCAAGACATAGTATTTTACCCCGAAGGCCAGGCAAAGGATGTTGATTTTGGTTCGGTTTGTTTGTTTCTTTAACACTCTAGCACAATGTTTTTCAACCGTGGGGTCGCCTGGAATTCAAATGGGGTCGCCTGAAATTTCTAGCAATTAATCAAAATTAAAAAAAAAAAAAATTACAAATAAAAAAAATATTTTTTAACGATTCAATACCTATTTCATCACAATTAAGACACCACACACTTTTCCTAATAAAAATCAAGTTCAAATAAAATGCAGGACATAATATCTGAGAGGGCAATCTTGATTGACCTGATCATGTGACCACATGCGTTACTATGCTTCAATCTGCCTGGACACAGTCGCAGTCAGAAAACCAAACCGAACAGAGGATGGAAAGATTTCTTCGCCCACCTGGCCCTGCTAAGACATCTCCAAGAGAAAATGAGAAGCAGACACCAAAAAGGTGCATTATGTACATTATATAGCCTAAATGTTGTGTAAAATTAATGTTTATTTGCAACATGGTATAGCAAACATGATCAAAAACAAAAAATAAAGAAGCAAAAAATGTCTTCATTTTGAATGTCTGGGGTCGCCAGAAATTTGTAATGTGAAAATGGTGTTATGAGCCAAAAAAGGTTGGGAACCATTGCTCTAGCAGCAAAACTATTGGTTGAATTCATACTAAATTGAGTTGACCCAGAATAGATCTGATTATGTATTGGAAAAGTAGGTCAAAGTTCAAATTTTGTTATGAATTTTTAAAATCCCCCCCCCCCCCCCCCCCCCCCATATATTTATAATGGGCAAAATTTCAAATGTCTGTAGCAGCAAAACTATTGGTTGAATTCATACCAAACTGGGTTTATAGATTACCAGTGACCCAGAATGGATCTGATTTCAGTTTGGGAAAAGTAGGTCAAAGTTCCAATTTTTTATGATTTTTTTTTTTTTTTCTCTAACCATTTCCATAAATGTATATTACAATTTACACACGTGTGTGTATATATATATATATATATATATATATATATATATATATATATATATATATATATATATATATATATATATATGTATATGTGTGTGTATATATATATATATGTATATGTGTGTGTATATATATATATATGTATATGTGTGTGTATATATATATATATATGTATATGTGTGTGTATATATATATATATATGTATATGTGTGTGTATATATATATATATATGTATATGTGTGTGTATATATATATATATATGTATATGTGTGTGTATATATGTATATATATATATATGTATATATATATATGCGCTATTGTCTTTATATAAAACCAATAAATACTGTAATATCCCAGCATTTGTCCTTGTCCTGTTGGTCTGGGAGGTTCAGAAAGGGCTGCAAAAGTACAGTTCTTTTCACTTCTGCACAGGTATTTGTTCTCCTTAAAATGTCCACTTTATTCACTTCAGTCTAAATCCACTTGTAGTAAATCAGGTCCTCACATCTCCCTTTGCAGTAAACACCCTTTAATAACCAACCTGCACTTGATTTATATCTCCCTCAGGTGATTCTGGGAAAACAATAAACTGATTAAATGTAATAGAAATGACGTGGTCAGGCAGTTTTATTGAAAGAAGAAAAAGGATTGGCAGGAATGAAGTAAGTATATTCTATACAACATTAGCGGTTTGATCTGGAGTTGAGAGGACGCATGATGCACATTCAAGTGTAGAGGAAGCTTTAACCTCCTAAGACCCAGCTATGGGTTTTCTGTGGACAAGTGTTTCACAACTTTACACAAAGAAAAGAAACCTGTCCACCACAAAGGACATTCCATAAAAAATTTAAAAACTGCATCTGAAAAAACTGTTGCATCATGATGTTTTCAGTATAGGCACTTATTTAATAAAAAACAAAAAAAAGCTTGTATTTTGTTGACATTTCCTGGGTCTCAGGAGGTTAAGGCTGTTTAGTCACATGGTGTGCCACTTTATGAGAGCATAATCAAACTCTTACTACTTAATTGTACAACATGCTGTGTTTTTGTGTCTGTTGCCTTGAGTTTTAAAGGTAACATGAAATTGAAGTGATTGCTGATTTAATAAGTTTAATTCAGTTCAATTTTATTTATAAAATTAGTATTTATTCAAAGGGCTTTACAGAAATTGTTGAATTTATATACATATATAAAAAAAACCCAATGAAATAAATAATCAGTCAAGTAATCAGTTAGTAAACAGTCGATGAAGCAAATGGATCAATGTCCCAGGCATCCCCCGTCTTTAGACCCTCCTTCTCGACAAGGAACAACTCCAAAAAAACCCAGTGGGAAAAGGAGAAACCATGGGGAGAACCACAGTGAAGGAGAGATCCATGGACGGACAGACTGTTTAGACAGTTTAGACAGCATTCATATACTTCCTTTATTGTTGCTCGTTAGCCCACAGAATGTGTGTGTGTGTTCTGTAAATAAGTCTCCTCATGTGGATTGTGAGATCTGATTTGTATCCTCATGGGTGTGAGGTGACATGCACACATTTGCTTCACTATCACAGGTGGGGACAGGCCTTGCAATGTTCCGATAACTACTTACAAGGGGTTCAGGTTTGGTATTTTGGATAAGATCTGTATCTATGTAAATGAGCAAAAGTCAGCACACACATTTGTCTATTCATGTGTCTGATTCTGTCTAGTTTTTTTTTTGTTTGTTTATTTTTTTTAACATCTGGCTCAGTGGTTTGCAAATTTGCCTCATAGGGCGAAAGTTAAAGATCTTGATTCCCTTTAGAACGGGTCCTTGTGATGTCATCAAAAACATACATGCTAGGATAATTCCCATATTAGTACCCTTGACCGAGGTTCTCCCTCAGATCTGGAGTTGGTCCCTGGACATCACTCAGAAGTAGCACTCTGCTCCTAAAGTACTAGCATTGATTAAATGTGGAGAATGAATTTTTTATTTTCATTTTTTCACTTGTGTTTTTTTTTTTTTTTTTCTACCTGTCTTTTTCTCTGTACTTGCTTGTATTTTTGCTGCTACTGGGAAATTATTTTATCTTACCTTATACCTTATCTTATATCGTATCTTATCTTACCTTATACCTTATCTGTCTTACTTACTTTCTATTTTTATTCTCTGACTTCCCTTTTAATCATATTTATTGCAACCTGCCTGTAGTACTTTGAGGTTTTTAGATAAAAAATGTAAAGTGGATTACAAATAATAATAATAATAATAATAATAATAATAATAATAATAATAATAATAATAATAATAATAATAATTATTATTATTATTATTATCATTATTATTATTATTATTATTATTATTATTATTAACCAAAAAGCAAATATGAAAGTTAAGTTCATTTACATCAGGAAATGGAAAGTGACATGGTACTTAAAAAAATGATCACGAGGATCTCTTTCAATCTTACCTTTTTGTGTGTTTCTTTTGATCAGAACAAACTGCAAATCCACTGTAAGTTGATGCTTATGTTTGCTTTGGTACCAGAAATGAATGCCCAGTTGTTACAGAGCAGACATTCATTTGGCAGTCAGAGTGGTGTCCAAACCTCCAAAGACTAGAACTGAAACTCTGTATATGTGCTGTGTCCAGTTACAGAGGGTTTCAGCTGGTCTTTCACTGTTTGTCCTGCTGCTCTCTGTAGACTCAACTGAAGAAGTCAATGAGAGTAAAAAGCCTAATACTTAGATCTTGTTTCAAAATGTTGGCGCTGAAGAGCTTGTTCAGAGCCAGTCAAAGTTGTGTGCTGGGAGTTTTTGCTGGTCAATTATTTATATTTTTCTTATGTAACCCATAAAGACCCAAACATCCACCATTGACTAAAACCATTTATTGATCTAAAGTGTATAATGCCTGTTGATCCACTAATCCTATCAATACATGTAAATAATTGGTGTAAAATACAGTTTGTCATCTTTTCATGGTCATCAGATATGACCCATTTGGACATTCAGAGGCTCCGTAGTTTCTGTGGAAACACCATCATCTTCTACAACATTGATTCACCAGTAAAACACATGGAGTTTGGTAAATAACAGGATGGAGACTGTTGTTTTTACATTCAGTTATTGATATTTTTGCTGAAAATGTGACTTTTTCTTCAGTTTTTTCTGTTTTGGTGTAATAACCTTTCAATTTACGTGAAGTTTTCATGAACATCTAAATTATAAATAGGAAATAAAACAGGAAAATACATGCTTCACAGTGAAAAATGCAAAATACAGAGGATAATATTATAATAAATGGTGATAAATCACTTTAAGTAAAGAGAGAAAAAAAAAAAAATGTTTTGGGAACTGACGCAAAAGTAGCATTGGGTCTTTATGGGTTAAGTCAGTGTTTTTCAACCTTGGAGTCTGGATCCCGTGTGAGGTTGCCTGAAATGTCTAGTAATTGCTAAAAGACAAAAAAAAAACAAAAAAAAAAAAACAACAACTTACTAATAAAAAAATATATGGTGAGTTGACAGAGACGATCACAATCCATAAAAGACATGACAAACTGAAGCTGAAACTGAAGCACTGTGGTTCTGTTTATCTGTCAAATGTTCACTGTGGTCAGTTTCAGATGCTGCAGCTCTTTCATAATTCATAGTTTGAGTTCTTGTTTGTTCAGTATTAATTGTCAGTCTTGTAAACCCAAGGTGGACTGACTGTACATATCCTGACCAAGGAAAATCAAATTCTCACTTTGTGCAGTAATCTACACCTGGCTTTTCTGCCTCTGTCCATAATAATATACATTATATAGACTAAATGTCATCTAAAATTAACGTTTATTTACAACATAGTATAGCAAACTATTACACGATCAAAAACAAATTAAATTTAGTAAAAAAAAAAAAAGTCTCACTTTCGAATGTCTGGGGTCACCAGAAATTTGTGATGTTAAAATGGGGTCAGGAGTGGAAAAAAAAAAGGGTGGGAACCACTGATCTAAATTATATGAAGGAAATTAAACACAGGAAAATACATACTTTACAGTGAAAAATGCAAAATACACCGGATAATATTATAATAAATGGCAATAAATCACTTAAGAAAGGTTAAATAAAGAGAAAAAAAAAAAATCTTTTGGGAACTGACACTGGATCTTTATGGGTTAATGAACTCTGGCACTCCTTGACTTTAAAGGACTGCAGTGCTTGGACACTATCTATTAACCCTTTCGTGCATGAATTACATGAACCTTAGTCAAGAGTTTTTCTTGAGTGTTGTTATCCCTCCTTAGGCATGAAAAAAACAATGCAACTGAGTTTTTTTTTCATGGAGTTACAAAAATGTCCACTTAGCTACACCCATGCATTGAATTTTTGAAGAAAAAAAACATGTATTTAAAACCCAAAATCAGAAAGAGATATTAATTTTAAAAAAATAAATAAATAAAAAAATTAAAGCTGCTAATCGGATGTTTTCTCACATTTTAACATATTTTATAACTAGTTATTACTGACTCCATGGAGATAATATACAAAAAACCTTTTTTTGTTTAAAAAGCAAACAAAACAATTTTAATTACAGTCTAAAAATTAGCAATTGATTTACACTCAAACATGTTACTGCAGATCAGGTTTATCAAGAACAGCAAAGTTACAGTAATGGTATAAATTGCAGCGTATGGGATTGTCATGTCGGCTCCCAGACTGTGTCTGAATTTGTCTGTCTTTTATGTTGTCTGTCATTTTTGTTGTCTGTCATTTCCTGTTTTATTTTGTTAAGTTTCCCTCATGTGTCATGTCTGGCGTCTTTACTTCCCTTCCCTGATTGTTTCACCTGTGCTGATTACCTGACTCCACCCTGATGTGTTCCACCTGTGTCCAATTGTCTTCCCGCCCTCTTGTGAATTTAAACCCTGTGTCTTCCCCTGTTTGTTTGCCAGTTTGTGTTCTACACTTGTGTGCTCACTTACCAGCCTTTTGGATCCTGTCAGTCTGTCTGCCCGTTGTGACCTGTTTCGTCTTTCGACCACCGATTCTGCCCGTTCCTGTTTTGCCTGCTCGCCTATGACCTGGTTCGTTTACCCGACTCCGACTCTGCCTACTCCCTTTGGTACCTCAGCCTCCACCGATTCCCTGTGTTTCGACCCTGCGCCCGGATTACTGACCCTGAGTTTTTGCCTGATCCTCATGTACCATTGCCTTTTGATCTGCTCTCCCGTGTATGACCTGGCCTGTTTTTTGACCTCCCTTTGCTTATTCTTAGTCGGGGTTCCGTTGGGTTTTTCCCGGCTCGGCCACGCTGGTCGCCAGCTGATCCTACTCACGGCCCAGACGTCAAGCCCTGGACACAGCGGATCCACAGATTCACTAATTATTCTGTGTTGTGTCTTTTCCCTTGTTAAAGTGTTCAATAAACACCCTCGAACTCACGTCAGTCTTTTGGTCTTGCAATTGGGTTCAGCCTCTGTACTAGTCCCATCACAGGGATGATGCATAAGCGTCCACTGTGTTGGCTGATATGGAACTAAAACAAAAAAATTCATGAATATATGAGAGAACAGCTGGAGACTAACTGTCCACTGTAGTGACCACTATGCATGAAAGGGTTAAACTATGGTGGTTAATTATTTTTGCACAAATGTATGATTAAAAACACAACTTTTCAGTGAGGTTTACTATACATACACACATGCATATAAATGTATGTGTATGTGAACTTATATTCCTGTCTACTCTATAACACGTAAAGAAAGTGAATATGGCCTGTTATGAATAACAAACTAGATTAAACATGCTTGGCTCAATACATTGACAACAAGTAGTTTCTAGAATTTCTGTGGGGGTTTAAGCATTCAGAAAAAAAACCAAACAAACTGTAGACTTGAAACACCATGATGACCCCACGTGTCCAATTAGCAACAGATGGCATATTCTACAAATAATTCTCTGCCATTTTGTAGGCGTTTTAACTAAGTTTCTTATCCAAATCTTCATTCTTATATTATTGAACAGGCCTCCAACACTGCTCTAACAATTCTCAGAGGACAAATTACACATTTACTTCCTGCTGCAAGTCATGTTTCCACCATGAATCTTGGAAAATAATATGTTTTAATACACTTAAAATTTATGTTGGAGACATTTTACATTACTATGACGAGATTTACACATGAATCTGCTAGTAGTGACCTCCAGTAATTTCAGCCTCTTCTTCCTCCTGAGTTTATACTGTGTGCATCCTTAAAAAAAAAAAAAAAATTAAAAACCTGCTGTTGAAGTCAGAAAGATAACATTGTCCATGTTAATTAATTAAAGATATAACTTTGCTCCCTGGCGTTGTTCCTTTTCCTCCCTCTGCCAGGAGCAGCCTCCCCCTCTTCCTGTCAGAAATTATAAATAATTTTGGCACTATGGCCAGAGTAAAGAGCGGATGAATTAATTAATGGTAAGAAAGCCTTTCCAAAAGTCTGCCAACTTTTTGAGTTAGTCTGATAACATCTCAATGTATTTTTATAGAAATATATATTTTTATATATAAAAGAAGCGTCAGAAAATGTTTTGTTTTGGGTTTTTTTCCCCGATGTGTTTTTATAGATTGTTTAAAGCAGCATAAAATAAAACTGACATAATCAATACTTAATAAAACAGATTCTTTTATACTACAGCAGATGGGAGTTACTGCTGTTGCTGTTGGCAGACACAACATTTCTTTTTAACATCTTTGTAAATTGTTATAAACAGCTCGAAACATGTTTGGCAGCTTCATGACAAATTCCAATTACCTCAGAGGATTTTCATTCACTGATCTCGGGGTGTTTGAGGCTCACATACCCTCTTGTTCTTAATGTACCCGAAATGCTGAGCCAATCCAAACAGTGCTGCCTTTAACTAATGACTGGGCTATGAGTTAATGAGCAGGAAAGGAAATTGAATTAGAGCTGGCGTCTGGAAGCTTTTCATTTGCTAAATCGTCGGTGATATCTTCACTGCTATAAAAACAGGAATTAAAGGTTGTTGTTTTTTTTTACAACAGTGCCTTGTTTTCAACTGATTTTGTGGAGCTGACATTTAGTGCCTTATGTTTAGGAGGCTAACAAAACTGATGTCAGAGGTTTATGTGATTAAGGAGAACACTGTAAATGAAAAGCACTTTCCTTATAGCAGCTGTAGACTTTTACCATGGTTGAGTTTGGAAGAGCAGAAATTAGCTTAAACAAGTAGCTCGGGGCATTTCCAAATTCATATGCATAAAGTATTATACACACTCTGCAGGAAGGAGTTTTCTTGTCACCAAAGCACTTCCGGCTTCAAATGCCACATTAACGTGAAGCATACGTTAGTCGGATATTCTGCTAGCACTTCGGCTAACGTGTCGCCCAGCTTGCAACAAACATGTTAAGTGCATATATGTTCCCTTCTTTCTTGAGTCTGTTTGCTCATGCAGAATGAAATGCGATTAAAAGGAGTATTTAATCATGATTAATTAAAATTAATCCACAGCAACCCTGTGATTAATCCGATTAAAATTTTCATCGTTTCACAGTACTAATATATATTTTTGCACTGACTCATTCACTGTACAGACTCTCTTAACACTATCTCTTGCACTGACTCCTTGTGGAATTTAAAATTCTGTTGTTTTTTTTTACCACTGTGTTTTTCTATTGTGTTTTTACTGCTATTGTTTTAAGTTTGTGATACTGCTGGAACCTGTAAATTTCCCTAATGGATGAATAAAGTATCTATCAGAGGCGATTTCTCAAAGACTGCAAAGGAAGCTTGGCTTCCCTTAAAATTACAAAAATTAAATGGTCAAATATGTACGGTTGTGTTGACATTTCATTGACTACAAATGTGTTAGAACACGTTTATCTCACAGACGAGTTCGTTCAGAATCAGCTTTATCACAAATCAGCGGACTCGGTGTTGTTCACTTCTCATACATTCCCGTTGCGCTGTTTTCTCATTCGATCTCTGCTCAGTACATTTGTCCGTAGACGCTCAGCATCCATGCACTTCAGTGGGACTGAGTGGAACAGTTTTTTTTCATTGCGTCAAAACTGGACGGTAATTGGATAAATGCCACGATGTTGTCCCGCCCCCGGACGCTCGGCGTCTCTGGGGGTGAATGGAGCTGTGGGTGGAGTTCGGCCGGGCTGGACACCGGGCTTCCACGTGCTGATTGGAGTATCAGTCGAAAGGCTGAATCCCATTTGATTGACAGCTATTTTGAGATCTACTCCTTCACTTGGTAGAGTTCAGTTTAATACCGTCGCACATTCTGCTGTGAAATCGAGAGAAACCACTACGAAGTTACTTGTTCATTTCTTGCACTGTAAATAAAACACACTCATTGTACTTCCTTGTTTCAATTTAACATAATTTCAACGTTTTCTTGTTTAGTTGGTACGATAAGGTTACTGACCATTTTCTTAAAAAGGAACAGAGGGATGAATTTATGTTTAACTTTTTTTTTTTTAATGTAAGCCGATAATGAACTTCCCCTTTCTGAAAGATGAGCAGCCGCCACTGCTATCTATCTATCTATCTATCTATCTATCTATCTATCTATCTATCTATCTATCTATCTATCTATCTATCTATCTATCTATCTATCTATCTATCTATCTATCTATCTATCTATCTATCTATCTATCTATCTATCTATCTATTAAATCTCCATACCAAGGCTCAGGCTGAAAATGTGTAGTGTCATTTTGAAAACTTTGAAGACAAGTTGACAATGGTATAATGGTTGCAATCACACACATGGGAGTTTTTGTGGAATCATTAGTATTACAACTCCACACAACCACACAGAGTTGAATTCGAGTTGGGGGTAGGGTTCAGGTCGTATTTGAGCCATATTTAAAGTAAGGTTTTTCAGGCTGTATTTCAATCTACAGGGAAAAAAGAAACTAGAAGATGTTTTCAGTCAAATGAATACCAGTTCCATCTAATTACCATTGCAACAGTTACATTTCCACTGATGTCAGCCCATCTCATTTCATCTAAAATGTCCTGATGTACAGATGTTTGCAGTGTCTTGCTTTCTGTGCAACTCCATTTGTCCCCAGGGAGCAATTTAAGGCACACAAAGTGTTTTTGAATTGAACTGAAATGAAGTCTTACATAAATTGACTTCACACTTGCTCTGATTGTCACAGATTTATAGAGTACAGTTATTTATGGACACCTTATAGACGCCTGGAACACATGACTGATTTAATATTTGCAGTGAGAACATGAGAACTTTCTGAACGGGAGTTGGATATGTAGAGAAAGCATCCTATATCTGTCTTTCAGGCTTTAACGTTGAGCTGTGCAGATGCTCTTAAAGTGGAACATGCAAAACAGAACAGGCTCATTACTCTTAAAGGTGCGGGAGACTTTCGTGACCAATTTTTCATCAAATCTGTAAAGCCTCAGTCATAGCCGCTACAGGTGGCTACGCAAACCTTCATTTCCCACAATGCATGTCGTGACAAAAAATTCCTCAGATGCCCGAGTTACCTCCTGGCTCTGTTTGTGAACACATGGTTTTGTTAATGGTGGATGGCACTTCGAAATTGTTCACCGTAATACAAGAGATTCAGGTGAGTAATCACAGAAAGACTCACAGATTCGTGATACTTAGGCTATGACGGAGGTTTTACAGGTTTGATGAAAAATTGTTCTCCTGCACCTTTAACCCATAAAGGCCCAGTGCTACTTATAGAGAAAAAAATATTTTGGAACTGCAACATCTTCAACTTTCTTAACCTCCTAAGACCCAGCTATGGGTTTTCTGTCCACATTTGAGGACAAGAGTTTCACAACTTTATACAAAAAAAAAAAAAAAAAAAAAAAAAAAAAAGAAAAATGTCCACCACAAAGGACATTCCAAAAAAATTTTAAAAACTGCATCTGAAAAAACTGTTGCATCATGATGTTTCCAATATAGGCACTTATTTACTAAAAAACAAAAAAAAAAGCTCGTACTTGTACTGATATTTCCTGGGTCTCAGGAGGTTAAGTGAGATTTATCACATTTTCTTATAATATTATCCTCTGCATTTTGTGGTTTTTCAGTGAATATCAGGTATTTTCCCATATTTAATTTATTGATCATGTAGACGTTCATTAAAACTTCGATTAAAGTTGAGAGTTATTTTACCAGAAACGAAGAAAACTGAAGAAAAAGTGACTTTTTCAGCAAATATATCAATAACTGAACATAAAAGCAAATGTCTCCATCCACTGTCATTGATCCAACTCCATGGGTTTTACTGGTAAGTCAATGTTGTAGAAGATGACAGTGTTTCCGTGGTAACTACGAAGCTTCTGAACGTCCAAATGGGTCATATCTGATAACCATGAAAAGATTACACTGCTACATTTTACACCAATTATTTACGTGCATTGATAGGATTAGTGCACAGGTGTCAAACATGTGGCCCGGGGGCTAAAACCGGCCCGCCAAAGGGTCCAATCTGGCCCGCGGGATGAATTTACAAAGTGCAAAATGCAAAAATTACTCTAAAGATGTTAACAGTCAAGGGCATCAAACTCAAAAATAACAGCATAATAACCTAGAAACAATGACTCCAAATTTTCTTCTTGGTTTAATGTGAAAAAATATGACATTATGCTTATAAATAATGGCAACACCAATTTTTTTCTCTTTGATTTATTGCAAAAAAACATTAAATTCTGATATCCTTTAAGTATAAAATGTCAATAACCTGAACAAATATGAACAACCTGGAATGTCTAAAGAAAAACAATATTCTGCCTATTTTGTGTTTTGGTGGATGTGATCTGTAATGCACATTTAGAAATCATAAGTTGAGGCGTAATATTGATAAAATTGTACTTGTTTTTCTTCAGAAATTTCTGTTTTTTCCAGTTATTCACATCTTTTTGTTTTGGATGGAAATAGTTTCATCATCTAATGCTATTTTTTGCACTAAAAAAATTGGAGTTGTCATTATTTATAGGTTATTCTGCTATTATTTTACTGGTCTGGCCTGCTGGAGATCAAATTGGGCAGAATGTGGGGCTGAAAGAAAATGAGTTTGACACCCCTGGATTAGTGGATCAACTGGTATTAAACTGTACACGCTTTGAGAATGCGTTCATAGAAAAGCGCTATATAAATCGAATCCATTATTATTATTATTATTATTATTATTATTATTATTATTATTATTATTAAACAGGTTAGATCAGTAGATGGTTTTGGCTGCTGGTGGATTTTGGGTCTTTATGGGTTAAATCTGTTACTGCACCAATAGCAGCTCATTTATTGAAACAGATACAGGAATAAACAACGAAAGAATGAACACCAAATGAGAATATCTGTTTTAGAGGTCGGAAACCTGTATCTACAGGATTAGTTTGCAGATAAGTTCTGTCTTTCCTGCTGTTCTTGCTGTTTTTTCTCCAGCAGCTTCTTAAAGGAGGCCTGTCTGTTAAACACAGAAGTGTTCTTCTGCTCTTGGACAGAGATAAGCAGATGCAGGAGTGCTCAGCAGCACAAGGTGGATTTAGTGCCCTGAGCAGAAGCCCGTCATTCACAGACAGCTGCAATTAGAGTGATAGTGCCTGGCCATATGCTATTTTACGTCCCGTCCGCCCCTCAGTGGGGCTCTGCTCGTCTGCTGGGATTGGTAACGCCTTTGGAGTGAGCTGAAGTGTGAGCACTACTCTTCGTCTCGCTGCCCAGAGCTTCTCAAGGATGTTTGCATGTCTGCTCTGTGAAAATACTGCCAGGAGCTACAAGTGATGTCTGGAAATGAATAATAAAGCGCGTAAGGACTCCACAGAGGGAGACTGTAGTGGACACGTGCTGGAGCTGAATTTTGGATTTTTCGACAAGCTATGACTTTTGCATTTGCATAACCCTTCAGGATCTTTTCTCAGCTGGCACCAACTGCTCTGAGGTCCCCCTGCTTATGTATTTTCTTTCTTTTCTTCTTTGACTGTTTGTCATCTGCTTCATTAAATTGTTTCCTTTCTTATTTTCTCTACTATGTTGCTTGAATATGCTCAAATAAGCAGATGGTTGACTTTATGGCCACTGGCAAACTTTTTATTTTAATTCAAGCCAATTCAGCAGAGCTCCAGAGGTACTTGTGTTTCCTCTATCACACACAAAGAGCACATGAGATTTGCAGAAAAGATGGATCTGATTTGCAGTTTTATAACTTAATTCACAGGTCGAAAATACGATTAGCTTTAAAGTGAAAACCCATACTATCATCGAAATCTGCGAAATACTTAATGCAATGTAAAGTAAAATAAACTTTATTGTCCCCTGGGGGAAATTCATCTTGGGCACAGCGCTACATATCTTGCTTCACAGACAAGATAAAAAACATCATCACATGCACACATTATAACAAAGACAGTTAGTCTGCCATATAAAACAGACATGGACTACACATGACAATCACAACACAGAACATATAAAGATGCCAAAAGTGCAGGGAGAAAAAAAAGTGCTAATGATACGGTTTAGAGCAAGTGAAATCCTAAAACAGAAACATTTGGGCTTGAGCTGCGTTCAGTTTTCAGCTAATAGGTGTGGCTGTAGTTTCATTGTCTAAAATGTTCTCAAATTAGGATTTTACTAAAAAGACAGGGAAAAAAACTCCAATTGGCAAATGAGTGCCAATTATACTTCTCTTTTTTCTTTTGTTCAGACAAGGTATAGTTTTTTAGATGTTACCTGCTTGACAGTTTTGACTGTGACTCCACCTTGTCTGAACAAAAGAAAAAAGAAGTATAATTACATAAACAGAAGACAAAATGAACGTCTTTAGCCTTAAATGAGTGCCAATGATCGGCCAACATACTGGTGCACCAAAACACCAGGTTTAGAGGATGATTATTCAAACTAATCAATTTTGAAGTTGATTAATTGCAAATGCAAACAAGAATCAACAACACTGAGTTATTAGCACATTTTTATGCAAGTCTAAGGGTGTTTTCGGACCGGGTATCCAGATCCGTGCTGTACCTGGATACGCTCACACCTTTCCCGAAGATGTTGCGTTCACAAGTGAGTGGGTGTTACAGGACGGAAACAGAAGGTGACGGTGTGGATGGAATTCTGCTGCTGTCCAACAGACGCAGAAGTGACAAAGCCTTACGTCATCTACCGAGTGACTGTTCTGTTCATTTGGAATACTTTTCTGTTGTCCTGTTTGAGGCAAAGAGAAGAAGAGCGACCTTTGTTGTCCCTGATATATCGCTGAGTGGTTTGGTCGTTAAGGTGAGCCCAGGCTGCGTGGATCCGAGGCTTTTTCAGGAGACAACAGGAGCGCTGTGTATAGTCTTGTGGTGATTAGGTCATTTCCAGTCTCGGGTGCGGATCGCTTTCACACGAAAGCATTCTATACTGGAATCCACACGGTCTGTACCCAGGACTACCTTCTCAGCATGGACTCGGGTTTGGTACTCACACATGGAACGTTTGCATTCACATTGATAAAACTAGAAAAGCACTCGGAGAGCGCAGACCTCCGCCAAGCGCAAAAATTCCCCACATAATCTGTGATACAAATCCTACATGTATTTTTTAAAATAAAATCCGCCTTCTGGATCAGATCCAGATCAGCCTTTGAAATGTGATAGAGGACCCCATTGTCAATTCCTGAGTTAAATTTCATGAGTTTTGGTCAATAATTAAGCGAGATATTGGGAAACGATAATTTTGGCCCCATTTACCACAATGTTAACGAAAATTTCAAAGTGATCCAGAATCCAGGATTTCTTCCGGATCACCCCCAAAAGTTAATCATTTCTTCCTTATCCCATTTCCAACAAACCCTGAAAATTTCATCAAAATCTGTCCATAACGTTTTGAGTTATGTTGCACACTAACGGACAGACAGACAAACAGACAGACAAACAAACCCTGGCAAAAACATAACCTCCTTGGCGGAGGTAATTATGTGGACTTTGGGGTCCAACGTACTCAGATACAGACTTGTGCCGCGTTTCCACTATGTGGTATCGGCTCAACTCGGCCTTTTTGCGTTTCCATTACGAAAAAGGACCTGGAATCTGGTACCTGGTTCTACTTTTTTGGTATCAACTCCGCCAAGGTTCCAGGACTGGGGACCAGATACTAAAAGGTGATGTATACAGGGTGGGGAAGCAAAATTTACAATATTTTGAGGCAGGGATTG
This sequence comes from Sphaeramia orbicularis, assembly GCF_902148855.1. NCBI lineage: Eukaryota > Metazoa > Chordata > Actinopteri > Kurtiformes > Apogonidae > Sphaeramia > Sphaeramia orbicularis. The sequence goes on along the minus strand of NC_043970.1, from coordinate 47,277,448 downwards.
AAAGACAGTGTATGACCAATTAGTTTATTGAAAGTCATGAGAATTTATTTGCCACAAGAAAACTGACATAATAGAAAATGTTTTTATTCTATGTGTCCTCCTTCTTTCTCAATAACTGCCTTCACACGCTTCCTGAAACTTGCGCAAGTATTCCTCAAATATTCGGGTGACAACTTCTCCCATTCTTCTGTAATAGTATCTTCCAGACTTTCTCGTAATAGTTTTGCTCATAGTCATTCTCTTCTTTACGTTATAAACAGTCTTTATGGACACTCCAGCTATTTTTGAAATCTCCTTTGGTGTGACGAGTGCATTCAGCAAATCACACACTCGTTTGCTTTCCTGATTACTCATACGGGCAAAAGTTTCTGAAAAGGTATGGATAATAGTGTTAGGTATGATTATGACATCAATATATGTTTGGTTTCAAAACAATTGACGTAGTGCCTGCTGAGAAAAAACACCTAAATGTTTATTGTAAATTTTGCTTCCCCACCCTGTAAACGCTGAAGACCAAGAGAATTGCCTCTGTAACCCGCCATTTTACAAAAAACAGATGCGGAAGTTTACAGTAAATATAGCGATAGGTTATTCCACATGATGACAGCCCACAAAACTACACCATGGTTTGTCGAAGAGATTCAGACGTAAAAATTCAGCATGAGCTTGACGAGACAACACGCAACAAGTGAGTTTATCAGCAAATCTCCGAGCAGACAACACGGAAGTAACATTGCTATCGCATCACTATGACATCCAGGTACTTTAAAATTGGTAGAATCCTGTAATGGAAACCATCTCCAGGAATAGGACCTAGTACACGAGTAAAGTCGAGTCGAGCCAAGCCGGTTTCACGTAGTGGAAACACGACTTTAGATACCTAGTGTGAAAACACCCTAAAACAAATACACATAGTGTTAGGATAGTATTGCTGGTTTAGTTTTATGAATATGTAATTTTTTTTTATTTAATTCAATTGTGTCCCTTCTTTTATATATACATGTGCCAAGTTTTGGATGATCATTAGATTAGTATGGTAGTAATTACATTTAAAAATCTTACTTTTTAAGCATAAAATATCTTTCTACACTTCAGTATAGTATATAAATAGTGGATAATGCCTCAGTAATGATATCCATTACTTTGAAACTTTGAGTTTGGCATTTAAATCATCACTATGTTTGAGTTTTGTGAAACAGCTCAACTGTGGTGATTGTATCATATTCTCTGTTTCTTGGGGGGAAACATTTTTAATTCAGTGAACAGAAATTTTTGTCAGCAGCAATGTTGCAGAAATAAAAAACACACCGTAAAGTACAATTATCAATAAAATATTATGTGCTAAACCTCATAAGTTTACAGTATTAGTAAAATGTAATGATACACAAACACGCTTGTGGTTCTGTAACAGCTAACCTCAGTGCAGGTATTTTCATGTATACATGTGTTTCACAGTTGTGTTTTCCCAGTGATTGCAATAGATTTTATTCCAAAGCAAAGAAATACATAATAAGAAAAGAAAAGTATGTAGGCTTTGCTTTGGTTCCCTTGTTAAAAGCATGGTTTCCAAAGTACAAATTTCAATGTTATTATCTAAGAATGAATTTCTTTTGTACATTATTTCTTGTAATTGAGATTTCAGTGCTAGTAGAAGTGTTTGATGTCTGCCTTGAAGGATTTGGTTGACAGCTCAGTTGTTTTTTTCCTCACAGACAGCTCTAATGTACTTGTGATTGCTCCACGGAGACCATTAAAACATTCTGTTTCAAGTTTTATGAAGTTCACCATGGAAGTTAGCGATAGCATTAGCTCACCCCTCAGTAGGGATGTAAGAAAATTTCGGTTCTGCAATCTATCGTGATGTTTCACTTCACAATACTGTACTGATATTAAAAAGTACTGTATTGATATTTTAAGGTATTTATTCAAATGCAGATATTGTGGAGGTTCATTTTTAGTTTTTTTGTTTTTCTTTTTTGTTTATATTTTATTTATTATTATTTAACACCCTTTAATTAAATAATGTTAGTTCTGAACTAATAGAATATGAACATTTGAACAGGATCTTAAACTGTAATGTCTGTAAAACAGAATTTAAGTTTTAACACAGGGATATTTTGTGATATAGCATTAGATCCTGTTCTGATCAAATAAAGATGTGTTTAGTATTTGTGCATATTTATGGTGTAATTCAATTCTTCAAGGAAATAGTAATTTTTAAATAAGAAACAAATAAAAAATTGCCTTTTTATCAGTATCATGATATATCGTGATATATTGTATCGTGATCCTAGTATTGTGATTTGTATTGTATCACCAGATTCTTGCCAATACACAGCCCTACCCAAGGGAGTAGGTTTGGTTTTGACATTGGTGGGGACACAAAAGTGCTCCAATGCAGCACTCTGGAAAGTTGATATTTTTTTTTGCATTTGCAATCATAATTTCATGTTATGTCAAGCTGATCAAACAAGCAAACAATCATAGTCAGAAAAAAAATGTCAGTAATTGACAAGTTTATAATGCATATCTGAATATCTAAGGACAATACAAGGATTAAATCCATTCTGCAATTTTATTCTCTTGACTAACATTATTACACTGGTCAACAACAAATTTATTGTTTAAGTTTTTTGAGCTGATATAGGATAATTTTGGTGTGCTGAATCCAAAAATCACATTAATTTTGCTCAATCAGGTCAACTTTCTGAACTATGCTACATATTGGCTTTTTAACATTTTTGCTTACATTTATGGGCATTTTCACATCATATGATACAAAATTCTTTCATATTTCTTGCAATAAATGAGTTCTGAAGATTTTACTTTTGCCAATTTATGATTGTTTTTTTTTTAATATTACAGGTGAATGAAATGGCTTCGATAAGAAGATCTTGCAAAAATAAGCCTGACGTATTCTGCTACATCTGCGGTGAATACATAATAAATAATAAATACATCCTGTTAGAAAATGATTTTTTTTTTTCTCTTAAAACCTATTTTGGGTGAGAGCTATATAAAAAAATCAACTGATAAAGTCACAAAAATGGAATCAATTTTGTGAGAAGATCAAATTTTTCAAAATCAAATTAGCAAAAAAAAACCTGACCTGATTGAGAAAAACAGATGTAATTTTTGGATTTAGCGGTGCAAAATGGTCCTAATTCAGTTGAAAAAACCTAGACAACTTGCAAAAAACATTTTTTTGTAACCCAGTGTTATTTAACCTCACCTGTGAATTTCCAGCCTCTCCTCCTCTACCTCCTCCCTCCTCTGTACTGTCTGTCACCTGACAAAAATATATTGATGCATGACATATGAACAGATTAGGAATACAGTGATCATAGCGTTTGATGGTACAGTTATTGCCTGAGCAAAAAAGGCTTTTACTTTAAATTATTACATGTAAGTTATTCTCCAAAAACATGGATAAAATCACATCTAGAATCACATTTACAATTTGAGGTTTTATTGTATTTTCCCCACAAATTTTCTTTGTGTTTTTTAAACAGTTGCTCTTCCACAGAAATGCATTAAAATAATAAGTAAAGTAACTTTTAAAAAGTGTTTCAGTTTAGCATTAAATAATGTCTTTTATTCAATATCTGTGTTGAGCCTCTGCAGTTCTATACCCTTGAACTAACTTACACTTTGACTCCTATAGAAGTGTCTTACGACTAGTTTTCTTTTCTTTGACATCCTTTACATCCTAATTACCGAGCACACACAAACACAAAATGACACCACTGATATTCAAATCCATTTAGCTGACGCGACGCAGACAGAACAAATGCCAAACATATTGAAAATTAACATTAGCGGTCCAACTAGCTGGTTCCTTTTACAAGTAGATGGAGTAACAGCGGGGACAGCCAATAACACGTACGTTAGCAAAACCAAAGAGCCAATCGGAGAGCGACATTTACGTTAGAGGAGGGACTTCTACCACAGACTGACTGTTAACCCTTTGTGTTCCGTAATTATTGACTAAACACTACGGACAGCGGTTGTATTAATTGGGACCAAGTTTATAATAGTTTTGGATTTTTCATTGTAGTTTAGTTTTATTTAGTTTTGACTTTTCTCTAATTCAGTTAGTTTTAATTTGTTTTTAGAGCAGGTTTGTTAGTTTTTATTAGTTTTCATTTTTTTTCTAAATGCTTAGTTTCAGTATTAATTTTAGTTTTGTCGTCTTTTATCTTATTCGCCGTCATATTCAAATAAATCCCAGACAGGACTCTGCTTTCTCCCAACTTTAGTCTCCATGTTTCCAGGTAGAGAAGATGAGAAGACGATTATAAACGACAAATGACGAGAAGTGACGGATCGTTAAGTACCGTACGGTGCTGCTAGCTAAAATTGCTAGAGCGTAATAAATCATTTTCATATCAATCCGACGTTGACAAAAGACGAAAACGAAGGGAATTTAACCCATAATTTTTATACGTTTTAGTTAGTTTTGTAAGCACACAATATAGTTTCGGTTAGCTATCTTTTTTTTTTTCTTTTAATTCTAGTTTTTATTTATTTCAGTTTAAATGTTTTTTCAATTTTAGTTTTTGTCATTTCGTTAGTTTTTGTTAACGATAATAACCTTGATAAGGACTACACAGTAGTGGCTGGATATTGGTAAGGACGGGTCCCTAGCATCCCTACGCAATTCTACGCCCCTGCCCCTACCCATCATCCCACATTGTTCCCCAACTCTGCCTTTTAGATCTAGTCACTTGTGCAGACAGTTTTTCTTCTACACATCCCTGAAGGCTAAGTTCTTGCCGAACCTCTGTCCTTCTGTTATCCCCATCCCTCCTTCCCCTTTGCATGATGATGGATGCGGGCCCCGTTAATAATGAGCTCTCCCATGTCCCCTCATCCTCCAAGGGACCCTATCTTGTGTCCATCTGCTGTTTTCCCAGTTGTCTCCATGGTTTTCTGTCCTCTTCCTTACTCTGTTTCATTCCGTCTTTCTTCCATGTCTCCTTCACCATCTCCTCTCGCCTCTGTTTGATGATGGATGTCGCTTCATCAGCTTCTGCTATGTGAGGGACTCTGGGTCCTGTGCTGCCAGAGGACCCAGAGGACAGCGGCCAAGCCAAACCTTCCCAACGAGGTGCTCATTAAACTCATCATGGGAAACTAATGAGGATGAATTTGGAGCCTGGGTGTGTTTTCATACCAAGGGAGTGCTGGGCTTCTCTCAGAGTCTCCAGTCATCTGTTACATCCACAGAACTGACTGTGCTGATGCTGCTGTGAAGTTTGTTTTTTTTTTGTCACTTTAGCTTTGTTTAACCTCTCTTTGAATTTGCCATAATATGAACATGAAACATCTACAAAGCGAAATGACAATAACAAAACAAAACAACTTTAGTTTTGTTCTGTTCTATTCTAAGAAATTCTCAAAGTCAATTACAAAGCCGGTGTAACCTTGCAGAGTATAAATGTGTGGATTGGGATGGTACATTAGTCCTAAACCCTGACCTACATAGTCTGTAAGTACAGACTAATTGCCAAAACGCCATACACCCATGTGGACTGTACACTCCTGTGGAAGCAGAGATGAAATGGTACAAACATATTTAGGTTTTTGTCTCTTTGCCACCCCCTACATTAGAGGACAACAGGGTTAAATTTTGGTCCATTTCTGTCAATTTGCCCTTTCTGTCCAAAGCGGAGGCATTCTATTTCCCCAAACATGTTGCTAATCTTTCCCATCACAGCTTAAACACTCTTTTCCATCACAACACTAACTGTCTTAACCCAAAAAGACCCAGTGTTACTTTTTTTTTCCCTCTAGATTTAACCTTTCTTAAGTGATTTATCTCCATTGATTATAATATTATCCTCTGTCTGTTTGTATTTTTTTGGTGAAAATCAGGTGTTTTCCTATATTTAATTCACTGATCGTGTTCATAAAATCTCAGATGAAAGTTGAGGGTTATTAAATCAGAAACAGACAAAACTGAAGAAAAAGTGATTTTCAGCAAAGATATCAATAACTGAATATAAAAACCAGCGTCTCCATCCACTGTCATTGATCCAACTCCATGGATTTTTACTGGTGAATCGATGTTGTAGAAGATGACGGTGTTTCCACGTTCACTACGGAATCTCTGAACGTCCAAATGGGTCATATCTCATGACCATGAAAGGACGACAAACTGTATTTTACACCAATTATTTACATGTTTTGATGGAATTAGTGGATCAACAGGTATTAAACATTTTATATCAGTAGATGCTTTTGGTTGCCGGTGGATGTTTGGGTCTTTATGGGTTAAACCAGTGTTTTTCAACCCTGGGGTCGCCTGGAATTCCGATGGGGTTGTCTGAAATTTTTAATGATTAATAAAAAAAAACAAACAACAACTTACTAATAAAAAAATATGAGTTGAGAGAGTCAATCACAATACATAAAAGACATGACAAACTCTTAATTGTCAGCCTCGTAAATCTAAAATGGACTGACTGTACATATCCTGACCAAGGAAAATAAAATTCTCACTTTGTGCAGTAATCTACACCTGGCTTTTCTGCCTCCGTCCATAATAATATATATTATTTAGACTAAATGTCATCTAAAATTAATGTTTATTTGCAACATAGTATAGCAAACTATTACATGATAAAAACAAATTAATTTTCACAAAAAAATGTCTCCGTTTTGAAATTTTTGATGTTGAAATGGGGTCACGAGATGAAAAAGGTTTGGGACCACTGGATTAAACATTAGGAGAACATTCATCTGTATGAGAGAATTGATACAATTGGCTCACACTGGTACATTTCATTGAAACCTCATTCATTCATGATTGGCAGGTTAGCCTCTACGTTGTTATCAGCAGCTAAACTGGCCTACTCTTATATGATAATGCTGACCAAGAGAAGTTGGGCTTTATCCATTAACAAAGTATGGAGATATATCCAATCCAATCCAACTTTATATATAAAGCACTTTAAAACAACCACAGTGGACCAAAGTGCTGTACAGAAAACTAAAAGCACAATAAAAAGTAATATGAAAAAAACCCAAATCAAATCAAATAAAAAATAGATAAAACAAGTTAAAATATAAAAACAGAAACAAAATGTCAACATTGCACGAGTGTTAAAAGGCCAAGGAGAAAAGGTGGGTTTTAAGAAGAGATTTAAAAACAGGTATCCTGCTAGGTGAGATGATTGACATAATACCAAAGCAGCTAATGGTGCTGACTGTTTATCACATAGATTGTACATACAGATGGTATTGGCCACTGTGTCTAAATAAAGTGAAAGGTTTTGACAGAAGCTGTCATCTCCCACATGGGTTATGCCTATAATAACTAGCTGATTCAGGACCACGACTAATCACCGCAGTTAATACACTCAGTCAATGAAAACCTTGATACCATGTTTTTGTTTTTTTTACATAATTTTTATTTTGAAACCCTAAACTGGAATTCTTTCATATGAATCACTTGTTTAGGACATTGGCATACAGAAACAAATCCAAAGTTTAAAGAATAATTTCAAAACAAAAAAACTTAATGTAAGAAAATGGCACCTGCCAAACACAAAGTCACAACAGTCAATACCGGGTAGCAGTCCTGGTCAGCAGTTGTCACTCTCTCTCGCTGTGACGTAGGCTGGCCGTTTAGCGGTTGGAGGTCAGTGAAACGAGGAAGGAGATGAGGCAGAGGCAGGAGATGGCGTGGTCCACTTTTTTTTTTTTTTTTTTTTATATTTTCAATAATACCTATTTCCAACAAAGTGCAAGTGCTGAAAAAGTGCAGAGGCTAAAAAAGTGCAAATGCCAAAAAAGTGCAAGTGCATATGGAGGTTGGAGTAGCAGCATCTTCTCCAGCAGCAGAACCCCAACTGATGAAATTGGGTGCCCTTTTATAATGTTTTGCTAACTGGATAAAACCACTACAGCTCCACAGGGGAGTTACAAATCTACAGAAATTATTAAAACTAATCTAAAACCTCCATAACTAAAACCCAAGCTATATATCTAAAAACTCTAAAGCAGTGGTTCTTAACCTGGGTTTGATCGAACCCTAGGGGTTCGGTGAGTCAGTCTCAGGGGTTCGGCGGAGGTCAAGACACACACTCGACTCATTAGTCGGGTGTGTGTGTCGGGCTAGGTCCGTGTATGTAAACAAACGGCTTCGGAGACTCTTTCTCTGATTGACATCCAAAATATGCGGTGTATTGTTGTTGCTTATAGCACTACAACACATCCGGAAGTGTTTATAATCTCTTCCACTCATCTGATGATGAATTATTTGAGTATTTTCCACATCGTTATGACTTTTGCTACTTCCTGTTAACCATGGAGGCAGCCATGTGTAGCGTTTGTTTACATTTTTCAGTCACCGCACCGGTCAGTTACAATCATGTGTAGCAAGAATAGGATACCAAATTATTTATTAATTGAGTGTTGATTTATTGATTAATGTAATTATAGATTTATAACCAAACTTAAACTTAAATCAACTCAAAACAATAATTTGGAAATCTTGCATAGGTGATAGTTCGTTGACTGCACAGTGAACCCATGTGTGAATAATAGTACACAAAGCACAACTGAGGCAATGGATTTATATACATATAAATACTTTATTAACTAAACTAAGACACACAAATAACATAAAGACAAGAGACAAATACAACCAAAGGAGCAGGAGATTATGGACAGGAGAATATGTAGATTAAGCTGGCAGACAGCTATATTCAAGAGATTATAATGTTAGTGAGGTTACGTTGAGGTAAACCTACTTAACTTGGAATAACACCAACTCAGATAAATCAGGAGCAAGTTTTCTTACAAGTTGTTGCGGTGCGGATGCAGCAACTGGCACGGCCTTGACGGCGGATGGATGAAGTCTTCTGACGTAGTTCGAAGCAGGAACAGGCTGTGAAGCGACGTGCTTGCACTGGAGGCCTGAAGGTCTGGAGTTCTGAAGTTCTGCTGGCTGGAGGAGGTTCACAGCTGGCTCTGGCGGCTGGTTCTGGAAAGCTCACCAGGAGAAGTGGAGAACAGCGAAGATGATAAAGCTCTTTGGAGAGCTTAGAGGATAGAACAGCTCTGAGAGCCAAGGAGATGGTCAAGACTCCTTGGAAAAAGCTCTCTGCTCTTAGGTGAGAGCCCAGAAGATGGACAGGACTCTCTGTGTAGGTGAGAGCTCAGAAAAGGTGGAGAAAGCTCTTTGCGTAGGTGAGAGCAGCAAGGGTGGAAAAAGCTCTTTGCGTAGGTGAGGGCCCAGAAGATGGACAAGACTCCTCTCTGCTCTGTGAGAGCCCAGAAGATGGACAGGACTCTGCTCTGCTCTGGGAGAGCCTGGGAGAGGTGGAAAAGACCCCCGAGATGGAAAAGACTCTCTAGAAAAGTTGGTTTCATTCATTTTTATAGTTCTGTCCAAAAACCAACCCGGAACGCCTTCCTCATGAATATAGATGAGTCATCGATGCCTTGGGGCGTTGCCTTCTTTGTCTGTTTTCGGCGGGAAAACGCCTCCTCGTGAATATTCAAAAATATCACGTTTCTCTTCCCTCTTGGGAAGACAGAGGGGGAGAGGACTGTGGCTTAGCCTTGTAAGAAAACTTTGCATCCTCAAATAAGATTCTCAAATAAGATCACTTAAACTTTATACATCACCTGTAACCTCACTTAAGCATCAGTAAAATAATAGCATGATTATTCAGACATGCTATAAGCAGTGATACTCTTACTTTCACATAATTCACCGTGAACATGATCAGGACACACATATGTGAAACCACAGGTCAGGCAAATGGCTTAAGTATTACATGCATACAAGAGTTAACGTGCTGAGTTAATCAACATGAACACATAATGTAATACATTATTAACATGGCACATATAGGGATTTTATCATTCAGTCCTTTGTTCGTTTCTGGGTTCATCTTCACCTCTGGATAAGCAAGAATAATGGGACACAGATGTTGAGAGGCAAAAGATCAGCTTAGTGTCAAAACCGAGTCCATTAGGCTCATTCTTTAAGATCATCTGTCTTTGTAAATGTCATTTGCAAAGGATGTGCCAGCACTGACCTGGTGACGGACCAATCAGCATGGTTGTTCAGGAATTTGGTTTGACACGGAGAGGAAGATAATATAATTTATGATTCTGTTTTTGAGTCTGTTCACTCACTCCACCGTCATCCAGCTACACATGTGACGACTGACGCACCATCGCGGATGGAGAAATCGTATTATGCTAAAGCCGAGCTTGTGCTGTAATAAAACGATCACAAAAATACTGAAGGAGTACAACGAGAACTTTTTTTTGATACACTACATGTAATTATCTTTTTTTTTTATGTCAAAATTGCGTGGTTCGGAAAGTTCGGAGCAAGATGAAACGAAAACCGGGTTGACCTGACGGCCTACATATGATTCGTGATGTCACACCCCGCTTGGCCATCACTAAAGAAGGGTTTGGTGAATGCGCATATGAAACTGGTGGGGTTCAGTACCTCCAACAAAGTTAAGAACCACTGCTCTAAATACAAACACCAAAGTTAAGTAAAAACCCATAAACCAATAAAGTACACCTCCTGGCTCCCCCACACATTTCCCTGCCTTGGTCCAGGCCGGAACCTTCTTAAGGCTGTTGTTCCTGCAGGGACTCTTTTCGTTGATGGACTTAAGTGACAAATGGCTGTTTGTCACACTCACCCTGGATGCGGTCTATCGTCAACAGAGCCTGTGGTGTTGTGGCGTTCAACCAGGTTTCTGATTGTGGGTTGGGAACAGCCCATACATACGCCTGGCTATATCACTGGAGCTCAAACCGGCCTCCACCATACCCAGTGCCCGGAGACGTTCAGACAGACGTGGCATGATGCCGTTCACTGGGCTAACAATGGTGGCCTTTTTTGGGCCTTTATATAGGCCTTCAAAACCAATCCTCAAATTGTGCAGATACCCACTGAGTATTGCTCAATGTGTATTTGGTCAACTTTTGCAAAGAGACCAACCCATGTTCAATGAACCATGACAACATGACAAGTCATCATTATCTCAACTACCTGAGCACTAAGTCATCAATAAATCCACAGCGAATAATAACAACCCCCCTACAAGTAGAAGTAGAAATATGCATACGTTTCTACCTCAAAGTGTCTATTGACTGTCAGTATATATAGTTAAAAGAACTCATTAAAAATGAACTGATCAGAAAGAGGAAGTCATGAAGACTAATCTACTCCTGAAGGTCAAAATGCCGTTTGGGAAAACATCTCTTTTGGATGTGTACCGTGAGTTTTTACTTTGTGTTATTCTATTCTTGGGAATGTGGCCAGAGAGGGGTAGGATTTATGACCTACACTGCAGCCAGCAACCAGGGGGAGGTCAGGATGTTTTGGCTTCACTTTTAGAAGGCTACCGTGACATCCACCTTTACATTCAGTCTATGGTTTAACACAGTGTTTCCCAACCTTTTTTGAGCCACGGCACATATTTTACTTTAGAAAAATCACAAGGCACACCACGAAACAAAAATGTCACAAAAAGTGTATTTACTGAAATATTATACAAATCTAGTCTCAATGCACTTACTCAGTGTGAAACCTGGACCTGTTTAGTTGAACACAAAGCTCATATTCTTGCAGGAATTGAAGAAAGACACACACAAATATTCCGCAACAGCTCTGAGTCTCTCTCTTTTTTCGGGGGGGAGGGGCAGGGCACATCGGGGCACATTGTCACGGAGTGTTTGGAACAAGTGGTTCGTCAGTGACCCCTCGGACGAACCCCTGGATTGAAGTCTGATGTGTAATAGTATGGGAGGCATATCCCCCCAGCCCCAACCTGATACCTGGGGTTTGTGGGTTACTCGCTAATCCGTGCGTCACTAGTGAGGGGGGGGCTTTATCAGCAGAACGCACCACATCGGGGCTGGTTCACTTTCACTTTTATTTTTATTTTTGCAAAGGCAAACAGGAGACTGTTGTGGTTGAGTGGATCATTAGTGCGTACAGTCGTATGTATCTATATCATGCTGTTCTTACAGTACCAGTCAGGTCAAATTGCATAATCTTCCACGGCACACCTGATGATTTTTTACGGCACACTAATGTACCGCGGCACACTGGTTGAGAAACACTGGTTTAACAGCTCCAGGGTTGAGCTGGAATGAGACTTACTAGGTGTTAACCCATAAAGACCCTGTCCTACTTTCGTGGCAGTTCCCAAATTTTTTATTTTTTTTTTCTGTAGATTTCAGCTTTCTTAAGTGATTTTTCAGTTAAGAAAGGCAAGGGGTATTGTTATTAGTTTGGTTTGTTTGTTTGTTAACACTGTAGCAGCAAAACAGTTGGTTGAATTCATACCAAATTGGGTTCATAGATTGCCAGTGACCCAGAATAGATGTCATTAAATTTTGGAAACTATAGGTCAAAGTTAAAATTTTTTTAATGAATTTTTAAAATGTTGTTTTTCCCCCTTTTTACTTATAATGGGCAACATTTCACACGTCTGTAGCAGCAAAACTATCGATTGAATTCATACCAAACTGACTTTATAGATTCCCAGTGACCCAGAATGGATCTCATCACATTTTGGGAACAGCAGGTCAAAGTTCAACTTTTTTAATGAATTTTTAAAATCTTTCCATTTACTTATAATAGGCCAAATATGTGTGAGGGGTGGAGTTTGTTGTGCCCTGCACCACCTGTTATAATATTATCCTCTGTATTTTGTGCTTTTTGAGTGAAAATCATGTATTTTCTTATATTTACTTTACTGATCGTGTAGATGTTCATAAAAGCTCAGATTAAAGTTGAGGATAATTGTATCAAAAACAGAGAAAAATGAAGAAAAAGTTACTTTTTCAGCAAAAATATCAATAACTGAATGTAAAAGCAAGTGTCTCCATCCACTGTCATTGATCAAACTCTATGGGTTTTCCTGATGAATCAATGTTGTAGAAGATGATGGTGTTTCCATGGTAACTACGGAGCCTCTGAACATCCAAATGGGTCATATCTGATGATCATGAAAAGATGACGAACTGCATTTTCCATCAATTATTTACATGTATTGTTACGATTAGTGGATCAATACATTTTAGATCAGTAGATGGTTTTGATCACCAGTGGCTGTTTGGGTGTTAATGGGTTAAAGCAAAGTAGATTATGCTTCAGGTGCTTCTTATTGGCTGGGTTTCCATATAAATATATTGGTAACTTCTACTGAATTGGCAAAAAAAAAAAAAAGGCAAAAAAAAAGCACATTTTTGCATGTTTCTTTTCACCATGGTTAAGTAAATTATAAGAGGTTGTTTCAAACTTAGCCAGTTAGTTGCTATATTTTATACAATGCGACCCCATGTGTTGATTGAGGAGCTGATAGATGTTAGAGGTATTTTCTTCAAAAACCTGAAGCTAGATTTATAGCTGGTCTGGATCATATAATGTTGTTTCAACGTATTCCAGTTTTTTTTTGTTTGTTTGTTTTTTTGTTTTTTTCTCCAACATTTGTTTCTGCAGCTCTTCATACATGATGGTGCTACATGGCTGTTTCCATTTAAATATCCTTCATGTCACATTCTTTTATTCATTCAGTGGACGTTGCAGCCTTCTCACCAAGGTTATAATAGTTTTGGATTTTTAATTATAGTTTAGTTTTAATTAGTTTTGACTTTTTTTTTTCTCTTATTCAGTTAGTTTTAATTAGTTTTTAGAGCAGGTTTGTTAGTTTTTATTCGTTATCGTTTTTTTCTGAATGTTTAGTTTTAGTTTAGTTTAGTTTAGTTTTAGTATTAGTTTTAGTTATTTCATATATTTTATCTTCCTCATCATCCTATTCAAAGAAATTAGTGAGGCGTGGATATGTGTTACCCTGGACACTTTATTTGGGGGTCGGGTTAGGGCGGCTCATGGACTGAGCAGAGACACAATGTACCGTAAAATGTCTAAATTCCCTATAGCAGGTTGAGGTGGGGTGCAATCCATACACAACGTCACTTACGTGAAACAATGCGAAGATGTGCAAAGCATGAGGAGATGCACAAAGCAGCCAGCAGTTAAAGCAGATAGAAACATATATAAACCAGCTAACCAGCAGTTAAAGCAGATAGGAACATATATAAACCAGCTAACCAGCAGTTAAAGCAGACAGAAACATATATAAACCAGCTAACCAGCAGTTAAAAAAGATAGGAACATATATAAACCAGCTAACCAGCAGTTAAAGCAGACAGAAACATATATAAACCAGCTAACCAGCAGTTAAAGCAGATAGAAACATATATAGACCAGCTAACCAGCAGTTAAAGCAGATAGAAACATATATAAACCAGCTAACCAGCAGTTAAAGCAGATAGGAACATATTATAAACCAGCTAACCAGCAGTTAAAGCAGACAGAAACATATATAAACCAGCTAACCAGCAGTTAAAGCAGATAGAAACATATATAAACCAGCTAACCAGCAGTTAAAGCAGATAGAAACATATATAAACCAGCTAACCAGCAGTTAAAGCAGATAGAAACATATATAAACCAGCTAACCAGCAGTTAAAGCAGATAGAAACATATATAAACCAGCTAACCAGCAGTTAAACCAGATAAGAACCTATTATAAACCAGCTAACCAGCAGTTAAAGCAGACAGAAACATATACAAACCACTTATAAATATATCTAACCCAGTTCCTCATCAGTAAACCACACCTTAGCAGATCTCTCATATCTTAATCATCTGCAGTTCCATTATTAGCCAACTTTGCTTCAGTTCAGTTCAGCTAGCTGTAGCTAGTAACATCAAACGTTTTTTAACATTCTAACAGGTTCCATACCTCTGTAATTGGATTAGTTTTCCTCCTCCTCTTCTCTCCTCTTCTAAACTGTGCAGTTCAGGGCTTGGAAGGCCTTTTCATGGTGATAAACTCTCCAGTTTTAACCTGGATGCTAGTTGAACACTGACTCTGTCCTTTAGCTCTGCTCTGTCTCTGTCACTCACGCGCACACACACGGTACGCCAAAAAAAAAAAAAAAAAAAAAAACCCGACCCATGTATCACTACAGTAAACCCCAGACAGGACTGTGCTGCTTTGTCCCAGCTTTAGTCTGTATGTTCCAGGTAGAGTGGGGACCAGAAGACGACTGGAAACCACAAATGACCAGACATGACAGACTGTGAAGTGTCGTATGGTGTCACCAGCTCAAACTGCTGAAGTGAAATAAATTAATTTCATATCAATCCGACATTGACAGAGACGAAAACGAAGGGAATTGTATCCATAATTTTTATACGTTTTAGTTAGTTTTGTAAGCTCACAATACAGTTTCAGTTAGTTATCGTTTTTTTCTTTTAATTAGAGTTTTTATTTATTTCAGTTAACGAAAATGTTTTTTCAATTTTAGTTTTCGTCATTTCGTTCGTTTTCGTTAACGATAATAACCTTGCTTCTCACCGTCCATACGCGGTCCATTCACACTCAGTTTTTATTGATAAACCAATTTTCCACCAATTATTTACATGTTTTGATAGGATTAGTGGATCAACAGGTATTAAACATTTTAGATCAGGGGTGTCGAAGTCACTTTAGTTCAAGGGCCACATTCAGCCCAATGTGACCTGCAGTGGGCCAGACCATGAAAATACTAGCACAATAACCTGTAAATAATGACAGCTTCAAGTGTTTCTCTTTGTTTTATTGCAATAAAAAGCTTTAAATTATGAAAATTTTTACATTTACAAACTATCCAAACAAAAAGATGTAATTAACCTGAAAAAACAAACATTTCTTAAGAAAATTAAGTGCAATTTTAACAATATTATGCCTCAACTTCTCATTTATACACGTACACACAATGTTACACAAGCATTTGGTAATATTACAATTTTTAAGTTTGGAATTTTCAACTAAACTGAATAATTTCTACAATATTTTGTGTCAGCGTATTATTAACACAACTTACAGATCAGAGTGGATCTACAAATGCACAAAAAATTTAGTAACAGGATGAATATTGTTAATATTACATTCATTTTCATCTTGTCCACATTTAATAAAGGGTTATTATGTTATTATTTTACTTTGGATCATATTGGTCTGTATGTGGAACCTGGACTAAAACCAGTTCAACATCCTCAATTGTTAATATCAGTGTAATTTTTGCACTTTGTAAATCCATACCGTGGGCCGGATTGGAACCTTTGGAGGGCCGGGTTTGGCCCCTGGGCCGCATGTTTGACACCTGTGTTTTAGATCAATATATGATTTTAGTCGCCAGTGGCTGTTTGGGTCTTTATGGGTTAATCAGAACACAGCGGACATTTTCTTGTCAGTTTACTTTCCTGTCTTTGGTTTCAGCTGAGTTGTTTTTAGCCTGTATTATATTCCTAAACTTCTCTTGTCAGTTTTATAATTATAGTTTGTTTTTCTCATGAGAAAAAAAAGCAGCTCTAAACCTTTGCATGCTTGTGATTTATAGCCACCCTTTTTTTAAATGAGCACCTAGATACATAGAGTCAAAATGCTGGGTTGACAAACAGGTTGATAACTACTTTTATGATACCACTTAGCAGGGCTGTGATTTATTTTTTAGGCTTTGTAAAGTGTGGTTATGGAGAGAAATCCTAGGTGTGTTATGACACAGCAGGATGGTGGTCTGCCTATGTATTTATTTATAATGATTATCTGTCAGATCTCAAGTCCTCATTATCATTACTTTGAAAGTTTTCATAAAAACACTGAGTAAAAAAGTGAGTTGAGAAAACTTTCAGTGTGGTTTCCTATATTTTTAAGAAATAAGATGTGATAATGGATATGAAAATCCTCTTTTGTGCACTTGATGTTACACTGAACCAGTGTGATAGGATACAAAATTTAAATCCAGTGAGAGTGTATGCACTAGGAGTACCCTGTGCATTAATGCATTGGGCAGTCTGATCATTTCATTAGGGTCAGGGGGAATGGATAAATGCACAAATAAACTGCATGGAATGGGACGCAAATTTAGTGTTCCACCAGGACCATATGGACAGCCTCATGCTAAGGTTTTTGCAAATTTAACAATGAGCCTATTTGCATGCAGTGGAAAAAATCCAAATCTTACCAAATGTATTTTTCCTCATTTCTAGTCAAAATATCTCATCACATTTAACTCTTTAGGTGCCAGACAGTTAAGGGGCTAATAAGCCTTAAAAGTGCCACAGAATTTGGCCGTTTTTCAGTATTTCGCGTCGTTTTTATAATCGAAGTCTGAATCGTCATCACAACTCATTTTCTAGCAGATGGGACTGTTTTGACAGATCGCTGTGTTTACGATATTACTACAAAATGGCCATCTAATTTGCATATGATTTCATTCATAAATTCATTCATAAAATTTCCCAAGCAGAAAACGAAACGCGAGCTCTTCCTTGGTCAAAAACCGCTCGGTAACATCCGACCGATTGCTACTTAGATTCAAAACGCACCGGACGCAGCCGATTCATTATTGATCGTAATTTGCAAGAAGATTTGAAAGAACGTCATTGAAATGTGAGAAAGAAATGGGGGTGGATGGTTTGTTTGTACACAAATATGGCGTGTTCTCCAAAGCCGATCTGATCGGCCCGTGGCACTTTAAAGGTTGTATTCGTAAAGCCGATTTAATCGACCCATGGCACTGAAAGAGTTAAAATAAAACATAATCACCTAAAGAGTAACTTTTCAGTGAGATAGAATAACTTTATTATTAGACAATAGATCTTGAAAATCTTATTCCAAGAAATCTTACCAAGATAATTTTCACTTGTTCCATAAGCAGATTTTTTTTTTTTTTTTTTTGCTTAATTCAATTTTTTTTTTTTTTTTTTGCTTAATTCAGTGTTTTTCAGCTGTGGGGTCCCTGGAATTAAAATGGGATCACCTACATTTTTTAGTAATTGATAAAAAAAACACAAAAAAAAAACAAAAAAAAAACCCAACAACTTACTAATAAAAAAATATATAGTGTGTTGACAGAGACAATCCCAACACATAAAAGACATGACAAACTGTGAAGCTGAAACTGAAGCACTGTGGTTCTGTTTATCTGTCAAATGTTCATTGTGGTCAGTTTCAGATGCTGCAGCTCTTTCATAATTCATAGTTTAAGTTCTTGTTTGTTCAGTATTAATTGTCAGCCTTGTAAATCCAAGCTGGACTGACTGTACATATCCTGACCAAGGAAAATCAAATTCTCACTTTGTGCAGTAATCTACACCTGGCTTTTCTGCCTCCGTCTATAATAATATAGATTTTAACCTCCTGAGACCCAGCCCTGCATTTTTGTCCTCTGTAGCAGATAAGAGTTTCACAGCTTTACTTTAACCCTTTCATGCATGAATTATGACAACCTTAGTCAAGATTTTTTTTTTTCTGGAGTGTTTTTATTCCTCCTTAGGCATAAAAAAAAATTGCGATAGAGTTTTTTTTTTTTTTTCATGGAGTTACAAAAATGTCCATGCATTTATTTTTTTTAAGTAAAGAAATATGTATGTAAAACCCAATACCAGAAAGTAAAATGAAAACAATGAAATAAAAACATTTTTAAGGCTGCTAATTTGATGTTTTCTCATATTTTACCATACTCCAGTGCTAGTTATTACTTCATATAATATGCAAGAAACAACTCTTTTTGTCCAACAAATAACAAGTGATTTACACTTAAACATGTTAGTGCAGATCAGGTTTATCAAGAACAGCAAAGTTATAGTAATGGTATGAATTGCAGTGTATTATGGGATATTACATGAGTGTCCACTGTGTTGGCTCATATGGAACTAAAACAACAAAACCCATGAATATACAAGAGAACAGCTGGAGAAGAACTGTCCACTGTTGTGACCACAATGCATGAAAGGGTTAAAATAAAAAATGACATAATTTCCAATGAAAAGGACATTATATTTAAAAAAAAAAAAAAAAAAAAATGTCTGAAAAAACTTTTGCATTATGTTCTTTCCAATAAAGGCAATTATTTAATGTAAAATGGTGAAAATGCTTACTAACTGGGTGTCTGGCGGTTATAGACTAAATGTCATAGAAAAATAACGTTTATTTGCAGCATAGTATAGTAAACTATTACATGACCAAAAACAAATTAATTTTAGCAAAAAAAAAAAGTCTTTGTTTTGAATGTCTGGGGTCGCCAGAAATTAGTGATTTTAAGTGGACAGCTCTTCTACAGCTGTTCTCTTGTATATTCATGGATTTTGTTGTTCTTTTTGTTTTTTTTTTTGTTTTTACACATATCTTTATTAAAGTTTTAAGACGCTATATATCTTTTCTGACATGAATAAGTAACATTATGTAGATCTCTCCTGAGCATAAAACCCCTGAATCACAAGCCTTCTCCATAGTTTTCACACAGTTTATCAGTAAATACATGTTTGTGCATCAAAAATTAAACGTGTGGTGTCCAGCTGAGTGGACATTTTTGCAACTTCATGAAAAATAGGTTCATAAGAATTTTGTTTTTTTCATTATTATTTTTTGTATGTATTTTTTTTTTTTTTAATAATTTTTATTTATTTATTTATTTTTTATTTATTTTTCAGAAGAAAATTTTCAATCACATTGTTTTTTTCATGCCTGAAGAGGAATAAAAACACTCAGGAAAAAAAAAATTTGATGAAGGTTCTCATAATTCGTGGATGAAAGGGTTAAAATGGGGTCACGAGCCAAAAGAGGTTGGAAACCACTGGATTAATTTAAGCAAAAAAAATCGGCATGTTACATATAAGAAAATCAAATGAATTTAGATAGATAGATAGATAGATAGATAGATAGATAGATAGATAGATAGATAGATAGATAGATAGATAGATAGATAGATAGATAGATAGATAGATAGATAGATAGATAGATAGATAGACTTTATTTGCTCCTTTCAGATGAACTCTGAATTACCTTTTCTCTCAGAACCTGCATGAGTACTTCAAAGCCGGCTATAATTGGAATAATTGGCTGAAGTTGCTGCATCTCTCAAAACATACACCTGCATGTATAAAGGAAACGCAACACGCCACAGCATCAGGCTTTATAGAAGCTTTGAGTTGATCTCAGAACCTCTCTGGCTTCTCACCTTAGTTTAAAAGTGCTTTTCTTCATTACTCCACATAATTTGGATTCACAATGGTCCAGGGACTATCAACCCGTCTGTGTCATTTAATTATGGTGTATGAAATGAGAGTTTTTCCTCCCGTACTCCTTTAATGTTTCCTGGAATTGATAAGAGAGAGGAAGCTCATCACATTACATTGCAGAGCTGTGATCCTCCTTTGTTGCGCCTCACTCACGCTAATGGGCCTCATCAGCGTCGCAGGCAGATACTCGACTATTAGCCGAGAAGAGACAGAAGTCGTAATGGGAAACGCAGAGATGGAAGGAGGGGGGAAGAGGAAGAGAAGTAGAGAGGAAGGAAGAAGAGGAAATGGTAGAAGATGGAAGAAATAAGCAGGAGATGGAAAGAGGACGTTATGAGGCAGTTGGAGTGAAATTTGGCAGTTGCACATTTTACTGTTAAAATGAAGGTGCTGTTTATGTTGAACTGGCTTATAAGGGTCTGGATGAAATTTGTAGCATAAAAGAAAAAGAAAAGCACAGAAAAGACACAATGAGCTTTATGCACAGCCTAACTACTTCCTGAAGTTCAGGTGTTTTTTTTATTTCCTGTCTTTCATTATTGGACATACTGATTCATCTAGGTGTGCTTAATTAATCAGTGTGTCCAATAATGAAAGACAGGAGATAAAGGAGCTACCTGAAGTTCAAGAAGTAGTGGGGCTGTGCATAAAGCCCTTTAACCCTGTTCTCTTGTGTATTCATGGATTTTTTTAAAATTTTTTTTACACACATCTTTATTAAAGTTTTAAGACACTACATATCTTTTCTGACGTGAATTGGTAACCTTGTGTAGATCTCCCCTGAGCATAAACCCCCAGAATCACAAGGCCCCCCCCATAGCTTTCACACAATTTATCAGTAAATACATGTTTCATTGCTTCAAAAATTAAACGTATGGTGTCCAGCTGATTATTACTATTACAGTCTACTCTCGTTATACCGCCAACTTCCGTTCACGGCCAAATTGGCGGTATAGCGAAAATGGCGTTACAACGGGTTGCGTCCATAATGTGCATGTCTTTACTATATGATGTCTATGCTGCCTCCGTTAACCCGTTCTAATTGCGTTTCTAAATAAATCTTGATTCTGTTATGTTGTAAGGCAGGGATCGGCAACCTTTAACACTCAAAGAGCCATTTCGACCCGGTTTCCACGGAAAAGACAACACTGGGAGCCGCACCTCGGAGGTGCCACGGCGGCGCACCTCGGAGGTGCCGCGCCACGACGCTGGCGGTATAACGGTCGGGAAATCAATGGTATAAGTGTTGTTTGTGCATGGAACTGGGCTGGCGGATGGCAATAAGCGGAAATGGCGGTATAACGGCGGGCGGTTTAACGAGAGTAGACTGTATTATTATTATTATTATTATTATTTTTTTTTTTTTTTTTTTTACACATATCTTTATTAAAGTTTTAAGATACTACATATCTTTTCTGACATGAATTGGTAACCTTGTGTAGATCTCCCCTGAGCATAAACCCCCAGAATCACAAGCCCCCCCATAGCTTTCACACAATTTATCAGTAAATACATGTTTCGTTGCTTCAAAAATTAAACGCATGGTGTCCAGCTGATTACTATTATTATTATTATTATTATTATTATTATTATTATTATTATTATTATTATTACTATTGTTATTTTTTTTTTTTTACTTTTTATTTATTTCATCTGTTTATTTTATTTTTTATTATAATTTTTTCAATCAAATTGTTTTTTTCACGTTTAAAGAGAAATGAAAACACTCAGGGAAAAAAAAATCTTGATTAAGGTTCTCATAATTCGTGCATGAAAGGGTTAAAGATGGGTTAGGAGATGTTTTCCAGGAGCATTTTTTACTATATTGCTTAAAAATCCCCTTCACATCTCAACTGCAACCAATTAAAGCTGGGGTCTGAGATGTTTTTCTGGAGCATTTTTTTTATTATATTCCTTAAAATCCCCTTCACACCCCGATTACAACTAATTAATTAAAAGCTCTAATACAAAAATTAAAAAAAAAAAATTAGTCACCTGTGGAACGGGCAGGACTGAACAAACACCATCCAATCATTTTGAGCGCCCACTCGAAATGATTGAACGGTGATATGTCTATCAAACTCAACGGCTAATTGTCCCTCCCCCCTTCCATGCGTACCCCTCTTCGTGCATTAATCGTGCATTCTCAGAGCCTCGGAGCACGTGTACAGGAAATGAAGTCAGAGCTAGAGCTTGGCTATATCAGCTATATTAGGATGGAAATTTCACTGGCAAACTGTTTCATCACTAACATAAATCACTAGGAAATGTAATGTTAGTCAGATAGGTATGAACGGGGGCTGTTCTACCAACAAACAGGGAGGTGTTGGAGGAGACTGAATAAGGTACACATGGATCCGCAAGCAAACTCTGAAACTGTATGTGATATGAATGTAGTAAGAGTTGCTACGTTCTTGCAGATTTGGCCAGTTTTTGTCCATTTTGAAAAAGGACAAAAAATTACGAAGAAATGGTCAGAAATATAACGGCCCCACCCCCACCACCACCTCCGCATTTTCATACTTTTATGCATGTTTGTTTGTTCCGAGTTCAAACCGTCATATCTACGGTTGTATTTGCTCTATCAACATCAACATCCCCAGTGGTCTACATGACCGACTTCCAACGCTAAGATGTGTTGAAAATGTCATATGTTTCAGTCATGGGGCCATGACCGTGGACCCCTAAGGGTTAAAGTCTTATGTCCTCCAATAACACACCAAGGCTGAAATTTGGAATTTCAGCGTGCTTCTATGAGTGTCCTATACAGGGTTGAATATCAGAGATTAGGGCTGCTCGATTATAGAAAAAAAAAAAAAAATCACGATTATTTTAGCAACAATTGAAATCACGATTATTAAAAACGATTATTTGTTAACCTTAAAGTTGTTTATTTTTTTCTTGCAAAACAATGTAAAATATACTCTTTAACCCTTTCATGCACTAATTATGTGAAATTTAGTCAAGATATTTTTCTGCAGTGTTTTTATTCCTCTTTAGACATAAAAAAAAACAAAAACAAAAAAACAATGTGATCGATTTAAAAAAAAAAAAAAAGTTAAAAAAATTTCCACTCAGCTGGACACCATGTATTTAATTTTTGAAGCAAAGAAATGTATTTAAAATCAAATATCAGAAAATGATATGGAAAACTATGCAATAAAAACATTTTTAAAGCTGCTAATCAGATGTTTTCTCACATTTGAACATACTCTAATACTAGTTATTATTCACTGCATGAAGATAATATGCAAAAACAAAAAAAAAAGTTTAAAAAATACCTGTCAGTTACAGTCTAACAACAATTAGCAATTGATTTACACTAAAAGATGTCACTGCAGATCAGGTTTATCAAGAACAGCAAAGTTACAGTAATGGTCTGAATGTCAGTGTATTTTCGGATGGTGCATAAATGTCCACTGTGTCAGCTGATATGGAACTAAAACAGCCAAAACCCTGAATATACAAGAGAACAGCTGGAGAAGAACTGGAGTGACCACTGTGCATGAAAGGGTTAAACATAAATAAAGCTTTTAACAACTAAAACAAAGTATGTTCACTTTTGTACGAAACAAAAAAATCTTTGAATACAAATAAGTGTACTGTAAATTCAAGTATGTTTCCTTTTGTAAATAAATAGTGCACTGGAATTAAACTGCTATAGACTTGCCATAGAACTGTAGCAATTAAAAAAAAAAAAAAAAGCTCACGTAAAGTGCAAATTATAAATTTAAGTATTTTCAATGTAGTATGAAACATAATAAATTCAGTGGTGTGCCGTGAGGTTTCAGTTCAGGCCTTCTGTATACATCAGCCATCTAGAATATGTACGTTAGGGTTATACGGGTTAGGGTTAGGTTAATATGGGAGTTGCAGCGTAAAGAGATTCGGAAACTGAAGATTGCATAGCGGACGAAGTTGTAGACAGAGTTGTTTTTATGTGTTTTAGTTTTTCATAAGATTATGATAAAGGTGGCGGTGGTTCAACTTTAGATGGTTAAAAAGGTTTGTTGTGTTAGCGGTCGGTGCGGACACAACTACGAAACACTTTTAGCACGTGATGTGTTTTTGCTCTTCATCTTCTTCATCAAACCCAAAGTGATTCCATACAATTAAATTTGACTTGCCTTTTTTGTTTACCAAGCACTTCTGCTGTGATTCTCCTGCCATTTTTCCAGACCGCTAGGTACAACTTTCCTCTTGGGGTGGACCTGCCGACTAGCTGGCAGCAGTAGCTTAGAGGGGGGCGGGGCAGAGCAGCTCATGGTAGCTTGCGTGCGCGTGAATTAAAACGACTCAAAATTAATAATTGCTTTTTCTCGATGACATAATTTTTGTAATCGTTGCGTGTAATAATCAAAATCGTAATTGAATTTCGATTAATTGCACAGCCCTATTAGAGATAAAGCTCCTGCAATTTCTGCATCACCACCACCCACTCTGACCCCAGAGTCAGACCATGGCATCCACCCCTGGAAAGATCAGCAACTACTGTGAATGTTTCCCATTTGTGAATGATCTTTCTGAATGTAGAATGACAAACTTCATCAATCTGGGAAGGGTTCTAATGCGATCTACAAAGAATTTAGGTAGTAACAATAACTTCTCCAAGTTAATTGCTTTACTTGTACTTTATACTTGATATTGTGTTATCTCATGTTTCAATGCCCCAGACTAGCTGTTAAAACTTCTGCTTTCATTAAATAAATCCCATTTGCTGATCAATAAATCATGGGGATTTTTCTTAGCAGTACCTGTACAATAACGGAATGGTGGAATCCGTTGTGTGTTTTACACTTGTGGTTACATTGATTGAGTTTAACCTTCTATGAACTGCATGATTCCTATTATATCTTATTACATAAACCACAAAACGTGTGTTTTTTTTCCTCTTCACAAACACAGTTGTTCTCACAGCCTTGAGATCCGTATCAAACAGCCTACATTTGCTCAAATTCACAATACAGCAGTGTTTTCATTGTATCGACAGAAACATATTTAACCCTGTAATGCCGGAACCATTAAATCATTGACAGAAAATTCCAGTTCTTTGAAACTGGAGCCTTTATTAATCCTTCTGAATAACCAATTATTTTTTTTCAAATATCAATTTCCATGTATGAGTTTCATTTTTTTTTTTTTTTTATCATATTTGGTCTTAATGCTCAAATAGTATTATTTTTGAACAAACAAAAACATAATTTAACAAAAACATGTCTAACAAAATGGTAATTGCTTTTCAAAATTGGCAAAGTGTTTCCTCATTAACCCTTTCATGCATAGTGGTCATTACAGTGGACAGTTGTTCAAAGGTGTTCTCTTGTGTATTCATGGATTTTATTGTTTTAGTTCCATATCAGACAACACAGTGGATGTTTATGCATCATCTCATACACTGCAATTCATACCATTACTGTAATGTTGCTGTTCTTGATAAACCTGACCTGCAGTTACATGTTTGAGTGTAAAAAAAAATGCTAATTGTTATTAGACTGTAATTAACATTTTTTTTGGTTTTATTTTGTTTTTCTAAACAAAAAGTTTTGTTTTTTTGCATATTATCTCCATGAAGTGAGTAATAACTAGTATTAGAGTATGTTAAAATGTGAGAAAACATCAGATTAGTAGCATTAAAAATGTTTTTATTTCATAGTTTTCACACAGTATATCAGTAAATACATATTTCTTTGCTTCTAAAATTAAACCCATGGTGTCCGGCTGAGTGGACATTTTTGTAACTTCATGAAAAATAGCTTCATGAAAAAAAAAAATTCAATCGCATTGTTTTTTTTGTTTTTTTTTCATGTCTACAGAGGAAAAAAAACATTCCACAAAAAAAAAAAAAAAAAAAATCTTGAATTCTAATAATTCATGCATGAAAGGGTTAATGACAATCTTGTAGTATCACTGGAAAGGCCTCTGGTGAACAAATTCCTCTCCCCTGGTGGATTTTCTGTGTATTGCATGTATCTTATTGTATACATCAGGTTTTTTCAAGAAAAAACATTGCACTGATCACGTAGAGAGCTTCAAAACTCATGTATCAAATATGATACGTTTGGTGCTAAAGGGTTAACAGAATGAAATGATAAAACCAATCTTAACCATGACTTTCCTTTCACACACTCATTACTTTCTCACTACTACTACGTCTCATGTGCTTTCTCTTCCCCTCAACATCACTCACTATTATATCCTCAAACTTATTCAATATACAAGTCAGAGCTCGCTTGAGCTTTCTGTACCGGAATAAGACCTCCTTCACCCGTTCAGCCAAACGCTCACTTGTTAAAATGACCATCCTGCCCATATTTGACTATGGTGACACCATCTATAGCAGGGGTGTCAAACTCATTTTAGTTTAGGGGCCACATTAAGCCAAATTTGATCTGAAGTGGGACGGACCAGTGAAATAACAACATAATAATATAGAAATAATGTCATCTCCAAACTTTCCTCTATGTTTTAGAGCGAAAAAAGTAAATTTATGAGATGAAAATGTTTACATCTACCAACTATCCTTTAAAACAATGTGAATAACACAAACAAACTGAAATTTCTTAAGAAAACTAAGTGCAATTTTAACAATATCATGTCTCAGTTTGTCAGTTAAATGAATAAATTACAACTTACAGATCACAGTAGATCAACAAATACGCAAAAGATTTAATAACAGGCAGAATACTGTTAAAATTACACTTCAGACATTTTAAAATGTTCATATTGGTTCAGGCTATTCGTGTTTTTGTGAAATGTTAGTTTGTTTTAGTGTAGATACAGTAAAATGACATGAAAATTTTTACATTTACAAGGACAAAAATTTGGAGTTATGATCATGTATAGGCTATTATGACACTTTGAAATTGTTCACCGTAATGCAAGAGATTCAGGTGAGTAATCACAGAAGGACTTGCAGATTCTTGATACTTATGCTATGACTGAGGTTTTACAGATCTGATGAAAAATAGGTCACGAAAGTCTCCCGCACCTTTGAATTTTGATGAAAAATTCTAAACTGAACTGAGCCCAACCCTGGTTCAACAGTAGTAGTCTCCAGACTCTTGGGATTGTTGTAGACCTGAACTTCTCTTGCCTGCTCTGTCCGTCTGCACTGGTACCTTTTTTTTTTTTTTTTTTTTTTTTGCTTTGTGAACCTGGACATGAACAGGATGTGAAATCGGTTTGGTTATGTCGTTGTTCATTCACAGAAACAGCGAGAGACATGGGGTCGTCTCAAAGAGGGAGGATTTATTTGGCATACAGGGTAAACAGAGTCTCAGCATCTGAGTACAAGTTTGCATCTGGAGACTGATGTTTTTATGTTTTTTTCAGCGTTGCTACACGTATGTGTTTACCTAAATTGTACATAAGTCCATGGCTTTATTGGTGCCGCTGTATTGTAAAAATATGACACACTAAGATTATTTCTCACAGCATGTATGAACTTTATACAGAGTAAGAGTGTGCACAAGGGTTAAAAGAAGTATAATATGGCTAAATCAAACAAAATAAAAGTAAATAAAAGTATAGATCCACAGTTATTATTCTTGAGCTGAGATTGGGATGATACAGAAAACTTTAATTTCATGTACAGCATCTGTAACCAGATAGGGTTCTGAGAGAACAACTGATCCTAAGATAATATTGTAGGCATAAAAATTGATGTAGACTAACCGTACTGAGGGTGACAGGAATAACCATGCAAATAATATCAATCCCAGGGGCCAGACTGGACCCTTTGGCGGGCTGGATTTGGCCCCCGGGCCGCATGTTTGACACCTGTGATCTATAGGATGGCTTCTCATGCCACCCTCAGCAAACCTGACCCTCTCCACCATTCTGCCATCCGTTTCACCACCGTTGCGTCTTTCTCATCTCACCACTGTGACCTGTATAACCTAGTCGACTGGACCTCCCTCCACACCAGACGGCTCCATCACTGGTTCCAACTCATTTACAAAACCTTACTCAGAAAAACCCCTCTTTACCTCTCCTCCCTTCTCCACCTCTCCCATTCTGCACTCAATCTTAGGTCCAGTAATCTCATCAAACTCACTATCCCCAAAGCCCGCACTGTCTTCAGTCGCAGCGCCTTCCGATTTGCTGCAGCTAACGACTGGAACACTCTACAAAACACCCTCATACTCACTGTCCTCACATCTCTCTCTGTTTTTAAGCAAAACTTGGAACAAATTTTAGTTGACTGTTGCACCTGTTGAGCATTTGTCTATTACATGTCTCACTGTTATTGTTGTAATGCATTCATTTATTAACTGTTTGTTGCTGTAATTGTTTAACCTTGTTTTTACTTTTAGCCCCCACACCCCCTACCCCTCAAGGAGCCATTGCTCTTTGACCAGGCTGCATTTGTAAATAAGAATCTGTTCTTAATTGCTTGCCTGGGTAAATAAAGGTTAAATAAAATAAAATAAATAAATAAACTTTTTTTTTTTTACTAATTTATATATTAACTAGAAAAGCACTCAGAGAGCGCAGACCTCCGCCAAGGCAGATCAGCCCCCCCCCCCCAAATCACCACCAAAATTTAATCATTTGTTCCTTGTGCCAGTATCAACATTTCCTGAATTTCCAACTCCATCCATAATGTTTTGAGTTATCTTGCTAACAGAAAAACTACTATATCACTTTTGCTACACATGATGAATCCATCTTTAATATCTTGTAGAACCTGTTGGGAACTTATTTTGTATTTTTTTTTACCAAGCACTCTGACCATTCATTGTGGAGTTACACATACATATGTTGAAAATATCCCTATCTCCCAATGATAAAGAATCCTTTTAAAAATTCCTGGTTCCAGACAATGATCCAGATCAGTCCCAAAATCTAATCATTTGTTATTCGTCCCATTTCGGACATTTCCTGAAAATTTCATCAAAATCCGTCCATAACTTTTTCAGTTACGTTGCCAACTAACCAACAAACTGGCAAAAACATAACCTCCTTGGCGGAGGTAAAAATCTTACCAAGATAATTTTCACTTGTTCCATTGGAAGATTGTTTTGGTTAATTCAAGATTTTGTTGCTTAATTCAAGCAAAATAAAATCCGCAATCTGGATCAGATCCGGATCAGTCTTTGCCATTCGATAGAACACCCCATTGTAAATCCCTGAGTCAAATTGCATGAGATTTGCACAATTCCCCCATATTGTGATTTCCACCATAAATATTAGTCCCATATTTATTTGACCTATATTTTAAGATTCCTTGACCATGAAAATATACCATTAGCAACTGGATTCATAATTATATCCTTATTATTTCAGTAGTTATTCACGAAAATCACATTTCTCGTAATGGCGATTTTCTTCTGGATCTAGCTCCTTAAGTATTAAAGCTACATGAAATCCGGTGGCATACTCCCGATGCGGAACTGACTGAGCTACACGATGGCGCTTGTCAGAAATTTCTACCTTTAATATTAAAGGCACAGTAGGCCAAAAAGTAAGGGCATGAGAAAAAATAAAGGAAGGTCCGCACAACCAGTGAGCTCCCAAACCATTTAATCGTGACGTTTCAGGCCAAGGCCCTTCATCAGACCGTCTGATGAAGGGCCTTGGCCCAAAACGTCACGATTAAATGGTTTGGGAGCTCACTGGTTGTGCGGACCTTCCTTCATTTTTTCTCACGTTCTACTTTTTTGGGATCCAGCACACCTCTAATTTTGGATGTGCGTGCCGTTCACCTTTTTTCAAAAAGTAAGGGCACCCCCATTTTTTATATAAATTGAGATAAAATCCGCCTTCTTGATCAGATCCGGATCAGCCTTTGAAATGTGATAGAGGACCCCATTGTCAATTCCTGAGTTAAATTTCATGAGTTTTGGTCAATAATTAAGCGAGATATTGGGAAACGAAAATTTTGGCCCCATTTACCACAATGTTAACGAAAATTTCAAAGTGATCCAGAATCCAGGATTTCTTCCGGATCACCCCCAAAAGTTAATCATTTCTTCCTTATCCCATTTCCAACAAACCCTGAAAATTTCATCCAAATCTGTCCATAACTTTTTGAGTTATGTTGCACACTAACGGACAGACAAACAGACAAACAAACAAACCCTGGCAAAAACATAACCTCCTTGGCGGAGGTAACTCTAAAAAAGATGAGGGCAGTTCTAACACAACTGAGAAATGTCAAATATTTTACCTTATTATTCCAACAAACTGTACTCTCAGAGGCCACAGATTCATGGAGCTACAAATAAGTTTGAATCAGAGTTTACTGTTGTTCTTAGTCTATTTCAATTCATTTAAGTTTAGTATTTTATGTTTAAATTCGGCAGAGTTGCCACAGATTAGCTCCAGCAAATACAACTCAACTCAGACCTTGTCGCCTTCTTCACATCCCAGCATGAATGATGCCCTGAGTTCAAAGGTGACAGACAGCAATCAGCAACAATCTACCCTCCCTCAAAAAAGTCTACACAGGTGAGTGTTCGCTCAGACTGAGTCAAACACACATACGAGACAAGGTCAGTTCTTATTTTAAGGAAAAGAAACTCTGCCACCCAGTAGAAGCACACATTTCGAGATGAATTCAAATAAATCTAACCAGTATAGTGTGTAGGAAAAGCCTCATATTAGCTTCCTCTCAGTTCTGTGCTGTGTTGTATCATGTTTGTTGTTCGTTTCATCATGTTGTGTGTTCGCTGTCTTTACGTCAATCTGCTACATATCAATGAAGTGACTCTGGGGGTTTAAGGAAAGCACAGACGTATTTCTTATAATATATCAGAGATGTTCACAAGTCTTTGAGCTCAAGTTCAATTCAAGTCTCAAGTCTATAATGGGGTTAATGAGTGCTGCATGTTAGTCATTCTGCTTTGAACACAGCATAGCTACATCTTTATCTATCTATATATAGCTATATCTGTACTATGTCTCAAAGCTTTACTGTAATATCATCTCTCTGTCATCAAATATCAACACTGACAGTATGAAAAAACATCACAATAAAAGCTTTTCTTTAAAAAAAAAAAAAAAAAAAAAAAAAAAAAAACACTTGTATTTTTCCTAGCAATAACATTAACTGGAATATTTCACACTCTTTCAGTTTACCGATTGGCTGGAACAACATTTTCTGTTCAATATTTTTCAGTGTTTAACCCTTTCTTGCATGAATTATGAGAACCTTAATCAAGATTTGTTTCCTGAGTGTTTTTATTCTTCTTTAGGTATGAAAAAAAACAGTGCGATTGTTTTTTTTTATGAAACTACTTTTCATGGAGTTACAAAAATGTCCACTCAGCTGGACGGTATGCGTTAAATTGTTGAAGCAAAGAAACATATATTTAAAACCCATCATCATAAAGTGATATACTGTGTGAAAACTATGAAATAAAAACATTTTTAATGCAGCTAATCTGATGTTTTCTCATATTTTGTCATATTCTAATACTAGTTATGGAGATAATATGCAAAACAAAAAAAAAACTTTTTGTTTGAGAAAATTAGCAGTTGATTTACATTCAAAAATGTTAGTGCATATCAGGTTTATCAAGAACAGCAAAGTTACATTAATGGTCTGAATGTCAGTGTAGATGATGCATGAGCATCCATTGTGTTGGTTGATATCCTCTTGAGATCCAGTAAAGTGAAAATCTTTAGCTTTTTTTACATTAAACAGTCATCTTGATTGGAAACTGCATAAAGCAACAGTTTTTTCAGACACATTTTTAAAACTGGAAGCACTCGGAGAGCGCAGACCTCCGCCAAGGCTGATCAGTGGGCCCCCCCGTGGGCCCCCCCACGCCAAGGAGGTTATGTTTTTGCCAGGGTTTGTTTGTTTGTTTGTCTGTTTGTTTGTTTGTTTGTCTGTCAGGTAGTGTGCAACATAACTCAAAAAGTTATGGACAGATTTGGATGAAATTTTCAGGGTTTGTTGGAAATGGGATGAGGAAGAAATGATTAAATTTTGGTGGTGATCGGGGGTGGGGGGGCCCACGGGGGGGGGCACTGATCATTAGTGTGCAACATAACTCAAAAACTTATGGACAGATTTGGATGAAATTTTCAGGGTTTGTTGGAAATGGGATGAGGATGAAATGATAAAATTTTGGTGGTGATCGGGGGTGGGGGGGCCCACGGGGGGGTGGGGGGGTGGGGGCACTGATCGTTAGTGTGCAACATAACTCAGATTTGGATGAAATTTTCAGGGTTTGTTGGAAATGGGATAAGGAAGAAATGATTACATTTTGGTGGTGATCGGGGGTGGGGGGGCCCACGGGGGGGGCCACTGATCAGCCTTGGTGGAGGTCTGCGCTCTCCGAGTGCTTCTAGTTACTTTCTATTTTTTTCTTTTTTTCTTTTTTAATGGATTGTCCGTTGCAATGAACAGCATTTTTTTTTTGTTTTTTTTAATTAAAACTGTCAAACTTTAGTCCCCAACAGAGGACAAAAATGCATTGCTGGGTCTCAGGAGGACATGGAATTAAAACAACTGAACCCATGAATATACAAGAGAACAGCTGGAGAATATCTGTCCACTATAGAGACCACTATGCATGAAAGGGTTAAAGGTGCGGGAGACTTTTGTGACCAATTTTTCATCAAATCTGTAAAACCTCAGTCATGCAGCGACAGCGCGACCATATGATATTATATGGATGAAACAAACACGTCTGAAATGCGGAAACGGCTGGAGGAATATGCACGGAGGGAAGGGAGCTCCTGCCGTTTTCATGTAGTGGAAACGCAGCGTTAGTTGATGGTTGTTTGGCCTATTCTGGGCTTTGTAGTCAAGGGCATAGTAAGTCTGGTCCACAGATGACTGTAATGCTGGATTCTATTGAAAAGACACTAAGAAACAAAATATGTGAAAAAAAAAATCTGTTCTGAGCTATCGCCACAACACTGCACTGCAACAAACTTAAAGTAAACCTGCTCTCTCATTTAATATAAATGGCTCAATCTCAGTAAAATCCCCCAAAATGTTCCAATATTTACAGTAATAGTGGAATATTTGAAAAGAAGGAATATGGAAGATGACGCACACAAGCCCGAAATGAATGCGTATGTGACCCCAAAAAAGGCGACTCCAGTAAAAAAGTATGCTTGTCTTTTGAGTTTGTCCGTTCGGTACTCTTGTTTGAGACACTGGAACAAACTACCCTAGAGGATCCATCTGATTTTCATCTGTCCAGCCATCCAGTTTGTATAAGAACAGGGACCAGATCTAATGGCTTATCGTTAAATCCAGAAGCCTATTGACAGTGACATGATGCCATCAATAATGCATTTGTCCCTTACGGGTATCTGTACGATAAAGTGAGAATCTGAAATGTGCGCATTCATACACAGATAAACACAAGCACACACACGGATGCGCACAGACTCAGAAATGTGTGTGTGATTCAAATCCATTATGGATTTGGGGACCGCTCTCTGAACACAGTGTTGCTCTGATTTGTCTACATGAGATGCTACAGCAACAACAGGATAAACTCGGGTGCTGATTTTCAAGCAGGACACACACACACACACATCTTCACACACTGTGTTTGGCTCTCAGGTGGTGTTTTCTGCAGTGAGGTGGCCTTTCTTGTTCATCGCTCAGCTACATCAGTGAGGTCAGCAGGTGAGGGCGACCGCTGCAAAACAAATGTAGAGGACGTTCCGAAATCACAAGCAGCTCATTTCGACAAATACTGAGCATGAAACGTATGTATATGCACGGCTCCTGTTTAATTTTAATGGTTGTGCTTCACTTCAGACTTTGAAATCTGATATTTGGACATTTTTTCTGCTCATATTGTGGTTTCTATGGTGACATACAGGGTGGGGAAGCAAAATTTACAATGAACATTTGGTTGTTTTTTTCTCAATTGTTTTGAAACCAAACATATATTGATGTCATAATCATACCTAACACTATTATCCATACCTTTTCAGAAACTTTTGCCCATATGAGTAATCAGGAGAGCAAACGTCAAAGAGTGTGTGATTTGCTGAATGCACTTGTCACACCAAAGGAGATTTCAAAAATAGTTGGAGTGTCCATAAAGACTGTTTATAATGGAAAGAAGAGAATGACTATGAGCAAAACTATTACGAGAAAGTCTGGAAGATACTATTAAAGAAGAATGGGAGAAGTTGTCACCCGAATATTTGAGGAACACTTGCGCAAGTTTCAGGAAGCGTGTGAAGGCAGTTATTGAGAAAGAAGGAGGACACATAGAATAAAAACATTTTCTATTATGTCAATTTTCTTGTGGCAAATAAATTCTCATGACTTTCAATACACTAATTGGTCATACACTGTCTTTCAATCCCTGCCTCAAAATATTGTAAATTTTGCTTCCCCACCCTGTATATGTGTGCTTCTGTGAAGCTGGTCCCTAAAAACAGGACATGGGGGGGCTAAAAATTCAAACCAGATGTAGACTAATGTGATGAAGCAAGTTTGGAAACACTTTATTTTATTATATATTTATTTACTTTATTTACTGAGATAAAAGAGAAAGTATTTTTCAGATAAAACACTTTTTTTTAAATTAAATACATTTATTGATTTTTCTGGCGTGAAGGAAAATATACAATATCTGTTCAACTGAAGACAATACAGGAAACAAACAGACTCCCAACAACCAAAACAAAACAAGACAAAAAAAAAAAAAAAAAAAATAAGGAAAACCCCCCAAAAAGAAAGACAACGACCATTGATTTACTGCCTTTAGAGCCCCACATGATAAAATAAGTAAAATAATGAACTGGGTGTTAAAGTTTGCAGAAGAAGTCAGAGGGTTTTGGAGTTGTGGAATTAGGTCAAAAAGGGACCCCATATCTTATCAAATTTCATATCAGAAAAGACGACACATTTTTATATTATTTTACATTATATTTAATACAAAATTCTGTATGTAACACAGTCAAAAGGACACGAAAATTATTATTATTTTTTTTAATATCTCTTTATTCTCTCTGCATTTTGGGATTTGAACTAATTCTCCAAGGCAGAGGGTTTCACAAAAATGACCGCTGTTGCAAAGTCATTTGTGATTCATATGCGTTTAACTGGGCAGATTCTGCATGTAACGCAAGTGGACACGATGGGTTACATACAAAACTTGGAATGAGACTGAGATTCATGAAAAACCCACGTGTGGATTAGAAAAACCACTAGAATCATCAAATTTAACACAGTGTATTTATTTATAGTGGTATATAAGACCATTTTAAGCCATGTGGTCCAGATAAAATGCACTGACGCCTAGGTAGCTTTTCATGCCCCAATTTTGGTCTTATTTTTGGCCCCAATATTTTATTAAAAATTCATAAATTTTGGGATGGCTCAGAGCAAGAGTATAATTTTTTTGGCATTTATCTGAGGTCATCATTAGGTACATCCTGGGGGGAAATATGTCTAAATTTCTCTCTTATTATTGGGTCTAAAAAGCTGGAAAAGTACCAGATACCAAAGTGAACCCAGTTTCATAGAAGCACCCACATGTAAACAAGTTTAGACACCACGCAAAACACCTGGATATGTGGTAAATAAACCATTTGTGAACTGCTGCAAAACGTAGAGCTGCAGAACACGGACATATGAATACCATTTTCTCTTGCAATCCCCTACATTTCAGGAGCAAGTAAGTTAGCTACTTTTCATTCCGCTATATTTTCCTGACAGCTGTTTACATTTGAACGTACAGTTTTCGGTTCATTTCTCGCCAGTGAAAAACATGCGTTTCCAAATGTGTTGACAGGAATGTTTTTAAAATTAAGAATGAAAGAAATGTTGATGTTAATATTTCAGCATGTTTACATTTTGCACACTTAAATCCTTGCACCCTGTTTTACTCCTGTGGGACTATACTACAGTTTGGGCAGACAAAAACTAGGATTACTCCATGCGCCAGCCCCCATCAGATGAACAGTTAGCAAATTTCCCTTTTGCACATCCAAATTGCAAGTCCGATTCACAGCACCATATTTTAACTAATATTTAGTGTGACGAACTTTGCAACTTCGGCCTGCTGCCCTTCCTGCTTCTTCTGTGAGTCACTTTTCAAGCTTTCTCTACCCCATCACATTGTTTTCATGCTGTGTCTGACTTTATCAATGCTAGGGCTGTGTGTTGGCAAGAATCTGGTGATACAATACAAATCACAATACTAGGATCACTAAACGATATATCATGATACTGTTAAAAAGACAATTTTTTGTTTGTTTCTAATTTAAAAATTATCTTTTCCTTGAAGAGGTGAATTACACCAGATATACGCACAAATACTAAACACATTTTTATTTGATCACAACAGGATCTAATACTATATCACAAAATGTTCCTGTGTTCAAACTGAAATTCTCTTTTACAGACATTACAGTTTAAGATCCTATTCAAATTTTCATATTCTATTAGTTCAGAACTAACATCATAACATTATTTTTGTGCAATCTCAACAAAGGAACTAACATTATTTAATAAAAGGGTGTTAAATAACAATAAATAAAAATAATAAACAAAAAAGAAAAACAAAAATAAACCTCCACAATATCTGCCTTAAAATATCAATACAGTACTTTTAATATCGATACAGTTTTGTGAAATTAAATATCGCAATATATTGCAGAACCAATATTTTCTTACACCCCTAATCAACGCGCCTGTTTACATGATCATGAAATCCGATAAATGGGAGTAATCACATCTGACGCATTTAGCACTTCAGAAATGCGATAATCGAAAACCCTGGTTTAAACACTCCAGTCCATTATCGGATTTCTTTCGGAGTACATACATTTATAGTCATGAACTTCCCGCTATTGTCTTCCGCTCACTGTAGACTACATAACTTTCTACAATTTTAACTGTGTTTATGCAGGAAGACATCGGAGTATTGAGGAGAAATCCAGGTGTGTTAATTCGATTTCTCATAATCAGATTATGCTGTTTATATGATCCCTTGAAAAAATCTGATAACTCCAGAAATCGGATAATGATCAGAGTATTAGTGTGAATGTAAACAGGCTCAGTGTCAGGTTGTCTTCTATGTGGACATTCTGAACTGAAAAAAAAAAAAAAAAAGATGATCTTATTTACAACACATGCATATTTGCAGTTTTTACCACAGGTTATGATACAAAACCACCTGTTTGAGCTGTTTGCCAGAGAAGATCTTTGTCTCTACTCAGCTGACCAAAGATGGATATTATGTCATGTAATGGATACCTACTTTTAAATATTATGACAGAAGATATCAGCAGTATTCTGGATATGTAAAAAGGAAGTACTGAAAAGCTGACCTGTTCGCATAATAGAACCACCAGCCTCCAGGCAAGTACTTTTAATTGGCTGTATGTAAATAGCAATGTTACTAGATTACCGTCAGATGTGTAATCAGCTTCATTAGAAATTTGGAAGTTTTCTTAATAAATCAACAATCTGAACATTTTGCCTGTAAACATTGCCACTACTGTTTCCAGTGGGAGTGTAACTGCTGCTCTCCCTGCCTCAGGCTTTGTATGTGTATGGAATACTGATGGGCAGTTCAGCTCTTTTCAGAGAATCGGCTCTTTTGGCTCGGTTCCCCAAGAAGAGCTGGCTCTATCGACGTGCAAGTGATTCTTAATATACGATCATTTGTGACCTAATGTTTTAGCCTAACTTGGGAATTATGAATGGTTTATCTTAGTCTCTTTCAACCTTGGGGTCGGGACCATATTTGGAAGTCAAATAGGGTCGCCTGGAATTTATAGTAATTGATTATAAAAAAAAAAAATTACGAATAAAAAGTATATGGTGAGTTGACAGAGACAATCCCAATCCATAAAAGACATGACAAATTGTGACTCTGAAACTGAAGCACTGTGGTTCTGTTTATCTGTCAAATGTTCATTGTGGTCGGTTTCAGATGCTGCAGCTCTTTCATAATTCATAGTTTGAGTTCTTGTTTGTTCAGTATTAATTGTCAGCCTTGTAAATCCAAGCTGGACTGACTGTACATATCCTGACCAAGGAAAATCTAATTCTCCCTTTGTGCAGTAATCTACACCTGGATTTACTGCCTCCATCCATAATAATATACATTATATAGACTAAATGTAATCTAAAATAGGGATGCTCCGATACCGATATGAGTATCGGGTATCGGCTCCGATACTCAGTGTGTGTACTCGTACTGGTACTCATACTCGTAAAAGATATCCGATACAAATGCACCGATACCACTTACGGCCGTGTGACATTCACAGTTCAGTGCAGCAGGTACGCGGCGGTGGAATAATGTGTGGGGAGTGTGAAGAGTGTGGAGATTTTTCAAAATAAATAACGGTGATAAAAGTAACGCCGACTGCAAGTAACGTTAAAGACACAGATAGATACAATATAAATCTATATTATGACATTTGTCGTTATTGTTTTGTATCCCAGACCCCTGTTAGAAAAGAAACACCTGAATTCAACGTGTCCACATACTTTTGGCCATATAATGTATTTACATATAAGTGTTTTTGCAGGAAAACTAACAACAAAGCTTTATAACAACAAAACTAAAGAGTAGAGCCGCAATCCATTACTTGAGCAAAAAAAAAAAAAAATCCAAAAAACTCTATATAAAAGATTTATATTGGGATAAATATCATTTCGTTAAATTCTTATATTTGCCTCAAAATGCCTCAGATTCAGGTTCTGTCCGTCCTCTGCGTACATTCCATCTGTTTTCCAGGTGCTGGTGGATGCGTACCCAGATGGAGAATACCACCGGGAGTACGGAGCGGTGTGGACCGCCGCCAGCGGAAGTGAAAACGAAACTTATCACTCATGTCTCTTTTCTCTACCTGCTGAAGCTAAACTGTTAAACCTTACCAGCGAAAATGCTGCAATATTAGTATCACATTAGTGTTGTCTCTGTCGTCTCCATGCTTGTTATTACTGACTTTCTTCTTCCTCTTCTCAAAAAAACTTTACTCTTCTTTGTGGTATTTGTCCAGTATGGTTAATTCAGAGCGGCACCCCCTGGTGGATTAATTGAGAAATGCTCATTCCAATACATTAAATGTCAGTAGCAGCACTTTGTTCCAGTCAGACTAATGACAACGACAATAAAGCACATTTACAAAAGGAACTAAGAACTGGAATGGGATTATTAAGTACTCATATTGGTACTCGGTATCGGTAGCTACTCAAATGTAAGTAGTCGTACTCGTACTCAGTCTGGAAAAAAGTGGTATCGGTGCATCCCTAATCTAAAATTAACATTTATTTGCAACATAGTATAGCAAACTATTACATGATCCAAAACAAATTACTTCTAGCTAAACAAATGTCTCCGTTTTGAATGTCTTTGGTCACCAGAAATGTGTGATGTTAAAATGGGGTTGGGAACCACTGGCTTATCTTTTCATAAATCCTTTTGCATTCAGTGTTCAGTGGCAATAACTAAGTTCATTCTGGCCAGGACATTTCATACTTCATGAGAAACTCAAATGCCCAATTTGTTGGGGGTCCTCCTTTTTTCTGCACTAACCACACCCAATTTGAATTTTTGACCAATCGTGCAACAGTTCTCCACACCACATCAGACGAAAGTTCTACTTGGATGGTGTGTCGAGAGCAAGCTGCGAGAATTCCCAAACCAGAGCTGCGAGAACAAAATGACGCCATTTTGCACAAAGAAAGTTGTCCTTTCTTGCTCAGTATGTAGCAGATTTAAGTCGGCAGCACAGTGGAGCATCTGTCCCCTCTCTGTTATCTCTGTCAAAATCTTGCTCCATCATGTCATGTTGTGATGCAAGGTCAGAAATGCCTATTTCTCCTAAACTGCCCCTCTTCAGATCCATTTGTTTGATTGAATTTCTCTGCAGAATTTATTTAGTTCTCCTCCATAAATGTCATTGATTTATTGTACCATTAGACACAGTACAGGCAATCATTAAGAAATACTAGCGGCATTGTACCCGTGGTGCCATTGTACGATAGCGCCCTCCCATGGTGCAACAGCGGCATTGCACCCTTACGCCCTCCCGTGCTCCAACATCAGGACACGCATCGGACAAAGACACGCCAGACACAGAAACGTCCATTATAGCAGGATGACATGCTTTTTTCATGAAGAACTTAAACAATATTTTGCTTTTATTCTTATAGACCTTATTGAAAGAGAAATTCAGTTTCTTAGGAAAATTGCCGCTTATCAATTAATCGTTAATCGATCAATAAGGTCAACCAACTAATGATTAATGGATTAATCGATAATTTGGATCCCTAGTATTAACTTTGGAAGGACTCTGAATCCATGCTTTCAGCCCATTCAATCATCTGATGGGTTGCGTTTAAACTCTCCCTCTTGAGCTAAAGAACCTCTTAAAAATCTTCCTGGATTACCCGGGAAATGCATTGTCACAAAACTGAAACCAGGCCTGTTTGTGTGAGCTCATGAAAAGTTAACTTTTTCTTTTCATCTCTCTTTTTCTTTTCATTCATTTTCAAGTATTCTTTGGAGAGAGTTCACACATTCAAGTGCTGTTCAGAAATGTAGCTTTCTGCCTTAAATTTTTAGGTGTATGTTCTTTTACCACTACACTGCAGAAAAATCTTGAGAGTAACATTAAAGGTATTTTGTAACCTGTCTCCAGGTGGGCGCTAAAGACATATCAGGGAGAGAAAAAGACCACTTAATGTCAGGGGATGCACAAAAGTACCACATTCTCCTGAGGTTCAGGCAGACGTTTTAGAATTCACAGTGAGAGAAAGGGAAAAGAGGGCTGCTGTAAAACTAAGTGGAAGCAAATTAGCACAAATTAACAACAGGACATTGATTTTTAGCTCTTAAAGGTTAATGTGCTTTGTGACTCTTCCTGTCTGAGACACTGTCCTGGGAGAGAAAGAGGCAGGGAGACTGAGCCGGAGGGGGAGACTGAAATAAAAGGAAAGAAAGCACAGACTAGAACAGACAAGAGCAATAAAGGAGAGAAATGGAGGCAAAACAGGTATGGGAATGAAAAGAAAGAGACCTGCTGTAAAGATGCTCCTACAAGGCTTAAAGTAATTATTAAAATATAATGGAACAGTTAAGAAGCAATCAGCAACAGATAATAAACCAAAGGAGAGAGAAAGGCTGAGAGCTGTCAGTCAGTCATTAACTTCAGACTAATTGTGAGCATTTAATGCATGAATAGTTTGATTTTCTTTGCTTTTTTTTAACCTCCTGAGACCCAGCAATGCATTTTTTTGTCCTCTGTAGGGGACAAGAGTAGGGATGGGAATCGAGAACTGGTTCTTTTTGAGAACCGGATCCCAGTAGTTTGATTCCTTGGAATTGTTTGCCTGCCTGCTTAATGATTCTGCTTATCGATTCCGCCTTCGTTGCGCATGCGCGATGACGTCACGCATACGCTGCATTGTTTTGGTCAGAACGTAGCCAACATGGTGTTGAGGCAGAAATGGTCTAAAAAGACGACACCAGGTCCACTGGAACACTGTCCGAGCTTCCATTTCTTCAAAAGGGTGGAATCCCTCCATTTTGGTCAAACATTTGTCCACAGCATGTGATTCATTTGATACGCTACTTAGCGGTGCTTGTGAATCTAGCGGCCGGACATCATCCGGGCCCAGTTCCGGTTCCGGTGCAGGCAACCAACGTTTAACCCCCTCAAATACAAGTTTCTGAAGGTAAGGGAAAGGAAATGAGGTGCACAACAAAAGGAGACGGGCAGAGTCGAACTGGTTCTACGTAGCAGAAATGCGGCAATAGAGGAATTCGTAAAGCATCTTTAGTTTCACTTTCACTGTACATGCCCACCCCCACCCCCCCACCCCCCCACTCCCCAAACCTTGTACATACTGTATATGTTACATTTTCTGTCTAGAGATGGAAATATAAAAGACAGTTAACGCAAACACACCTGTTTGTACTCTTTTATTCAATAAGAGAATCAATAAGGAATCGGATCGATAAGCAAAATCGATAATGGAATCAGAATCGTTAAATTCTTATCAATTCCCATCCCTAGACAAGAGTTTCACAGCTTTACTGAGAAAAAAAAATCCTTTCCACCACAAAGGACATTTCCTAACAAAAAATACAATTAAAATAAAAATTGTATCTGAAAAATTGTTGCATTATGCTGTTTCCAATCAAGACAATTATTTAATATAAAAAAGCCAAACATAAAAAAGCCAAAATATTTATTTTCCTAGGTCTCAGGAGGTCAATGACAACGAGCTTCTTACTGCAAAAAAAACTTTTTTTTGTTTTTTTCTCACTGACCTGCTGTGTGTTGGTTCCAGCTGCACAGTTTGATTTTATTATCTATATTATATTTGGCTGTGGACCAAATCTGTGGAATAATCTACGACCTGAACTTCAATCAACGTCTTCTTTATCATTGTTTAAAAAGCACCTGAAAAGAACTCTAATTCTTAAAAAAAAAAAATGTAAGGCTGTGTATCATTTAATTTGATGATTTGTCATGTGATTTGCATTTTTATTGTTTTTACTTTAGCTTATTAATTCAGTTATATTGTATTTTTAATTCTTTTTTTTTTTTTTTTTTCTCTATGTATTGTTCATTTCCAGGGAGGTTTTCACATAAGCCTTTTTTGGCTTCTAATCTCTTCTGCACAATGATGTTACTTGTTTGAATGTTGGTTTTTTTTATTTTCTCTTGCTGTTTTATGATGTGCAAAATAAAAAAATAAAAAATAAAAAAAATATGTTCTTTGACAATTGCAGATGTAGAACTAACAACCCAAATTGTGGTTTAGTGCCTGATAATCAATTATTAAAGATAAAATTATAATAGGTCATGCTTGGACCAAAAGATTTGCAATGAAATGAGCTGAAAACTTGCAATTATTTACAAGGCACATATCTTCACCATACTGAAAACCTGCCAGTTCACATCAATGCAACAAGATGAAAGCAGTGTATCTTTTCCATAAAAAAATAACTCATTTTGTTTCTGTTTTAACTGCAGGCTGTTCAGGCTTTTTGTAGCTGCATATAATTTATAACGTTTTAAAATATGAATGAGGATATCGGTAGTGAGCATTTTTACTACAGATGCATTTCTAATACTGACGAAACTGGGAAAACATGAATATAATGTGTTGGTGTCACCTGTAATAAAACAGAAATGCAAACTATCAAAAGAGGATTTTATCACATGAATAGTTGATGATTCAGGATGACAGATGAGCTCCAGCCTGTAACTACTGAGGAAAAACTATATGCTGTAAAAGTCTCCACTGGCAGTTGATACACTGAGTTGCAGACAACCGCATCAGCAGTGTGTACAGGGTTCCTACGCAATAGGCCTGTAATGGTACACGTACCGAACCAAACCATTTCGGTACACACCTGTTTGGTTCGGTACACAGCTGTACCGAAACGGCACAGTATGTTGAGAAAAAGAAAAAGGAACGAAAGACGTTGTTTGATGTGGAAGTTCCGCGCAAGTTCCACACGGACATACTGAAGGATGTGCACATTGACCCGAAATACGAAATAGCAGCTGATATAAGGTTAAAAAAAACAACAACAACAAATATGTGAACCTGGAAGGAAGAGACTGGAGACCCTCCACCATCATTACAGTCCTGTTTGGAATCAGTTCAGGTCCCGGTGAAAGACAACAACGGGGAAAGAGACGTTAATAAGACGGACAATGTTTACCGCCTATGAACTACAGTAGTTCTAAAACACTTACACTAGCTCTGTCCGTCTGTCTCTCTCTCACACACACATGCTGTATAACAGAGGAATAGAACCCAGAGTTGGACGTTGAAAGAATATAAAGTTTCACTTTTGTTTCACGCCAGCGTTAGTTACGTTAGTTATGGACCCCCCCCCCCCCCCCCCAGCTCCAACCAAGAAAACAAAAACAAAAACATTTTCATTTTTTGTTGTCGGAGTTGCTCTTCAGTTTGTTTCAACAGAATACCAGTTTGTCCTCTTGTTAATGTTGCACTTCATGTGGAATTTTTTTGGTATTTTTATGCAGATTGTGAACTGACAGAACTGTGATTTGATTTTTGTTGTTTGTTCAAAACTACCTGTCAGGGAAAAGTGCAAAACTAGTGTTTAAAATACATTTAGTAATATTAATAATTCATTTTATTTTCTATTTGATTTATAGCAGCAGAATTATATTCCTGTTTTTCTATATTCTATTGTGTCCAAAAATTAGGGGAAAAATTTTCAAAAATTCATAAAAGTAATAGAAACATTTTGAGGGGTTTTCTTTCTTCCCGTAC
Source organism: Sphaeramia orbicularis (assembly GCF_902148855.1). NCBI lineage: Eukaryota > Metazoa > Chordata > Actinopteri > Kurtiformes > Apogonidae > Sphaeramia > Sphaeramia orbicularis. The sequence continues at coordinate 47,233,100 of NC_043970.1, read as the reverse complement.
CGAACTGATTAAAAAAAAAAAAAAAAAAAAAAAAACGAACCGTGGCTTTCAAAACCGAAAACGTACCAAACCAAAAATTTTGTGTACTGTTACAGGCCTACTACGCAAGTGTGGGAAGTATTAGGGGTGTTAGAAAATATCGGTTCTGCAATATATTGCAATATTTTATGTCACAATACTCCATCTCAGGGATATTTGGAATTTTGTTGTGACGCACAACGTGGGAAGTGGAGGTTCACGCAGCCGCTTCGCAGCAGCTGCTGCAGAGCACACATGATATCATATGGCTGCAACCGTGTCTATGGCTGTGTTAGAATTATACAGTTGAGGAACATATAAAAACCTAAACATTATATAATTAGAATGGAATATGTTATAATCATGATAACTATGTTTTGTAATTTGAACATAATATATAAATATGATCCCTATATTTTGCTGATTTGCTCTAAGTTGTGTGACATATTGACAATGGAAGGTTACAGGTTTCAAAGGGTAAGACAGAAAAATACAGTGTCCCAGGTGGGTTAGCTGCTTTTTAGGAGGGTAGAGTGTGGGTTAGAATGGAAGAGTACGTAAGAGTAAGGGAAGTAAGGGAAGAGTACGATGGTACATTGTTAGACTAGGGATAAAGATAAGAGTTAATGAACCCTGGGGTGCAAGGACAGGGGGTAGGAATGAAGCGGTCAGGTGTAGCGTGGGCGATATGTGAAGGTATGGACTCTATGCACAGCCTCACTACTTCCTGAACTTCAGGTGGCTCCTTTATTTCCTGTCTTTCATCACTGGACACGCTGATTAATCCAGGTGTGTCTGCTACTTCTCGTTGTGACTACTGATTAATTAGGCACACCTGGATTAATCAGTGTGTCCAATAATGAAAGACAGGAAATAAAGGAGCCACCTGAAGTTGAGGAAATAATGAGGCTGTGCATAGAGTCCATTGGCTGACAATAGGAAGACAACAGCAGCCTGTAGAAGAGTATAAAGAAGCAGGAAAAAGGTAATTCAGGGCTCTTGAGGACGTAAATCAGATGTCAGATGTCTGTTGGCCAGGGAGTCTGATTTTCTGTAACCTTGGGAGACCACAGATCTGTGTAAGTTTTATTAATGTTCATTAAATGATTGATTCATTATTATTCTTTAATCCTGTTTCAGGTCTGTTTTATGGTCAAGGAATGAACCAATGTAATGAACGCAGGGGATAGAGAATTGGAGTCAGATTTGTAGGTAGAATCCCAACAGCTGCAACAAACACAACGCGGAAATGGCTGGAGCTCCGCTTCCCACAATGCACGTCGCAAGAAAATTCTGAAGATACCCGAGTGACCTACCGGCTCTGTTTGTAAACAAATGGTTTGTTTATGGTGGAGTACACTTCAAAACTGTTCACCGTGAATAGGGATGGGAATCGAGAACCGGTTCTCAAAAAGAACCGGTTCCCAGTAGCTCGATTCTTTGGAATCGTTTGCCTGCCTGCTTAACGATTCTGCTTATCGATTCCGCCTTCGTTGTGCATGCGCGATGACGTCACACGTACGCTGCATTGTTTTGGTCAGAACATAGCCAACATGGTGTTGAGGCAGAAACGGTCTAAAAAGACGACACCAGGTCCACTTACTTGGAACACTTGCAAAGCTTCCATGTCTTCAAAAGGGTGGAATCCCTCCAATATCCTCAAACATTTGTCCACACCATGTGATTCATTTACAGGAATGTCACGTATTTGATTCGCTACTTTGCAGCGCTTGTGAATGTAGCGGCAGAGTGAATGGCGGGCCAGTTCCGGTTCCGGTGTGGGCAACAAACTCCGTAACTCCTCAAATACAAGTTTCCAAAGGTAAGAAGGGAAAGGAAATGAGGTGCACAACAACGGGAGACAAGCCAAGCAGAGTCGAACCAGTTCCATGTAGTAGAAATGCAGCAATAGAGGAATTAGTAAAGTGTCTTTAGTTTCACTTTCACTGTACGCCCCCCCCCCCCCCCCCCCGAACCGGCCCGATGTCATCTGTTATTATTATTTGCACATACTATATATGTTATATTTTCTGTGCAGAGATGGAAATATAAAGACAGTTAATGCAAAACACACCCGTTTGTACTCTTTTATTCCCTCATCCAATGAGAATTGAAAAGAGAATCAATAAGGAATCGGATCGATAAGCAAAATCGATAATGGAATTGGAATTGTTAAATTCTTAACGATTCCCATCCCTAACCGTGAGGGAAGAGATTCAGGTGCGTAATCACAGAAAGAGTTACAGATTCGTGATACTTAGGCTATGACTCGGGTTTTACAGATTTGATGAAAAATTGGTGACAAAAGTCTCCTGCAGCTTTAACCTCAAAAATTAATAATAATAAAATTAAACTGACTAGAAATCTGGCAATGTTTACACAAAGTGCTCTCATTGAATCTTGCTAAAAAAAAAAAGGGTAAAAAGTTTAAAATCACCTCTGGGAGAAATGTATTGAAGCTCCACTAAAGGTTTGGTTTTTAGACTCGTTGACTCAAGGAAGATCGACATGTTTTGGCTTCACTTCAAGAAAGCCACTGTGGTGTCCATCTTTATATTCAGTTCATGGTTTCAGGTAGTGAAGGGGGCTCTGAAAATGGTAAAACCCAAATAACTGAAAAAGGAGTAGAATACTGAATACTAACCCTGCTCTGTTTCTGAAGCCATGGTTTTCTGCTCATATTCTTTTATTTCCTGTTTTATTCATTACGTCTAACCTCCACTCTCATTTTAGATTCCCTTCCTGCCCTTTTGTGTCTGTCCCATCCCTAACATGTTGCATATGTCTCACTGTATCCCCTCTCTAAATGTATTCATTCAGTCTATTCCCTTTGCCCTGTGTCTTTTTTTTTTTTTTTTTCTTTTTTGGGCATTCTGCCATTTTCTCAGTGCAAGTTTTTGTGTATAACTATTTTCATCCTTTTGTCTGCTTTGTCTCGGCTTGCCCATTTTGATGAGTTTTCCTGTGTTTGGACTGTCTACATGTGTACTGAAACTTTTGAGTAAAGAAACTGAGATAAAATAAATTGAGTGAAATAGTCATCCAATGGCAAACAGCTGGTTTTTTTTTTTTTCAGTTTGACTAGTGAATGGACTAATTTGGCTTTTCCATCATCACATAAATATTTTAGCTCCTCCCAGAAGTAATAAATTGAAATAGTCTGTTATTATTACTGTTAATTAAGATGAAACAAGTGGTTCCAGGCACAACAAACCCTGCCCCTTGCACATAGTGTAGCTTATTTTGGCATTGATCCAGCTGATGTCATCATGTCTATGCATGTGCTGATGTTATCATATCAGTTGCCTCTACGTATGTGCCAAGTCTGAAGTAAATTGAAACAAAATTGATGTTTTTATAGACATTTGAAATTTCACCCATCATAAGTAAATGGGAGGGGGAAAAAAGATTTTAAAAATTATTTTAAAAAATTTGAAGTTTGATCTACTTTTCCCAAAATGTAATGACATCTATTTTGGGCCATTGGCAATCTATAAACCCAATTTGGTCTGAATTCAACCAATAGTTTTGCTGCTACAAACATTTGAAATTTTGCCCATTAGAAGTAAAAGGGAGGGGAAAAAAAAAAAAATTATAAAAATTTGTACTTTGACCTACTTTTCCCAAAATGTAATGACATTTATTCTTGGTCACTGGCAATCTATAAAGCCAATTTGGTCTGAATTAAACCAATAGTTTTGCTGCTACAAACATGTGAAATTTTGCCCATGTAAATGGGGGAAAAAAGGTTTTAAAAATTCATAAAAAATTTGAACTTTGATCTACTTTTCCCAAAATATAACTGAATCTATTCTGGGTCACTGGCAATCTATAAATCCAATTTGGTATGAATTCAAGTAATAGTTTTGCTGCTACAGACATTTGAAATTTTGCCCATTATAAGTAAATGGGGGGGGGGGGATTTTAAAAATTCATAGAAAATTGTAACTTTTACCTACTTTTCCCAAAATTTAATGATATTTATTCTGAGTCACTGGCAATCTATAAACCCAATTTGGTATGAAGTCAAAGAATAATTTTTTTCTGCTACAGACATTTTACATTTTGCCCAATATAAGAAAATGGAGAAAAAAAAGATGTGAAAAATTCATTTGAAAAAATTTACTTTTACCTACTTTTACCAAAATATAATCACACCTATTCTGGGTCACTGGCAATCTATAAACCCATGGTATGAATTCAACCTATAGTTTTGCTGCTACAGACAAATTTTGCCCATCTTAAGTAAATGGGGAAAAAATAGATTTTAAAAATTCATAGAAAATTTGAACTTTTACTTACTTTTTCCCAAAATGCAATGCTATTTATTCTGGGTCACTGGCAATCTATAAACAAAATTTGGTATGAATGCAACCAACATTTTTGCTGGTAGAGTGTTAACAATCAAACAAACAAACAAACGAACAAAGAAAAAAAAAAAAAACTGCATTGAACTGACTGCATAAAAGTGAATATGTATTTACAGCATTAAGAGTGTGACTTCGTGTACCTGTGTGTATGTGTGTGTTTGTTTTTTTGCCAAATAAAATGCCACCATTTATATTCATACCATTAGCCTGAGGAGAAAGAGAACATCACACTTTGTATTCACACTAATGCACATAAGACAAGGACCCATTTCATAAATAATCACACATCCTTTAGGCCTTTTTTTTTGTTTGTTTCCCTTCTGTTTTCCCCATAGTTTCCTCATGAGACTTATATAACATCATCATTTTTACTACATTATTAACATTCAAAAAGTGCATTTCCTTTTAGTTTCTCTATAAATTCTATTATGAAATGACAGGCGACCAAATTTCCTGTTGTGTTTCAATTATACTGAACTTGCTGCCACATAATAATCATTTCTAAAAAAGTACATTAACAGGAAGTTATAAGAGGGAACTGCAAACAGCTTTTTCATCAGAATATATTTATATTTAGAGCTTTTAATGAAAGTTAACAAATAAGTTATAATTATATTTTAGTACTTAAAAATACTTTTAAATGCTACAACTGAAGGTCCACTTATTTACTGATATTTGCGCTTGTAATTGGACAAAAATGCGATTTAAATTAACTTTACGCTATCTCACTTCTTGCAAAATGTTGCACAAACTTTGACACAGATGAATGCATTTACAGCAGCAAAGTTTACAACAGAGATGAATCATCAGCTTGCATTGCATCATCCATCTTCACTGCTCATGGGATGAAATTCTAGCAAAAAATAATGTGCAACCCTCAGCTTCATCATTAATGCACCTTCTTCTGTGCACTGACTGAACTCAGACATGTTTGTTTTCCTTGACAAAAGATATTAACTTATATATTTTTGTCCACCACAATTCAAAACTACCACGATTTGCAAATTTTCAGTTTTCAAATTCTCTTAATTGGTTGGTTTAGACATGGCAGCAGAGTTACGCTATGAAAATTTTATCTGATTTTGTCAACACTGCAGGATGTGTTTGGTTGTAAGACCAAAAATCAGCAGTTGCTCGATATCATGAACTTGCATGCAATTTCTCTCAACTGTTATATTCCAAATAATTCAAAACCACACAGAGTTTCCAGTGGGTTTTCAATGTGTGAGTCTTTTATCAATTATTTTTTGATATTCTAAAATAAAGTGATAACAAGGGACTGATACATGGATCTACAGTAGGAGCCACATGTAAGTTTTCTTTTTATATTCATGGGTTTGGTTTGTGTGTAGTACTTGATATCGACCCGCCAGAGGTTCTAATTTGTCCCACAGTATGAAATGGGAAAGTGTAAAAAAATAGTACTAACCCTTTCATGCATAATGGTTACTCCAATGGACAGTTATTCTACAGCTGTTCTCTTGTATACTTTATTTTATGTATATTTTATATGTATATTATATTTTTATATTTTGTTGTTTTAGTTTCATATCAGTCAACACTGTGGACGCTATTGCATCATCCCTAACACTGACATTCAGACCATTACTGTAACTTAGCTGTTCTTGAAAAACCTGATCTGCACTAACATGTTTGAGTGTCAATCAATTAATTGTTAGACTGTAATTAACAGTTTTGGGTTTTTTTTAAACAGTTTTTTTTTTTTTTTTTTTTGCATATTATCTCCATGAAGTGAGTAATAACTAGTATTAGAGTATGTTAAAATGTGAGAAAATATCAGATTAGCAGCATTAAACATGTCGTTATTTCATTTTTTTCATATCATTTTCTGATATTGGGTTTTAAATACTTGCTTCTTTGCTTCAAGAATGTAATGCATGGTGTAGCATGGACATTTTTGTAAATCCTTGAAAAAAAACAAACAAACAAAAAAAAAAACACAACTCAATTGTATAGTTTTTTTTTTTCATGCCGAAGGAGGAATAAAAACACTCAAAAAAAACCCCCAAAAACTCAACTAAGGTTCTCATAATTCATGCATGAAAGGGCTCAAGTTATTTAGAGTCAAGTGTCATACTTGTTTTAGTTCAAGTTCCACCCTCAGACCAATTGTGATCTCAAGTAAAATAATAGCATAATAACCTATAAATTATGAGTCCAAATTTAAATCAAAATTTCACACTAAAAAGTATCGGTGTTGGATCGGTATCTGCAAAACTAATCATAAAAAAATTGGATCAGAAGCAAAAAAAATCCAGATGGGGACATCACTAGCAGTTTATGTCTGCAAACTTGTCAGTAATAAAGTTTGGTTTCCAAAACCATTTGGAATACATCTGTAAAACAACATGCAAAACCGAACCGAACCAAAAACTGTGACAAAAAAATAAGGCATATATATTCATGAGTTTGCACATGTACAAATGATAAGTTGATGCATAACATTGTTAAAATTGCACATATTTTTCTTACAAAATTTCAGTTTTTCAGCTGGTCTACGGTATTCTTTATTCCTTATGCCTCTTAGTACCCCGCCCCCTGCAGGGGAGGCAAGGGATATTGTTTTTGGTTCAGTTTGCGTCTTTGTTTGTTAAAGGTGCAGGAGACTTCCATGACAAATTTTTCATCAAATCTGTAAAACCTCAGTTGTAGCGTAAGAATCACAAATCTGTAAGTCTTTCTGTGATACCTCACCTGAATCTCTTGCATTATGGTGAACAATTTTGAAGTGCCATCCACTGAAAACAAACCCGTGTGTTTACATTCATAGCCGGGAGGTAACTCGGGCATCTTTGGAATTTTTTTGTCGCAACATGCATTGTGGGAAATGGAGGCTCGCTCTGCCGCTGCTGCTGCAGGCGGCTGCGCAAACCTCCCTGCAGCGGCAGTGTGAGCCTTCGTTTCCCACAATGCACGTCGCGACAAAATATTTCCAGATATGCTCGAGTTACCTCTAGGAGCAAAACTCTTGGTTGAATTCATACCAAATTGGGTTTATAGATTGCCAGTGACCCAGAAAAGATGTAGTTACATTTTGGGAAAAGTAGGTCAAAGTTAAAATTTTATGCATTTCTTTTTTACATCTTTTTTCTTCTCCTATTTACTTATAATGGGGGAAATTTCAAATGTCTATGAAAACATCAATTTAGTTTCAATTTACTTCAAACTTGGCACATATATAGAGGCAATTAATATGCTGACATCAGCACACACATAGACATGATGACATCAGCTGGATCCATGCCAAAATAAGCTACAATCCATGCGAGGGGTGGGCTTTGTTGTGTGACAGCCATCAGGTGGCCTTTATTGTGAAGCCCTCGCTGTTCATCATTCTTGTTCCTGTCTGTCCAGGAAACTGGAGGGGTTGCTCCAATCGGGCCCTCGTCTGCCTCACCCGGCTGAAACCTATAAAATGGCCAAGAGCATGGTTGCTCTCTCTCTGCTCCTCTCCTGACCTGGCCATGGGCTATCTTCGTTTAGTTTAGTTGACTGATCCACATGCACCCACATCACTGCTTTCACTACTGACTGAGACGTTCACAGTATTACCTTCACTAAGGAGGTTATGTTTTTGCCGGCGTTGGCTTGTCTGTCTGTCTGTTAGCAAGATAACTGAAAAAGTTACGGACAGATTGGGATGAAAATTTCAGGAAATGTTGATACTGGCACAAGGAACAAATGATTACATTTTAGTGGTGATCGGGGGGGGGGGGGGGGGGGGGGGTGCTCTCTAGTTCTCTAGAGTGCTTTTCTAGTTTTTTAGTAAATCCTTGTTAAACTGTTTGTGCCTTGTGTGGTCTCCCCTCTTTGTTGCTGCTCCTGAGCCATAGTAGTAACAGTTGTGCCTGGAACCACTTGTTTGAATTGAAATAGCAAATACTGCAATAGAAACCAATCAATCGTGTCAAAAATCAAGTATGACTTTCATTCTGAGCTGGATGAATTGTCAAATTGTCAAAGTCAAGTAGAGATAGTGAACACTGAGTTAAAGACAAATCAAGTCTTAAACTAGAAGCACTCGGAGAGCGCAGACCTCCGCCAAGGCTGATCAGTGGCCCCCCCCGTGGGCCCCCCCACCCCCGATCACCACCAAAATGTAATCATTTCTTCCTTATCCCATTTCCAACAAACCCTGAAAATTTCATCCAAATCTGTCCATAACTTTTTGAGTAATGTTGCACACTAACGGACAGACAAACAAACAAACAAACAAACCCTGGCAAAAACATAACCTCCTTGGCGGAGGTAATAAGTTTCAATTCCTTCACCTCTGGAGAACTCATGTTTTTGTGAATTTCACCTCTACTTTGGTAAATTCTCATTTGCCACAGTGCACATACCAAGGTTATAATAGTTTTGGATTTTTACCTCCGCCAAGGAGGTTATGTTTTTGCCAGGGTTTGTTTGTTTGTTTGTTTGTCTGTCCGTTAGTGTGCAACATAACTCAAAAAGTTATGGACAGATTTGGATGAAATTTTCAGGGTTTGTTGGAAATGGGATAAGGAAGAAATGATTAAATTTTGGTGGTGATCGGGGGTGGGGGGGCCCACGGGGGGGGCCACTGATCAGCCTTGGCGGAGGTCTGCGCTCTCCGAGTACTTCTAGTTCATTATAGTTTAGTTTTATTTAGTTTTGACTTTTTTTTCCCCTAATTCAGTTAGTTTTAATTAGTTTTTAGAGCAGGTTTGCTAGTTTTTATTAGTTTTTGTTATTTTCTAAATGCTTAGTTTTAGTTTTTTTTTTAATATCTTTTCTCTTCTTCGCCATTGAATTCAAATAAATCCCAGACAGGACTCTGCTGCTTTATCCCAACTTTAGTCTCCATGTTTCCAGGTAGAATGGGGACGAGAAGACGACTCCAAACCACAAGTGACGAGAAGTGACGGACCGTTAAATATCACATGGTGCCGGCAGCTAAAATTGCTTGAGGGAAATAAATTGATTTCATATCAGTCCAACATAGACAAAAAAAAAAAAAAAAAAAAGAAGGGAATTTTATCCATAATTTTTATAAGTTTTAGTTAGTTTTGTAAACACACAATACAGTTTCAGTTATAGTTTCTTTTTCTTTTTCTTATAGCTTTTATTTATTTCAGTTAACGAAAATGTTTTTACAATTCTAGTTTTCGTCATTTCGTTAGTTTTCGTTAACGATAATAACCTTGATACGTACGTCACAGTCAAAGACTACATCGGTTTGTAAGTATGTCCTTTCCAAAGGGTACGGACTGTGAGAAGAAGAGCCGCTCCACCAGCTCGTCTTGACTGACTCGTGCAGGAGGTCAGGACTGTGCAGAGCGGGGACATATTTACTGATGTGATCAGCGTGGCAGCGCTATAATGAAGAGATCAGCCATAGAGGGCCCAGATCCTCCTGGGCAGATGACCTTTCCAGCAGACAGACGGGGAGAAGCAGAGAGAGACAGAAAGACGTGTGGATGCTGCAGCTGGAAGTGACACTGACATTTGTAAACGCTGCTGCTGGGATGTGTTCATCCGGTTAAATATTAGTGGAAAGGCTACTGAACAGCAGCAGTGGTAGTCCTCACTGTCATATCCTCATGTTTCCTGCACAGTGTGGAGTTTTATCTACAGGGTTCGTGTCACCTATCTGCTATTTTTTGGATCTTCTTCAGCTTAAAAAAAAGAAAAGTGTTCTGCAAAGTGTTTCTCAGCTGGACATTTATATTCACCTCAAACTGACGATTCATATAAATCAAGAACATGTCAGCTCTCAGATACGCTCTGTATTCCAACTGCAGTGCTACCAACCCTTTGCTCCTACACAGCATGCATTTAAAGGGACCATATTTATCTAAACCCACTTTTATTAGTATTTGGTTCATTTATTTGTGTATTTGGACCCTAATAGTTCAAAAAGTTTGAATTTGAACTCTTCAAGTGCTCCAAAGCTATCTTTATATTAATTTGGGCAAAAATCTAGTGGATTTCTACAGCCCGTTTTAATTCCTTCCTTATTTGTTACGTTTTATAGCTAGTTACGTCATGACATTTGCACATATAAGGTCAACACATCCGACAAATATTTCTCCGAGTACAACATAATTGTTTATCAGTAGCAGTAGTTGTAGTCCACAGTGAAAATATGTCCAAACTTTGAGCCAGTTATCTAAAATGTTAATTTGTTGGTTGTATTAACAAACACAAGTGGCTGAATGGGACAGAAAGCATGGTCAACAACTTGGAGGGGGCGGGGCCTGAAGTGTTTCATGTGCATTTAAAGGGCCAGCGCTCCAAACCACCCTTCTGGTGTCATTACTCAGAAATAGGGTTGAAAATGGACTTGTGGAGTTGAATTAATGAAGAATTCAGACCCAAGCAGAGCATTTACAGTTTATGTAGACCACAGGGAAATGTTTGAAAAAACATAATTCCATAAAAATTACAAAAAAAAAAAAAAAAAAAGAAGCTAAATATCATTCCTTTAAATGATATGCCAATTTTTGGAATCTCTTTTAACCGTAAATTATGCAAAAAAGATGACATGGAAGTTATTTCCTTCTCAACATTACTAGCTAGAAGTCAAATACTCTTTGGATGGAAATCATCAATTGCCCCAAAACCATTCTTATGGCTTAGTGACCACGTGCTTTTTCCAAATTAAAAGACAGTACGATTTGAGAGGTCAGCCATCAAAATTTCAAGTGGTATGTGGCCCCATGGTTAAATACCTGGGGAAAAAAAAAAAAAAAAAAAGAAAAAAAAACTTGGGACACTATAAACTACAAAAATGCTTTTAGTGCAGTTTTCACATACGTACATTTTTGTTTTGTTTGTGTGTGTGTGTGTGTGTGTGTGTGTGTGCAATATATACATGTGTACTATCGAGTAATATTAATAACACCACATGTCCTAAGTTTGCATGTAGGATGTTATTGTGTCAACAGGTTTGTCAACTATTATTTTTTTTTCTCTTCTTTCATTTATATTTTAACCTTTTTTCATTCTATGCTATTTTAACCCTATAACACCAAACATATCATATTTGATACATGAGTTTTGAAGCCCTCTACATGATCAGTGCAATTTTTTTTTTTCTTTAAAAACCTGATGTATACAATTAGACACATGCAATACATGGATAATCCACTAGGGGGGAGGAATTCGTTCACCAGAGGCCTTTCCAGTGACACTACAAGACTGTCATTAATGAGGAAGGAGGAAGAACTTTGCCAATTTTGAAAAGGAATTACCAATTTTTTAGACATGTTTGTGTTGTATTATTTTTTTGTTTGTTCAAAAATAAGAATATTTGAGCAGTGAGACCCGATGTATCAAATATGCTACAAAATTAAAACTCAGACATGGAAATTGATATTTTAAAAAAATAATACATTTTTTTTGGGTCGTTCAGAAGGACCAATAAAGGCTCCACCTTCAAAGAACTAGAATTTTCTGTCAATGATTTAATGGTTCAGGCTTTACAGGGTTAATTTCTATTCATATCATTGTGAATTATGGCAGTAATATCAAAACTCATGATGTGACAATAATATTATTATTATTATCATACTATTGTGCCATTGGACAGAGAAAGTATGTCATGTGGGACCAGGGGTGGGAGGATGAGGGGTTGGCAAGAATGGGCCATGTTTAATACTTTTGAAATTGAATGTTAAAATGTTCAGTGTAACTTAAATCTGCATCAAAAAATGATAGATAAATAAAAAAAAATAAATAAATAAAAAAAAATAATAATCATCATCATCATCATCATCATCATAATCAATCAATCAATTTATTACAAACAGTTAAGATCAGCAAGTTATTTACAAGATACATTTTGTAATCAGACACCCCAGAAGCATAATAATATGCCAAAGTAATGCAAACTGACATCAAATTGTAAGTCTAAATTTAAGTACAAACTGGCACAGCATGATTTATGTGTAGTACTACGCAACACAACATAGGCCCCTTATTCATTCAAGCAGCTCAATGAATAAAGGGATTTAAGGGGATTAATTTGAGGATTTTTATTATTATTATTTCTAAATCTTTGGAGACTTAGCATAAATTGTACATCCATGCATGTATTGGACTCTTCACCACAATAAAGCCTCACGCTTATTATTTGATGTGATAAAAAATTCAGGAGAACAACTTTATCACCTGTGACTCTAAAGTCATTCTTGTTGAATCTGTTAGCGTGTCATTTTTTTTTTTTTTCACCAGAAGAAGATGTGGGTGTTCATTTGGTTGAAATCAACTTCACAGCTTAAATATCACACACTGAACTTGTACAGGAGAAGAACCAGAGAGACAGGGTAAAATAAAGGACAACCCCCTCCCCCATGGAAAATATAAAATATAGATGCAGAGTGTGAGTTAATGCAACGTCAGTCAAATTGATGTGTTTTCAAGTTTATGCTGCAAAAAAGGAACATCTGACTGTGATAAATTGACTAAATTTCAAATATTTATCTTAAAATATCTTATTTTTTTATTTTTATTTTTTTAAAGATGTATTGACTTACTGAGACTTAATGATGTTAATATTATTTGACTTGATCCAAGAATTTTCATCTTGACCTACCTCACTTACATATTGCAACTACTTTTATCACACTTTCTTTTTATCTATTTGTTTATTTGTTTATTTTTAACCCTATAATGCCAAACATATCATATTTGATGCATGAGTTTTGAAGCCTTCTACATGATCAGTGTGATATTTTTTTTCTTGAAACCAATTAACCAATTTGTTAGACATGTTTGTGTTTTTGTTTGTTTAAAAATAATAATATTTGAGCATTGAGGCCCGATGTATCAAATATGATACAAAATTGAAAGTCATATATGGAAATTGATATTTGAAAAACAATTTTTGGGGTTGTTCAGAAGGACCAATAAAGGCTCCAGTTTCAAAGAACTGGTCTTTCGAACTGGAACAAATATGCAAAAGCTGTTTTTTTTGTTTTGTTTTGTTTTGTTTTTTTTTGAGGGGGGGCTGTTGAACTTGTTGGTGCTGGATAAGTACCACTACCAACAAGCAATATAGTTGAAACAAGTATATTCTGCTTAAAATAAGAATTATAGCATTTTATAATCCTTAGATAATATTTTCTTATTTTAAGAAAATTTGCTAAGTGTAATTTTCTTCCTGCACTGGCAGATAATTTACTGATAATATGACATTTTAACCCAATAACCAGTTTAATTGTCTAATTTTTGCACAGGCCTTTTATGATGTGTAAAACTTTTTTTTTTTTGGGGGCTGATATTAAGTGATAGGTTTAACAAACTACCTATTCAATATGAAAACCTAAAACTCACAAACACACACAATGTCACAGGAATATCTCCATCCTAAAGGGGATGAGGCATGAAACCTGTCTTGATTGGTTAAAATATATGAAGTATTTCAAGTTTTAGCGTCCGAAAGACTGCATATACGTAAAAGCTGGTATTTGGGGGAAAAATAAAAATAAAAAAATAAAAATTGTTGAACTTGCTGGTGGTGGACAAGTACAACTACCAACAAGTAATATACTTGAAACAAGTATATTCTGCTTAAAATAAGAATTTTAGCATTTTATAATCCTTAGATAATATTATCTTATTTCAAGAAAATTTGCTAAGTGTAATTTTCTCACTGCACCAGCAGATAATTTACTTGAAATAAGAAATTTTAACCCAATAATGTGTTCATTTTCTTTTTCTTTTCTTTTTTTTTTTTTTTTTACAGCCCTTTTTTGCTGTGTAAAAGTTTTTTTGTTTTTTGTTTTTTTTGCTGATACAAAATTGATAGGTTCAACAAACTACCTATACAATATGAAAATCTGAATAAGTAAACTCACGTACACACAAATGTCACAGAAATAGCTCCATATATTTTAGCCAATCAACACAAGTTTCATGCCTCACCTCTCTGGATGAAGTATTTCAAGTTTTAGCATTCAAAAGACTTCATAAATATGCAAAAGTTGGTATTTGGGGGAAAAAAAAAAAAGTTGAATTTCTTGGTGGTGGATAAGTACCACCACCAACAAGTAATATACTTGAAACAAGTATATTCTGCTTAAAATAAGAATTTTAGCATTTTATAATCCTTAGATAATATTTTCTTATTTAAAAAAAATTTGATAAGTGCAAATTTCTTACTGCCTTGGCAGATAATTTACTTAAAATAACACATTTTAACCCAATAATGAGTTTAATTTCCTTATTTTTGAACAGATCTGTTTTGCTGTGTAAAATGTTTTTTTTTTTTGTTAATATTAACTGATGGGTTTAACAAACTACCTATACAGTATGAAAACCTGAATAAGTAAACTCACGTACACACAAATGTCACAGAAATATCTCCATATATTTAGCCAGTCAACACAAGTTTCATGCCTCACCTCTCAGGATGAAGTATTTCAAGTTTTAGCATTCAAAAGACTGCATAAATAGGCAAAAGTTGGTATTTTGGAAAAATCAATCAATCAATCAATCAATCAATAAAATGTTGAACTTGGTGGTAGATAAGTACCACCACCAACAAGTAATATACTTGAAACAAGTATATTCTGCTCAGAATAAGAATTTTAGCATTCTGTAATCCTTAGATAATATTTTCTTATTTTAAGAAAATTTGCTAAGTATAATTTTCTTACTGCATTGGCAGATAATTTACTTGAAATAAGACATTTTAACTCAATAATGACTTTAATTTTCTTATTTTTGTACAGATCTGTTTTGCAGTGTAAAATATATGTTGTTTTATTTTTGTTGCTAATATTAACTGATAGGTTTAACAAAGTACCTATACAATATGAAAATCTGAATAAGTAAACTCACGTACACACAAATGTCACAGGAATATCTCCATATATTTTAGTCAATCATAAGTTTCATGCCTCATCTCTCAGGATGAAGTATTCCAAGTTCTGTCATTCAAAAGACTGCATAAATAGGCAAAAGTTGGTATTTGAAAAAAAAAAAAAAAAAAAAAAATGTTGAACTTGGTGGTGGATAAGTACCACCACCAACAAGTAATATACTTGAAACAAGTATATTCTGCTCAGAATAAGAATTTTAGCATTCTGTAATCCTTAGATAATATTTTCTTATTTTAAGAAAATTTGCTAAGTGTAATTTTCTTACTGCAGATAATTTACTTGAAATAAGACACTTTAACCAAATAATGTGTTTAATTTTCTTATTTTTGTGCAGCCCATTTTTGCAATTTAAAAGCTTTTTTTTTTTCTTTTTTTGATATTAAGTGGCAGGTCTAACAAAGTACCTATACAATATGAAAACCTGAATAAGTAAACTCACGTACACACAAATGTCACAGAAATAGCTCCATATATTTTAGCCAATCAAGACAAGTTTTATGCCTTACCTCTCAGGGTGAAGTATTTCAAGTTTTAGCATTCAAAAGACTGCATAAATATGCAAAAGTTGGTATTTGGGGGGGGGGAATGTTGAAGTTCTTGGTGGTGGATAAGTACCACCACCAACAAGTAATATACTTGAAACAAGTATATTCTGCTTAAAATAAGAATTTTAGCATTTTATAATCCTTAGATAATATTTTCTTATTTCAAGAAAATTTGATAAGTGTAATTTTCTTACTACCTTGGCAGATAATTTACTTGAAATAAGACATTTTAACCCAATAATGAGTTTAATTTCCTTATTTTTGTACAGATCTGTTTTGCAGTGTAAAATATGTTGTTTTTTTTGTTGTTAATATTAACTGATTGCAATGTAAAAGCTTTTTTTTCTTTTTTTGATATTAAGTGGTAGGTTTAACAAACTACCTATACAGTATGAAAACCTGAATAAGTAAACTCACGTACACACAAATGTCACAGGAATAGCTCCATATAATATACTATATCCAATCTATATCTATATATCTATATATATATATATATATCCAAGTCATATACTTGAAACAAGTATATTCTGCTCAGAATAAGAATTTTAGCATTCTGTAATCCTTAGATAATATTTTCTTATTTTAAGAAAATTTGCTAAGTGTAATTTTCTTACTGCAGATAATTTACTTGAAATAAGACACTTTAACCAAATAATGTGTTTAATTTTCTTATTTTTATACAGCCCATTTTTGCAATGTAAAAGCTTTTTTTTCTTTTTTTGATATTAAGTGCTAGGTTTAACAAACTACCTAAACAGTATGAAAACCTGAATAAGTAAACTCACGTACACACAAATGTCACAGGAATATCTCCATATATTTTAGTCAATCATAAGTTTCATGCCTCATCTCTCAGGATGAAGTATTTCAAGTTCTGTCATTCAAAAGACTGCATAAATAGGCAAAAGTTGGTATTTGGAAAACAAAAAAAAATAATAAAATGTTGAACTTGGTGGTGGATAAGTACCACCACCAACAAGTAATATACTTGAAACAAGTATATTCTGCTCAGAATAAGAATTTTAGCATTCTGTAATCCTTAGATAATATTTTCTTATTTTAAGAAAATTTGCTAAGTGTAATTTTCTTACTGCAGATAATTTACTTGAAATAAGACACTTTAACCAAATAATGTGTTTAATTTTCTTATTTTTGTGCAGCCCATTTTTGCAATTTAAAAGCTTTTTTTTTTCTTTTTTTGATATTAAGTGGCAGGTCTAACAAAGTACCTATACAATATGAAAACCTGAATAAGTAAACTCACGTACACACAAATGTCACAGGAATAGCTCCATATATTTTAGCCAATCAAGACAGGTTTTATGCCTTACCTCTCAGGGTGAAGTATTTCAAGTTTTAGCATTCAAAAGACTGCATAAATATGCAAAAGTTGGTATTTGGAAAAAAAAAAAAAAGTTGTTGAACTTGTTGGTGGTGGATAAGTACCTCATCAACATGCAACTCATCCTTCCGCTGTTTTCCTATTCAGAACATACCGTTTTCTCATTCTTTCCACCTCAGTGCATCTGGAACTTTACTTGTTGAGCCCAGAGCTTGACATTAAAGATTATGGCAGAAGTGCTGCTAATTTTTATTTTATATTCACTATATTTATAAGACCCATCGTCTAAAGATGAGCGCACCTGGGTATATTGACAGGCTGACCTTCGGTTCTGCAGGTAATGAGAGTGAAAATCAAGTAAACAGCTTCCTGGCTTTTTCTTCTCCCAGAGCGACTCGGTGATGTTTGGGTAGAGGAAGGAGGTGGAGGAGGAGGAGGAGGAGGAGGAAGAATGGTGATGCTGCTAACATTTCAGCAACACTCTGCTCATTACTGAGGAAGCAGGAGGGAAAGAGATTTAGAAAGACGTACACAGACAGGCCAAGACCGACAACAGAAGGAAAAAAAAAAGTAAAGACTGGCATGTTTCTCCACCACCGCTTCATCTTCTTCTCTCCCCTCCGTTGCTCCTTTTCCTCCTCCCACTTAGCAGAGATTTAAAAAGATGAGATGTTTCAAAGTGGAGGAATTATATTAAGCTTTCCTCTGGGGTTATATTGAGCTGCTGGGGCTTTTCTCAGAGCAAACACAGTGAGGTGAGTCGGCAGGACAGAGCTCGCCTAGGGAGATTAAAATCTGCGACTAAGGGCCCATCTTGCCGAGAGCTGTCATATCTGTTTACTAGTTAGCACTGTGGCGAGCAGCCGGGGACGCTGGTTTAGGCCCAATGCCACCGAGGATCTTTCTTGCTCCCATTTCCCCTCCCCAAATACGCATCAACATGTCGGGGGGGAAAGTGGCAGAGGAGAATGCAGTTCATGGATTGAGGCGTTTCACTCCGAACATTTTTGTCTTCTTTAATGTAAAACACGCCTTTATATTCTGCCTCAAAATTGGCTGAAGTTTAGCTCGGGTGTCCTATAACTTCGCAAAAGCTGTAACGTTATATAAATACTGTGTCTTTAGGCAAAGCAAGGCAAGGCAGGTTTATTTCTATAGCACAGTGGTTCCCAACCTTTTTTGGCTCGTGACCCTTTTTTAACATCACAAATTTCTGGTGACCCCAGACATTCAAAACGGAGATTTTTTTTTTTTTTTTTGCTAAAATTAATTTGTTTTTGATCATGTAATAGTTTGCTATACCATGTTGCAAATAAACTTTAATTTTAGACAACATTTAGTCTAAATAATGTGTATTATTATGGACGGAGGCAGTAAAGCCAGGTGTAGATTACTGCACAAAGTGAGAATTTGATTTTCCTTGGTCAGGACATGTACAGTCAGTCCAGCTTGGATTTCCAAGGCTGACAATTAATACTGAACAAACAATAACTCAAACTATGAATTATGAAAGAGCTGCAGCATCTGAAACTGACCACAATGAACATTTGACAGATAAACAGAACCACAGTGCTTCAGTTTCAGCTTCAGAGTTTGTCATGTCTGTTATGCATTGGGATTGTCTCTTTTAATTCACTATATATTTTTTATTAGTATGTTTTTTTGTTGTTTGTATGTGTGTGTTTTTTTTTTTTTTTAATCAATTACTACATATTTCAGGCGACCCCATTTGAATTCCAGGTGACCCCACATGGGGTCTCGACCCCAAGGTTGAAAAACACTGCTATAGCAAATTTCATGTACAAGACAATTCAAAGTGCTTTGCATAAAACATTAAAAGCATTACAGCAGGGAAGCAATAAAAATTCACTGGTCAACAACAAATTTATTGTTTCAGTTTTTTGAGCTGATTTAGGATCATTTTGGTGTGCTGAATCCAAAAATCACATTAATTTTACTCAGTCAGGTCAACTTTCTGAACTATGCTACATATTGGCTTTTTAACATTTTTGCTCACATTTATGGGCATTTTCACATCATATGATACAAAATTCTTTCATATTTCTTGCAATAAACGAGTTCTGAAGATTTTACTTTTGCCAATTTATGATTAATGTTTTTTTTTTTTTTTTTTTTTTAATATTACAGGTGAATGAAATGGCTTTGACTAGAAGATCTTGCAAAAATAAGCCTGACCTATTCTGCTACATCTGCGGTGAATACACCATTGTACCTAACAGGAATCCTGTTAGAAAATGATTTTTTTTTCTCTTAAAACCTATTTTGGGTGAGAACTATATAAAATATCAACTGATAAAGTCACAAAAATGTAATCAATTTTGTGAGAAGATCAAATTTTTCAAAATCAAATTAGCAAAAAACCCTGACCTGATTAAGAAAAACAGATGTAATTTTTGGATTTAGCGGTGCAAAATGGTCCTAATTCAGTTGAAAAAACCTAGACAACTTGCAAAAAACTTTTTTTTTTTTTTGTAACCCAGTGTTATAGGTATGAGAAAAAACAAACAAACAAAACAGATAATTAGATAAAACAGATAAATAGAAAAAAAAAAAACAGACAAAATAATTACTATAATATAAAATATAAAAACTAATAATATTATAATAATATAAAAACTTTAGAGACCAAGCACACATGCACTTGTGTTTATCCAATATACACTGAAAAAAATTGGGGGTGTTATTTACTTCGGAAAACTTAGGAAAGTATTTGCGCTTAGAATTATAAGTAAATTCTACAAAGGCAATCATCAAGTAAACTTACCTTGCAGATATGTTTATTTTATGAGCAAACCTCAGGTAATTTACTGATGATTATTAATATGGTCATTGAATTTGACTTTCTCCTTCTTTAAAAGTTTTATTTAGACTCTGACTGCTTCAAACTGAAAAATGCTAATGCTAATGTGGTCAAGACTGAAACAAAATAAAGAGGACAGATTGTTTTTTAAAGGGTTAGTTCAGATGAGTTGAAGTGTGGCTGTATACTGTGTTAATCCATAGTCAATCTAAATGCAGTGGATCCGTTTGAAATGGCAGATAGGAAAGGGTCTTGAGAGTCTTAAAAAGTCTAGAATTTTCAAACACTGTTTTCCAGACCTTGAAAAGTCTGGAATTTTAAAAACTGTATTTGGACAGTTTATCAGTGCTTATACATGTTATACATTCACAAAAAATACATTTATTCAACATTTTTGTTGTGAAACCTCCCGTAATTGCACAAGATATTGGTCAATTAACAAACAACTCTTGTTAAACTTACAGAACACATACTTCTTTTACAGTTAATTTCAGTAATTTTATCTTGTTTAATTTATTTATTTATTTTTTTACAGTATTAAACTTTAAATTAAGTTTAATCTCATAAGTAGAAAATAAATATTTGTGAAATTACGATACATTTGCAATTGTATTTCAACTGTATTTTTCTGTGAAAAAAAAACAAATCTTTAAAAAAATGGAAATTTTATGGTCATTCCCAGTTACAGTTTTTTCATGTTATTTTACATTTGACATGTACAATCACAGTCTATTTTTGTAATTTCATTGATATGTTCCTGTATCTTAAAAATACAGGAAAAATCTGTAAAATAAACGTTAAAAATTCTGTTAAATTACAGATTTTTTTTTACAGTGTATGACCAGATTCTGATCACCTTGGATGCAGTTAATAACCTACCTTCCATCCCTACACCAGCTACACCTCATCCCCATCCATGGCCTCTATCACAGACTCAGCCCAGTATCAGTTCTTCTCTTTTTGAACATTCTGTCACCAGCTACCTGTTCAGCGGTTCATTGCTTAGCTTTCCAACTCCTGTCTACGTCTCAAAACCAGGGGAGTTCTGACCGCCATCTACTTCAGGTAACACACTGACTTTAGAAAAATGCCTCATGCAAAGACAGATGTAACCATATTTAACACTAAGTGACCTTCAACAGTGCATGCGTTCCTTCCTCTGCTCATGCATATATGAATATATATGAAATGCACTTTTGGATTAGTGCCATTTCAATGTGGAAACTGAAAATATGTATGAGGTAGGCTGATTGAAAACACAGAGTCCTAATCAGAATGTATGCTTTAGCCCAGTAATGACCTGTTTACCTTTATCACCGCACATTCCAGAACAGAAAGAAGCAAGAAAAATCACATATAGCGAATATTTGCAGTGTTTTAACCCTTTCATGCACAGTGGTCACTACAGTGGACAGCTGTTCTACATCTGTTTTCTTATATATTCATGGGTTTTGTTGTTTTAGTTCCATATCAGCCAACACAGTAGACACTAATGCACCATACCATACACTGACTTTCATACCATTACTGAAACTTTGCTGTTCCTGATAAACCTGATCTGCAGTAACATGTTTGGGTGTAAATCAATTGACTGTAAATAACAGTTTTCTTAAACATAAAAGTTTTTTTTTTTTTTGTATATTATCTCCATGAAATAAGTAATAACTAGTATTAGAATATGTTAAAATAGGAGAAAGCATCAGATTATTATTATTATTATTATTATTATTATTATTATTATTATTATTATTATTATTATTTTAAATTATTTTATTAATTATTTATTATATTTGCAGTGTTTTAACCCTTTCATGCATAGTGATCATGCCATTGGACAGTTATTCTCCAGCTGTTCTCTTGTATATTCATGGGTTTTATTGTTTTAGTTCCATATCAGCCAACACAGTGGACTCTTATGCATCATCCAAAACACTGCAATTCATACCATTACTGTAACGTTGCTGCTCTTGGTAAACCTGATCTGCAGTAACATGTTTTAGAGTAAATCAATTGCTAATTGTTATTAGACTGTAATTAACAGTTTTCTGAAACAAAAGATTTTTTTTTTTTTTTTTTTTTGCATATCTCCTGAGACCCAGCAATGCATTTTGTCCTCTGTAAGGGACAAAAGTTTGACAGTTTAACTTAAAAAATACTGTCCATTACAAAGGACATTCCATTAAAAAAATTGATCAATAAATTAAAAATGATTTTTAAAATGTATCTGAAAAAAAAACTGTTGCATTATGCCATTTCCAATCAAGACAAATTTTTAATGTAAAAAAGCTAAAACTGGGTCTCAGGAGGATATTATCTCCATGAAGTAAGTTATAACTAGCATTTGAGAAAGCTAAAATTTGAGAAAACATCAGATTAGTTGTATTAAAAATGTTTTTGTTTCATCGTTTTCACAGTCTGTCACTTTCTGATGATGAGTTTTAAATACATGTTTCTTTGCTTTACACATGGTGTCCAGCTGAGTGGACATTTTTTTAACCCCATGAAAAATAGGATCATTAAAAAAATTCAATTGCATAGTTTTTTTTATGCCTAAAGAGGAATAAAAACACTCTGAGGACAAAAATCTCAACTAAGGTTCTCATAATTCATGCATAAAAGGGTTAATTTAGTTAGTGTTTTTTTTTTGTTTGTTTGTTTTTTTTGTTATTTCCTACAACCATCTTAGGGATGACTGACAGCAGCAATCGCCCTTACACAACCTAAATGTTGTTTTTGCTAAATTAAATCGAGACGGTACACAATACTGCATGTCCTGTTTAGTTGCCACTGCCTGTGGGGAGGAGGAAAATATGATTTTCACTCCAGCTTCTTAAATGATAAAGTGTGCAATCTGCACAGGAAGTAACACTGTTCTGGCCTTAAATCAGATTAAATTGTCAATCTAATCTTTTTTGAAATAAGAGGGATCAGCGTTTCAGGAAACAAGCACATGATGACAGTCTGGGAGTGGGGAAAAAAGTGAGAAAAGAGAAGAAGAGGGAAACGGAAAAGTAAGCTGACTTTAACCCTATAACGCCAAATGTATCATATTTGATACATGAGTTTTGAAGCCCTCTACATCAGGGGTCTCAAACATGCGGCCCGGGGGCCAAATGCGGCCAAATGGGGCCAAAGGTTCCAGTCTGGCCCGCGGAATGATTTGAATTGCAAAAATTCCACAGTCAAAGCTGTGGAACTCATTTTAGTTCAGGTTCCACATACAGACCAATATGATCTACAGCAAAATAATAACAGAATAACCTACAAAAAATAATGACTATATTTTCTTCTTGCTTTGATGTGAGAAAAACAAAATTACATTATGCCTATAAATAATACAAACTTCAATTTTTTTTCTTTGTTTTAGTGCAAAAAATAACATTACATTTTGAAAATATTTACATTTCCAAACTATCCTGTAACAATAAAATGTGAATAAACTGAACAAATGTGAACAACCTGAAATGTCTAAGAAAAGTAAGCACAATTTTAACCATAATGCACCATGGTGCAGAGTATCGTTAAAACTGCACCAAATTTTCTTAAGAAATTTCTTTTTTTTTCAAGTTATTTATTTATGTATTTATTTATTTATTTATTTATTCTTTTTTTTTTTCTGGGGGGGGGGGGGGTAGTAAGTATTTTCAGAATTTAATTGGGTTTTATTGCACTAAAACCAAGACAAAAATTTGGAGTTGCCATTATTTATAGGTTATTATGTTATTATTTTACTGGTCCGGCCCACTGGAGATCAAATTAGGCTGAATGTGGCCCCTGAAAGAAAAAGAGTTTGAGACCCCTGCTGTACATGATCAGTGTGATATTTTTTTTTCTTGAAAAACCTGACAATCCCTTCCCCCATGGAAAATATGAAATATAGATGCAGAGTGTGAGTTAATGCAAAGTCAGTCAAATTGATGTGTTGCAAGTTTATGCTGCAAAAAAGGAACATCTGACTTAAATAAATTGACTTAAATTTAAAATATTTATCTTGAAATATCTTTTTTTTTTTTTTTAATTTATTTACTTATTGAGACTTACTGTTGTTAACATAATTTGACTTGTTCCAAGAATTTTCATGTTGACCCACCTCACTTACAGTATATATTACAACAAATTTCTTTGAACACTTTCTTTTTGTTTATTTATTTTTTAACCCTATAATGCCAAACGTATCACATTTGACACATCAGTTTTGAAGCCCTCTACATGATCAGTGTGATATTTTTTTTTCTTGAAAAACCTGATGTATACAATTAGATACATGCAATACACAGATAATCCACCAGGGTGGAGGAATCCATTCACCAGAGGCCTTTCCAGTGACAATAAAAGATTATCATTAATGAGGAAAGAGGAAGAATTTTGCCAATTTTGAAAAGGAAGTACCAATTTGTTACACATGATTGTGTTATATTATGTTTTTGTTTGTTCAAAAATAATAATATTTGAGCACTGAGACCTGATGTATCAAATATGATACAAAACTGAAACTCATACACTACCAGTCAAAAGTTTGGACTCACCTGTTTTTTCTTTATTTTCATGACTATTTACTTTGTAGATTCTCACTGAAGGCATCAAAACTATGAATGAACACATATGGAATTATCCAGTTAAAAAAAGTGTGACATAACTCAAAGCCTGTTTTATATTTTAGATTCTTCAAAATAGACACATTTTGCTTTTATTACTGCTTTACACATTCTTTGGCTTTCTCTCGATGAGCTTTATGAGGTAGTCACCTGAAATGTTTTCCAAAAGTCTTGAAGGAGTTCCCAGTGATGCTGAGCACTTGTTGACCATCAGCGGTCCATCTCATGCCATTTAAATAAGAAGGTGAGTCCAAACTTTTGACTGGTAGTGTACATGGAAATTGATATTTGAAGAAAAAAAAAATGAATTGTTCTGAAGGACCAATAAAGGCTCCAGCTTCAAAGAACTGGAATTTTCTGTCAATGATTTAATGGTTCCGGCTTTACAGGGTTAAAAGCAGTCTGTGTACGGTGGAGCAGTTGATTATCATCAAGTACAGTCAGCCTTTCCTGCAGCATTCCATATTGGCATGTGCCGAAACCCTGTTATAATAATTAACCTCTTTAATTTAGCTGCTGTTGTTACCGTAAGCCTGTCAATGCACCTGATCAATAAACACAAAATTACATCGCAACAGATATATTGAAGCTGTACATTTCAGTTTACCTCCAGCTAATATCACACCACAGCTCTCCTCCTCATGCTGAAGAATAATATTCATATTTCCCAGTATTTCCCCCGAGACTATGTTTTGTTAGTGGTTCGATAAAGATTGAACGAGGGGTGAGACTGAGGGTTAATTGCTCAAAGAGAAGGTCAAATCAATTATTGACAAAAGCAGTCTGTGGAGGGTGAAAAGCAGGGGTCACCAAGAAAAAGATTTATGGACCAGAGGCTGTTCGTGGCCCACTCAGCCTGAATAATTAGCAGTTGTTATTGCCTTTTGTTTAAGGCGACAGTCCAATTATATGACCAATCTTGCAGTGTAAACATTTAGTGTGGGGGCGAAAAAAAAATCCACATTCATCCATCTATACACAGTAAGTTTCACACAAAGTTGATGCTATATTGACTCTAAATAAAGTAAATAAATACATCCAGGTCACCTCTGATTGGACTTGATCAGTAGTTACAGCTGGCTATTACATATCAGTCATATATTCAACCCTCCTACCTGCCCACAAACACCTGTGGCTAAAATCCAAGGGTCATGGGGTAGATTCTCTTCAGCCTAAACGCAAGCTGGCAATGAGTACATGCTGACGTCTCATGTATTCTCAGACCACAAGAATTATGGCATGCTGAGAGTTAATGGTATTTATGTAAGTTTTAAAGAACAGTATAGATCAAGGGTGGGCAATTAAGTTTCCTATGGGGCCACATGAGAAACTCTGACAGTTGTTAAGGGCCGGATCAGCTCTCCTTAATGTATTTCTTTCTACATATATATATATATATATATACTTTACTATAATACAAAAACAGTAAATGCAACAATACAATAATTAAATGAAAATGTGGAGCACAGAATACAGCTATTTAATGAATATTCACAAAAAGACTTTCGAAAATGTGCAAAACTGGCTCCACATTAACTTTACATGAAAAACTATAAATGCATCCAGCTTTGTTTGTTTGTATATCACAGTTCCTTTTCTTTTTCTTTACCTCTGACTTTGATAAAGAAGTTCTTACAAGTCCATGTATTGTTAAAAACTGCATTCGGAATCAGTCTTTTTTTTTTTTTTTTATGGCGTTAGCTGACATCTTCATGGGCTGAAACTGACCAACAAACCAATCAGTGCATAAGCCTTACGCAAATACAGAAAGTATGTGTGGAAAAAACTGTAAATTACCAGATCCTTCAAAAATAAAAGCAGTGGTGTTGTATTGGTTACATCTATTATGATGATATATATTTGCATTGACTTTTAATTTGCCAATGACCTCATGTGGGCCAGTTAGGGTCAGCTGTCGGGCCGCATGTGGCCCCCGGGCCTTACAATGCCCAGGTCTGGTATATATTGTGGAGCCTTTGCAACAGAGAGTGGACGTTTTGGAAATGTGGTCAATCTGCGTAACTGACTTTGAAGGTCCAGCGCTACTTTTATGTCAATTCCCAAATGAAAATTTCTCTATATCTAACCTTTCTCAAAGGAGTGATATTTTTTTTCTTTTATTTATTTATTTATTTATTTTCAAACATTTCCCTGTGGTCTACATAAACTGTAAATGCTCTGCTTGGGTCTGAATTCTTCATTAATTCAACTCCACAGGTCCATCTTCAACCCTATTTCTGAGTAATGACACCAGAAAGGTGGTTTGGAGCGCTGGCCCTTTAAATGCAAATGAGCCACTTCAGGCCCCACCCTCTTCAGGTTGTTGGCTGTGCTGCTCTGTCATGTTCAACCAACAACTGAACATTTTAAGTAACTGGACATATTTTCAGTATGGACTACAACCGCTGCTGCTGAAAAACAATTATGTCGTACTCGGAGAAATGTTCATCGGAAGTCTTGACCTTATATGTGCAAATGTCATGACGTAACTAGTTATAAAATGCAACAAATTAAGCAGGAATTAAAACAGGTCATAGAAATCCACTTGATTTTTACCGGAATGAATATAAAGATTGCTTTGCAGCACCTGGAGGGTTCAAATTCAAACTTTATGAACTATTAGGGTCCAAATACACAAATAAATGTATCAAAGACTAATAAAAGTGACCCCTTTAAGTGATTTATCACCATTTATTACAAAATTATCGTCTGTATTTTGCATTTTATCAGGATAAATCAGGTATTTTCCTAGATTTAATTCACTGATCACGTAGATGTTCATAAAAACTCAGATTAAAGTTGAATATTATTAAATCAAAAACAGAGAAAACTGCAGAAAAAGTCACTTTTTCAGTAAATATTAGGCCTGTAACGGTGCACGTACCAAACCGAACAGTTTAGGTACGCACCTGTTTGGTTCGGTACACAGCTGTACCGAAACGGCACAGTATGTTGAGAAAAAGAAAAAGGAACTAAAGACGTCATTGGATGCGAAACTTTAAATCCGCGCAAGTTCCACACGGACATATTGAAGGAGAACACATTGACCCGAAATATGAAATAGCAGCTGTTATAAGGTTAAAAAAACAAAAAAAACAAATATGATGTCAGTCTGGAAGGAAGAGATTGAAGACCCTCCACCATCATTATAGTCCTGTTTGGGATCGGTTCAGGTCACCGGTGAAAGAGGTGTTGATAAGATGAACGTTGTTTGCCGCTGAAAAACTAAGGTAGTTCAAAAATACTTACACTAGCTCTCTCTCTGTCTGTCTGTCTGTCTGTCTCTCTCACACACACAAACAGACACACACTGTATGTAAAGTTTGACTTTCGTTTCACGCCAGCGTTAGTTATGGACCGAACCCTCACATTTGGGTTCCATGGGTTTTACTGGTGAATCAATGCTGTAGAAGATGACGGTGTTTGCACGTTCACTATGGAGCCTCTGAACGTCCAAATGGGTCATATCTGATGACCATGAAAAGATGACAAATTGTAATTTACACCAGTTATTCATATGTACTGATAGGATTAGTGCAGTGGTTCTTAACCTTGTTGGAGGTACTGAACCCCACCAGTTTCATATGCGCATTCACCGAACCCTTCTTTATTAAAAAAATAAAATATGATTTTTTTTCAAATTCAAGACACAGGTATATGTTTTACTGGTGCACAAAATGAACCGTGCATTAACATCACTGTGTTCAAAGAACAAAACCAATACAGTGCATGAACTTACAACAAATTACATACCTTTTCACAAAGACATGACCTTTTTTAATACTACCACACTCAAATGGTTTTAATTTTTAACCTTATGTTTTCCAATAATGAACTTATTGTATTTATGCTATTTATCATTTTTAACATTTTAACACACACCCATCACCTAATTTCCATCAGGCTACAATAATAATGAATATTTACAGCAAATCAGTGTGACTTCTGCTGTTGCCTTTGACAGACCAGTTCAGAAATGTGTGGCTTCACCTTGACAAGTGCCACTCTCTTTCTCCATCCGCGACGGTGCGTTGGTCGTCACATGATTGTAACTGACCAGTGCGGTGACCGAAAATGTAAACAAACGCTACACATGGCTGCCTCCGTGGTTAACAGGAAGTAGCAAAAGTCATAACAACGATGTGGAAAATAATTCATCGTCAGACGAGTGGAAGAGATTATAAACACTTCCGGATGTGTTGTAGTGCTATAAGCAACAACAATACACCACGTATATTGGATGTCAATCAGAGAAAGAGTCTGCGAAGCCATTTGCTTACATACACGGACCTAGCCCGACACACACACCCGACTAATGAGTCGAATGTGTGTCTTGACCTCCGCCGAACCCCTGAGACTGACTCACCAAACCCCTAGGGTTCGATCGAACCCAGGTTAAGAGCCACTGGATTAGTGGATCAACAGGTATTAAACACAAGAGATCAGTAGTTGCTTTTGGTCGGTGATGGATGTTTGGGTCTTTTCCATGAATCACATACCGCACATGCTGAATTTTCTGAAGAACTTTTGGAAGCATTGCTCACATTTAGCTTGAAAGACATAAGAAGCAGACCAAAGACAATACTATGCATGATGTGAATTATTATATAACTACCGTGTTGACATGTTGGGAACCATAAGTTGTAGAGGTGATAGTTTTTATGCTGAGTAGAACTTCATTTTGCGTCATGCAGTGTGGTACTGTACTTCCTGTCAACCGTCATGAGCATAGCGATGTGATTGTAAGGCTATTGTATTCCAAAGTTACTAATATCTCCCAAAAATATTTGTCCTATCAACTTACCGAGATATTTAATGTGAAGATGGGACTATTCCTCAACTGTAGGTACCAAACCGTCCAGTTAAAAACGTATCAGTTTCTCAGATTGACACAGATACACACACACACACACACACATGCACAGACAGATGCTCTGAGACCTTCCAGTATTATGATGTAGATAATGTATCATTATGTGGCTGCAGAGAATCATTTTACTGTATATTTAGATGCAGTGTAACTGAGTCATTTGAGTAATTTGAGGCTGCAATAATAATTTGAAGCATTTAATAATTCAAGGAAATTTAGCAGCCTAATTTGAGATAAAAGTTTAATGAATTTGAGGCAATGATTGAGTAATTTGAGGGACCAAATCGTAATTTGACAGAGCAATTTAATTTATTTTGTTCTCTTGAGTCCCTTGGGATCCCTGCTTATGAAATACTGAGGAATACCATACAGTTTAATGCGTGACATGAACAGAAGCAGTGTGGAGAAAGTGATGTGACAACCCTATAGGCAGAGCGTCCGTCAGCTCTTTACACACATTTTGTGTGGTTGGTTTATGTTGGGGATTAGGTTGGAAATGGTAAGCCGACCAGCTGTCCTACTTTTACACAATAGTCCTACTTGCATTTTCCCCCCTATACCATATACATTTAAAGTGTAGATTGACGACGTGAGGTAAATGAAGCTCAATTTCATGTTTTAGTCAGTATGTCAGTCTCAAGGACCCACCCACACAAAGGTAACAGTGAGCCTAATTGTTGGAAACTGCGCTGCATTTTACTCACAATTACCAGTGCTCTGTCTGTTGAATGGTACTCATGTTGTATGAGTGCTCTTCGTTTTACCATTCAGGAATGTTGCCACTGAACTGAGATTTGCTGTCGAAAGAGGATGAATTGTGCCTAAGGACATTACATCAGAGCAGCACTATAAGGACCTCCTGGTTTTTAGCTTACCGGCTGTCATGCGGCATTCGGCGTCATCGTCTGTCGTCGTCTGTTACAAAAATTTCAATCGTCTTCTTCTCCAAAACTACAATTCCGATTGACTTCAAACTTGGTATACAGCTTTATGATAATGTCAACAAAATTTAATGAAATTATTTGGATCCGGATCTGATTCTGGATTTGGTGCGACTTTGAAAAATTTCTCCATTATAAGAGATAGGAAGTGGATCGATGCAATAACTCAGTAAATATAAATAATATCAAGTGTAAATTTCTACAGTCCAGCCCTGATGGGGAGATAACCAAAACATAATGGCCACATGCTCATCAGGATCTTCTTCTGGATCTGGGAACTTACAGAAAATTTAACATGGGAAGTGGATTGATCCAGTAAATCAGTAAGTATCAATGATATCAAGTTGGAATTTGAATTTTTTACAGATCTGATTGGAATATGACCAAAACGTGGGCTATTTCTGTAATATAATAAATACACAGAACTGGGTGATAATAAATGGCATCTGGATACATTTCCCAAAGCTTTTAATTTGGCTGGTAAGCTACAGGGCCATTGGTCCAATTTTTTTAGCTTACCAGCTGACAGGCTGTAAATTATTGCCGTCATGTGGCATCCAGCGTCGTTATCGTCTGTCGTCGTTGTCTGTCGTCTGTTACAAAAATGGAAATTGTCTTCTTCTCAGAAACTATAATTCCAATTGACTTCAAACTTGGTATACAGCTTCTTTATGATGATGTCAACACAAGGTATTGCAATTATTTTGATCCAGATCTGATTCTGAATTTGGTGCGAATTTGAAAAATTTTCCCATTATAACAGATAGGAAGTGGATTGATCCAATAAATCAGTAAGTATCAATGATATCAAGTTGGAATTTGAATTTTTTACAGATCTGATTGGAATATGACCAAAACATGGGCTATTTCTGTAATATAATAAATACACAGAACTGGGTGATAATAAATGGCATCTGGATACATTTCCCAAAGCTTTTCATTTGGCCGGTAAGCTACAGGGCCATTGGTCCTATTTTTAATGAATACTGACAGTCAATAGAAACTTTGAGGTAAAAATGTATGCATATTTCTACTTGTTGGGGGGGGGGGTTGTAATTATTCATTGTGGATTTATTGATGACTTAGTGCTGGGGTAGTTGAGATAATGATGAGTTGTCATGTTGTCACGGTTCATTGCACATGGGTTGGTCTCTTTGCAAAAGTGGACCAAATACACATTGAGCAATACTCAGTGGGTATCTGCACAATTTGAGGATTGGTTTTGAAGGCTTATATAAAGGCCCAAAAAATACCACCACTGTTAGTCCAGTGAACGGCATCATGCCACGTCTATCACATGAACGTCTGCGGGTACTGGGTATGGTGGAGGCCGGTTTGAGCGACAGTGATATAGCCAGGTGTATGGGCTGTTCCCAACCCACAATCAGAAACCTGGTTGAACGCCACAACACCACAGGCTCTGTTGACGACAGACCGCGTCCAGGGTGAGAGAGAGTGACAGCTCCTGACCAGGTGTGACTTTGTGTTTGGCAGGTGCCATTTTCTTTTAAGTTTTTTGTTTTGATATTATTCTTGAAACTTTAGATTTTTGTTTTTGTATGCCAATATCCTAAACAAATGATTCATCTGAAAAAATTCCAGTTTAGGGTTTCAAAATAAAAATTATGTCAAAAAATATGGTCTCAAAGTTTTCATTGACTGTGAGTGTAGTATTATCTGTATTGTTAGAGCCATTTTTTTGTGTTTCAGTTAAAAACTCATTTATATTTAGGTTTGATTTATCATTAATAATTTATGTATATAATATGAATGTTGAGTAGTAATAGTTTAAGTCTTGATATAATTTTGTGATGCAATCCTATTGGCCGCTAAGATTATAAATATGTAAAGAAAAAAGGAGCGGAACCGGAAGCCTGAAGCCTGGAGTATTACAGTCTTTTGACCGTCATGTAATTTAATTTAGAAATTCATCTTTTGTTTGTATTATTCTAAGTTTTAAGTAAAGACCGCAAACAGAAAAGTTGGATTCTAGACCCTTTTGTTTACTGATATGTGTCGCGTAAGAAGAACTCCGAGGTTCACGGCTGCACTCACATGTATGTTCAAGCTGCAGGAGACTTTCATCACCAATTTTTCATCAAATCTGTAAAATCCCAGTATAGCTTCAGTATCATGAATCTGTAAGTTTCTGTGATTACTCACCTGAATCTCTTCCCTCACGGTGAACAATTTCGAAGTGTCATCCACCATAAACAAACCATTTGTTTACAAACAGAGCCAGTAGGTAACTCGGGCATCTTAGGAATTTTGTCGCGACGTGCATTGTGGGAAGCGGAGGTTCGTGCAGCCGTCTGGCAGCGGCAGTGGAACTATATGATATTATGTGACTGCAACAAACATGACATGGATACGGCTGAAATGTGGAAACAGCTGGAGGGAAGTGGAGTTCCAGCCATTTCCACATCATGTTTGTTGCCGCTGCTGATGCTAGGCAGCTGTGTGAACCTCCGCTTCCCACTTTTTTTAGCAAAACAAAAAAAAGTCTCTGTTTTGAAAGTCTGGGGTCACCAGAAACTTGTGATGTTAAAATGGGGTCACGGGCCAAAAAAGGTTGGAAACCACTGACATAAACATTACTTGTGGGCTGACACTTGACTTTTCAAATGCGAATATTCTGACTTGACCACTACTGTCAGTGATTCCATAATGTCTGGTGACATTCAGGGCCATGTTATGATTACTTGGAACATAATTCTTCCATACGACTCCTTTAACTGTATACAGAAGTCATATTTATGGAGATAACTTCTTTGTCCATAATGTCCACAGGGTTTTTTGGGTTTTTTTTACACTTTGCATGGATGCAGACCTTTATGGCAGCCTTCGACAGGGCTTTTTTCCCTCTCAACTACACCTCTCACAGACTGTGGCATAGCTAGGGGAAACAGAAAGTAAACTGATGTGATGCCGCTTCTGCCTCAGAAACAGAGCATATGGAAAAGATGTCTGTTGTGTCCATGATCCACTGATCCACGATTAAGGCTGATGGTACCATGATCTAATTATCTGCAATTTTTATTTATTCATTTGTTTTACAAATGTTGGCCAAGCACTCTGACTACAAGTCCATGCACACAAAGTAGACAGCAGATGTTGATTTAGGTTAAGAAGACGCAAGATGCTATGCTGTTTTTGGTTATTTTGGGCTGTCCGTCACCTATCTCTTTGTCGATCTCAGTTTTAATGTGTTTTTGTTGTGGTTTGTTGCCTGTTGCTTGTGTTATTCTGTAAACCACCTTCCACATACAGTCACGGAAAAAAGTATTAGACCATCAAAAGTCATCAAAAACAAGTTATGCAATCAAGTACTAAATTCTGTGTGTATCACGTGACTAAAACAGACAGAAAAGAAAACATGGAATGCCCAAAAGCACTGTTTTTGTCAGTACAATGCCATAGCTATTGATGTAAGAACTGAAGTGATTTTAGTTATTATCAAGAAAACATGGAAAATGGATAGATATCAGCTCTGAAATTAAACTCTCATGAGCTATTTTTGTTTGGTATCATTATATTTGTTCAAACAAATGTACCTTTAGTTGTACCCGGCATTAAAATGAACAAGAAACTGAAGAAAACAAAGGGTGGCCTAATGATTTTTTTTTTCCACAGTTGTACTTCCTTGTTTGTTTTCACTGGCTTTCTTTGTGTCTTTGTCCTCCACTCGTTCGCCCGGCCCCTCCTCCATGTCTTGGTTGTCTCCCCTTCAGTGTTTTTCCAATCTTCTAGCCACACCCACCCTATTACCTCACACACCTGTCCACCATCAGCGATCACAGAGTCTATATATACATGTATACACACCACCCACACTTCTTTTGTCCCTTCAGTTGGTCATCAAAGTCATATCTGCCTCCATGCTTTTTTTCCTCCTTGCCTTGCCTTTCACCTCATGATTCTAATATTTTTGGATTTTCCCAGTTGCAGGGACTTCCTAGTTTGTCTTTACTTCATTTTAACCCTTTCATGCATGAATTATGAGAACCTTAATCAAGATTTTTTTTTTTTTCCTGAGTGTGTTTATTCCTCTTTAAGCAAGAAAAAAAAAAGTGATTTTTTTTTTTTTTTTTTTTTCCAACAACCTGTTTTTCATGGAGTTACAAAAATGTCCACTCAGCTACACCATGAATTGTATTCTTGAAGCAAAGAAACATGTATTTAAAACCCAATATCATAAAGTGATATGAAAACAGTGAAATGAAACCATGTTTAATGCAGCTAATCTGATGTTTTCTCACATTTTAACACATTCCAATTCTAGTTATTACTCACTTCATGGAGATAATATGCAAAAAATAAATATTAACAATTGATTTCCACTCAACAACCAATCAAGAACAGCAAAGTTACAATAATGGTATGAATCGCAGTTTATGAGATGATGCTTAAGTGTCCACTGTGTTGGTTGATATGGAACTAAAACAACAAAACCCATGAATATACAAGAGAACAGCTGTAGAGTAACTGTCCACTGTAGTGACCACTATGCATGAAAGGGTGAATCTGATGAACTCCTTTATTTCTTCGAGTCTTTGCCTGGGTCCATTTATTTACTTGAACTATGACATTGTAAAATGGATGAAAAGAGTCACAGAAACTGATGGATGTTTTTGGCCTTTTTTGGATCTCTATTCAATTTTAGTTTTAGTTGGTTTCTTTCTTCAATACATCTTTTCTGATGTTTCATTCGTGATTAACTCTAATCCTCACTCTAATTATTGTTTTCAGTCGGTTGCAATTTTACTCCTTGCTGATATTCACATTTCACATTGTGTGCAACACATTGTTCTTACATTTGCATGAAATCTGTATAAACACAGTTTTGCTTGATAACTACTTTAGTTTTAGCTTTGATTGTTGAACAGGGTATAAAGAAAAGATTAACAAGAACATACGTACAACAACATAATAGCGACATGACAGTGCAGTGGATGAAGGTCCTGGGTTCGATTCCAACATCATTTGATCAGGATGGGACCTTTCTGAGTGGAGTTTGCACGATCTGCCAAAGTCTGCGTGGGTTTTCTCAGGTTACTCCGACTTCTTCCCACCGTACAAAGACATGCACTGATCGGTGAACACTGGTCTACAAGGAAAATGCTTCCAGAATAAAAGTAATGAAATTTTACCACATGAGAGTCACTGATAAAGAAAAATCAAGTCAAAAATGCTGGTTGGCTGAACTTTCCAAGATACAGCCTTGGGTCAAAATGTGAAATTCAAGAATTAACGAGAGAATGGGTTTGACTCAAAAGGAATATTTGTCTCAGAGCTACAAGATCTACTTCAAAACACTGTCTGCACATTAGAATACATTCACTTTACAGGTTCTATTTAGTGGAAGATTTATAAAACTATTATATAAATGTACATAAACCAATATCTATGTGTAATAACACTTAATCATATACCTTGAAAACATCAGCAAACCGGCACTTTTGTCATTTATTTTCCAATTAATCTTATTAAAATACGTAACATTTAGCACATTTAATGTCTGAAGCAAATCCTTTCTAAAAAATTGTAGACCAGTGTAATCGGTTAATCTAAATTGCCCATAGGTGTGAATGAGAGAGTGATGGGTTGTTTGTCTCTATTTGTCAGCCCTGCGATGAACTGGAGACATGACCCCCATGACCCTAGTGAGGATAAAGCGGGTTCAGGTGATGAATGAATACATACAACTTATTCTCAAGATATACAGGGTTATTCAAAAAGAATGAACTGATTTCATTACACAGTATTTTAATAAGGAAAAGCAATAGAAAACTCCAGCCAAGTCACAAGTATTCTACTCACAATTGGCTTTTATTTCCTGTCTTACAAGTGTTCATTGTGACTTTTACATATCCCCACAAGAAACAATCATACACGGTGAGGTCTGGGGATCTTGCATACAAGCACAAAGAGAACGCAGAATGCCTTTTGCTGAGGACTCGCCATTCTGAGGGTAAACAAACATTGAACGTTACCAGAGGAACGACGCAACTACAGCACCCCTGTGGCAGCCATTCAAAACTTAGAAAACTCCTCTTTCGAATGATCACTGACTCATTCCACGACGATGCTTGAGAACTGAAGCAATGTATAATGAAATTGGTTCAGGCTTTTTGATTAACCCTGTAAATAAATGTGCATCTCGGAAGACTTTCAGGGACATGAGACTTTCAAAAACCTGTGGGGTTGTTTTCAGTTGCACTATATGACGAGGTTCAAGGTTTTTGAGTTGCATTTTAGTGACATTAAGGGCAAAAATTCAAGTTCTTGGTTATGGACTGAAAATATATCAGTTTAGGGTCACATTTTCTCAGGAATCTGAATCTGAAATCTTTTGTGGTTTTCAAATCACTGAGCCTTTATTGACACAAGGTTGAAACAAAAAAACAAAACATGAAATTTCGCCTATGCACTGCTTGATTTAACCATTTAATTTGTGTCAAAAATCAAACATAACATGTACTTCTGCTCATAATACACAAATTCTTCACTAAAAGTCTAGTCCTTTCTCAGTCCAGCCAATACAACCTGGATGGCTTTCATCTTGGCATCTTAGCCCTATTCAGTCAGTCTGAAATTTAAAAAAAGCAAAAACAATTAAGCATTACTCCATAACATGTATAGGAGTTGTTTTATTAGTTTAACTATAAACTGATATATATATATATATATATATATATATATATATATATATATATATATATATAAGCCTTCCTAAAGTTATTCTGGCTGGTTACATTGGCTTCATCATTGACAGAGCAAATCAAAATCTAAAAAATTGGTGGGCAGTTTCAAAAACGAATATGAAAATTTGGTTGTAAAAAAAACTTGATCTCACTTTAGGAAAGTAAATGGGCCTAAATAATATAAAATAATTGTAGCCCATGTAGGTGGGCATAATTGATTAAATTTTGGAGGCTAGATATTGAAAATTGAGTGAATGCAATTTATTTATTTATTTTTTTACAATGGTATGTATTTTTTTCACAAACTAAAAAGTGATGGGGGTAGGGTTAGTAAAAGTAATGATTTTACTGATCTCATATTAGAATATACTTAATTGTTGGGTAATGCGTTATTCACAACAGAAAGAGAAAGATAATGGTGTATAATACATACAAATTTATGATAATATCAAGTCTACATAAAGAATTATAAGTCCAATTCTTACCTAGAAGCCAAAAAATCCAAACAAAATTGTCACAGAACGTCTTCTGAGGAACTGGCTGATATGACGTCATTGACTTTGAACTGAAATCACTGAAACTGATACTCATTCAAAAGGCCAGACCATAAGCTCTTCTTCTAAGGTTAAAAGGAAGCAAGTTCAATGAAAATTTGCAAGCAGCAACAGGATTAATATGGGTTTTCAAATTATTTGTCACTGAAAAAGGGTGATTTTTGCCCACTTTTCAGCAAACATCATGCAAAAAGTCACACAAGGACAAGCGATACAAATTTTTGGATGTTATATTCTGAAACTACACAATTTTTCCAACAAATTCAACACAAGACACTGCATGAAAGATATACATTTATTCCACAATATGTTTTTCACAATAATGATACTCAAAGTTTCAACCTTGTCATATGAACAACAAGTAGTAAAGGCTATGAAATAGATCATGAAAATCATGTGACCTGGTGGATTCTTCATTGGATGTTGTGCATGAAAAGCAACTGCTGCGAAATGAAATAAGTCATTGAATTTTATTTAATGTTTTTTAAATCACATTTTGTCCTTATCTGTGAGGTGAGGTAAGGTAAGGTAGGGTAAGGAAACTACTTGGCTCGACTCTTCCCCGATGAAATCCAACCACCAGCATGAAATCTAATCCACAAACTCCTCATAATACCCACAGGAAGATCGGGGGTTGGAATCCCTGGGACGGAGTATAAAAAAGAGCCATAGACCAATTCCTCAAACATTGTTATACTTTAGAGGATCCTTGTACAGAAGCATACGTGAGGAACATCTTTATGAGGTTGGACTTGACCGAAAAATCACTGGAGACCATTCAGTCCATTTTAACTAAAGACATGAGGTCTGATGACCCTGAGATTGAAGAGCTCACCAAGCCAATAAAGACTCCATCTGAACATGAACAGGCTTCTGAAAAGCTTAAGGACACGGCTCACAGAAGTAAATGTGCATGTGAAAATAGACTATCTGTATTAGTTCACTCCATTTTGAATCCCTTGATCAAAGATGTAAAGAAAAGTCGTAGGTAAGAGTCAAAGATTGATACGCAGATAAAAATTCTCTACTTTAAGTTCAGCAGCACTAAGCTTTTCTTTGAATAATTGCTTGCATTTTGATAAGTTGCTGCACAGGTGAAAGTGTTAGAATAGTAGGTGGAACATTCACTGGTAACAGAAGGAACAGGAAGTTACTACAGGTCATACAAGAGCAAACGCTTTTATGGGTAGTCATTTGTGAAACCATGCTGAAATACTGATATCTCTGATACCAGATCTATGTGCTCAAGTATTGATTCACAAATAAAAAAAAAACCAAAAACACAATACTTTTGATACTTTCGTCATTTGAAGTAATGCACATGAGGAACACAGTGGAAAGTAACTAAACAAGTGTTTTTCAACCTTGGGGTCGGGACCCCACATGGGGTCACCTGGAATTTAAATGGGGTCGCCTGAAATTTCTAGTAATTGATTGAGAAAACTGGAGAAAACGCCTATGTAAACATATGCTTTTAGGTCAAATATTTGAGTATATTTTTAATTGATTACAATTTTGATTTTATATACTTAATATTTGGAACCAATTTTCACTTTTAAAGTCTTTGAAAAGATTCATTAAGCATCTTTGTGTCATTTATGCAATAAATCATATACATTTTTCAAATCGGATTTTATATTTGGTTTGTGTTTTTTGGCCTTTTGTGTCGATATTGTTAATCCTCCGGCGTTACTAACCGTGGTTCAGCACTCCGTTTAAATAGGGTCCTGACCTCTTGTGTCTGAACTGGGGTCTTACCCTCACGAACTAACCCGAAGAGGTACTACTCAGCTGAACTTATTTTGGAACACTCGCCTGTCTTCTAACTACCTTTAATCCCAACCTCTGCCCCGCTAACCCTGGTACCAGAACTGCCAGGAGAAACCCACTCTGTGGTCAGTAATAATACCAGTCCAGTTGGTTTTTGGTAGCTGTTCCACATGGATTAGTGCACTTGTTACATGACAGGTAATAATTTAAAAGCCAGGAAAATAGGCTTTCGGGACATAAAAATGGTAGGTGGATAAAGGCTAAAATACTTTCAGGACCTTTGAGACTTTTGATGTTATGCACACAATAAACCTAACGTTTTACATTCACCAACATATTATGCCACACAGGGAAATAACTCAAGGAGAATTTAGAATTTACTTTTTATAAATTTATTTTAGGCAATTTTAGCAAAGCAAAGCATATACATAAATCATCAATCAATTAATCCCTAATAAAATCATTAAACTGAACTTCTAAAACCATAAATCAATATCCTGATTATTAAACCTAAACTGTCCTCAATTTTCCTTACTTCAACGCAATCCCTGTTGTAATCTGTCAACCCACAGTTCAGCCTTGTGAAAATGTCCCTAATTGTTGCCTCGCTTGATCTCCTCAAGGGGAAGAAAAACATAAAAATAAAATGGTGTTGAAAGTCTCTTTTCTTCAATCCAAAATTGAAAGAAAATCAAAATTGGAAAAGTTCTCAAATAAGAATAATTATTTCTCTAACTTCTGTAAAAGGAAAAATCACGAATTGGTAAAAAGATCAAAAACTAGAAAGTGTTGTAAATCCGGTTGAATCGGAAAAGTAAAACTATAAAACTAGAATCCAAAAATCAATCTAGATTAACAAGTCGAATAGACTGAATTCGTAGAAAATCCAGTAACCGAGAAAAATCGGATAAATGGAAATAAAACTAATGACTTCAAAGTCTTCTGAAAAAGGTTCAAATTCATAAAGAATTGAAAAATTGGAAAGTGGAAGTGAAAATGTAAAAATAGTAATTACAACTAAATATAGAAAAACGTCTAACCTAGTAAAAATAAACAATTGTATAATTTAGAAAAATAGGATTATCACTTACCGAGTATTAATCGGAAAAAGTTACAAAACCGGAGAATTCGGATAAAAATCAAAAATTAAAACTTAATCAATATCAAAAACGTAAATAGGAAAAAGTCAAGAAGTTAGAGAAATTGAATAAATGTAGAAAAATCAAAAACCAAATTTAATCTAATTACTGTAAAAAGTCAAAAGGTAAAAATTAATTTAATTTGCAAAGACAACCTCAACAGCTTGATCAGGGCTGCCGAGTTTGTCTTAAAATACTGGGTAAAAGAAAAGAAATAAGAAAATGTAAAAATTCTTCTTCTTTTCCAGTCCAGGCCAAAGTGGAGAAAAATACCAAAAGTCTGTTAAACAGATGGTCCGTCAGCAAATGTTCCCCAAAAGGTGGTAAAAGCTCTTAAAATACAATTCTTGCCTTTAAGAGTCTTTGGTCCTTTGTCATCTGAAGAAATAGGTCTTTGCTTTTAAAAGTTCGATCCGTCGATGCAAAGTTATTTTATCAGATGAGCCTCCAGCATTATTTGAGAAGTAAGATTAACTTCGAAGCCAATCTGCCACACTCCTTTCGGGTCTCAAAAGAGCATCGCTCAGAGTTATCTTCTCTACATTTTACAACGTAGGGCACGCAACTTCTTAGAGCGTCTCGCACTTCTGAAAATGCTATAATAGCGGTTCGGGTTTTTAACCAAACTCTAGGCATTACCTCATTGATGCCTAGACAGTTGACTTCATTGATAGATGAGTAATGTCTAAATGCCTCTGGCAGAACTTCCCTTTTTTACCGGTCTTGACCAGTTTTGGGTGCAGAAAATAGCCTATTGTTTATGTCACTTCTCTTTTCTTAACGTTATCAGTTAGCTTCAGCTGCAGATGGCTCGGTGCTGCTTACTTTACTTCTCCTTTTCTGCCGGACTTTGTCCTAACATGCCCTTTCACTGCTTTAACATGTCTCAACTTGTCTCCTCTACACACAGTAATCACAAA
This sequence comes from Sphaeramia orbicularis, assembly GCF_902148855.1. NCBI lineage: Eukaryota > Metazoa > Chordata > Actinopteri > Kurtiformes > Apogonidae > Sphaeramia > Sphaeramia orbicularis. Next base: position 47,191,637 of record NC_043970.1, on the reverse strand, counting down.
CGAATCAACATTCATTTAAACATTCTTTTCTTAGCTATACTTATTGATCACATTACATATATCTAATTTAATGCAATACATCAGTTCAAATCATCTTTTTAATACTAAGCTGTACTTTACATTGGTTAAAATGCTGGGTGTTACACTTCTTTATGAGGCCTTCTGGTGCCTGGTGTGACCTGTGGGGCCCTGACCTCTGCCTAACTTGACAATATTGTAGCTTAAAGTGAAAAAAAAAAAAAAAAAAATAGGCAGATGAGATAGATGAAGTTGTGCTGAAAAAGAAGATACCAAACAGGGGTATAGTAAACATTTATTTATATAGTATATAAAGACAAAATCAAAAGAACTCAAAAACAGCCAAAATAGGCTCAGACCCCTAATGGTTTAGATGCTGCAGCTCTTTCATAATTCACATTTTGAGTTCTTGTTTGTTCAGTTTTAATTGTCAGCCTCGTAAGTACAAGTTGGACTGACTGTACATATCCTGACCAAGGAAAATTAAATTAATTTCAGCAAAAAAATGTTTCTGTTTTGAAAGTCTGGGGTCGCCAGAAATGTGTGACGCTAAAATGGGGTCACGAGCCAAAAAAGGTTGGCATCCACTGAACTAAACTATTGGGATCTTGTCCTAATGATACGCGTATATATGTGATATACCAATTGTACTACGCCCGAAAAATCACCTCTTGTGAGCTTAAAAACTTTTAATTAAAAGACGAGAGTTTTGGCGAAATTGTTGTTTTTCCATTAGGTACATTTCTATGCACAAAGTTATACTTGCGTACTTTGAGGGTCAATGGAAAAACAACTAATGATGCATGATGGGGGCATCAACATTGCATAGGTTGCCCTTAGAATGCAATATTTAGACATACAGATGGGTCCAAAAGTCTTTAAGAAAGTGATGTGGTTATGGTTTTGGTAGTTTTAAGTATGTGTTCAGAAAAAAAAAAAAACACTGGGGGAAAGAGCTAAAGTAAATGTGCTCATAGTCCATGAATTTTGGTATTCCATCATAATGACTCCTACCTCCTCCTTGCAGAGGTTTTGCTTCTTAATGACATCATCTTGCCACTTTCTGGAGACACTTCCACTCTACAACTATGCAGCTGCTGCCTCACACGGAGATGCAGTTAGTTAAGATGCTCTCTATGGCACTTCTGTATAAAGTGCTAACAATTTAGGGAGGGGGGGGGTAGATACTCTTCAGCCAGAGGAAATGTAAACTCTACTGTGTTCATTTTACGTAGTGAAATGACGTAGTGTTCTCATTCCTGGTTAGTCTGTCCATAATATGCACCCCAGGAACTTGGTGCTCTCCACCACCTCCATCGCTACATTGTTGATTATCAGTGGGGAGTGACAGGGCAGAAGTCCACACTGATCTCCTTCATTTTTTTTTAAATCTACATTCAGGATGAGGTTGTTTCTCGCACACCAGTCCAGCAGCTGCTCCACCTGCTGCCTTTAGAACGTTTAATTTAACCCTTTCATGCATGAATTATGAGAACCTTAGTCAATATTTTTTTCTTGAGTGTTTTTGTTCCTCTTTAGACATGAAAAAACTATGCAGTTGTTGTTGTTGTTGTTGTTGTTGTTGTTGTTATTATTATTATTATTATTATTATTATTATTTATTTTTTTTGTGAACCTATTTTCCGTGGAGTTACAAAAATGTCCACTCAGCTGGACACCATGCATTTAAGTTTTGAAGCAAAGAAACATTTATTTAAAAATCATCTTCAGAAAGTGATATACTGTGTGAAAACTATGAAATAAAAACATATTTAATGCCGCTAATTGCTAAATTGCTACTGTTTTCTCACATTTTATCATACTCTAACATTAGTTATTACTCATTTCATGGAGATAAAATACTCCTGAGACCCACGAAATTGACCGTTTTAGCTTTTTTACCTTAAAAAAATTGTCTCAATTGGAAACTGCATAATGCAACAGTTTTTTCAGATACATTTTTAAAATTATTTTTATTTATTGATTGATTTTTTAATGGAATGTCCTTTGCAATGCACAGCATTTTTAAAGTAAAACTGTCCAACTTTTGGCCCCTACAGAGGACAAAATGCATTGCTGGGTCTCAGGAGGATATGCAAAAAAAAAAAACAAATACAAAAAACTTTTTGTTGCAGAAAACTGTTAATTACAGTCTAATAACAATTAGCAATTGATTTACACTAAAACATGTTACTGCAGATCAGGTTTACCAAGAGCAGCAACGTTACAGTAATGGTATGAATTGCAGTGTTTTGGATGATGCATAAGAGTCCATTGTGTTGGCTCATATGGAACTAAAACAACAAAACCCATGAATATACAAGAGAACAGCTGGAGAATAACTGTCCACTGGAGTGACCACTATGTATGAAAGGGTTAAAACACTGCAAATATAATAAATAATTAATAAAAAAAAAAATAATAATAATAATCTGATGTTTTCTCCTATTTTAACATATTTTAATACTCTACGAGCCGTAGAATAGCTGTCCACTGTAGTGACCACTACGCATGAAAGGGTTAAACTGGTCATACTTAGTGTCATTTGTACTTTTATCCCCATTCTACACAACCGTTGTGTTTTATCTTTAAGTGCCTTGACCCATGAGAAACCACGAGTCATATTAATATAATGATATCTCGTTCCTGTTTTTAACTTCATCACCCATCATGCATCGTGGTACTGCGCTTCCCATCATGGGTATTGCAAAGTGATTCTAAGGCTATTATATTCCAATGTTACTGATATGTCACAAAATATTGGCCCTATCAATTTGCCGAGATATTTGATGTGGAGATGGGACTATTTCTCAACTACAGGTACCAAATTGGTCAGTTAAAAACATCTCAGTTTCTCAGAACTGTGCAGATACACACACACACACACACACACAAGTAGCAAGAAGTAGCTCTTTGCATTTCCTTCCAATAACCTCAAGGCTGACTCTTTCCATTTTCAGGAAACTGTAACACAATTGTTTTTTTTTTTGTTTTTGTTTTTTTTTTCCTCAACACAGCTGCAGTTGCATATGAATATAATCGAGTCAGGAAATCATCCTTTCTATGACCGGACATGTAGTCACTTCATTGCTTGTGATCTAAATCCATTCATTTTTGCAGCTTTAACCCTTTGATGCATGGATTATGAGAACCTTAGTGAACTTTTTTTTTTCCTTAGTGTTTTTATTCCTCTTTAGGCATTAAAAAAAACAATGTGATTGATTTGTTTGTTTGTTTGTTTTTTTAAACAAATCTCATTTCTATGGAGCTACAAAAATGTCCACTCAGCTGGACACCATATGTTGAATTTTTGAAGCAAAGAAACATATATTTAAACCGCAATATCAGAAAGTGATAAAATGTCAGAAAACTTCAGATTAGCTGCATTAAAAATGTTTTTATTTATTTACTGTATTTATTATTATTATTATTATTATTATTATTATTATTATTATTATTATTATTATTATTTTATTTTGTATTTACTTTTATGTATTTTCTTTTTCTCCCTAAGCTTCTCTCTATAATATTATTTAAAACTCTTTTCTGATTTCTCGCTTCTGTATACCCATATCCTTTAACCCTTTTACTTACTAGACTGGCAATTTTGTTGTTATTCTCTCCTCTATTTCCACCTGGATATGCAAAACGAGCACCAAAAAAAAAAAAAAAAAAAAAAAAATCATAAATAACCACACACACACACACACACACACACACACACACACACACACACACACACACACACACAGATGCTTTGAGACCTTCAAGTATTAGGATATAGATAAAAAAAAAAAAAAAAGGAGATATAGCAGAAATATTGAGCATTCACTTTTGTTTTTGCTATTATGACAACAGTTTCATTCCCAGCAATTAATGATGAACTTCAAAAGTGCATATATTGTGATTTTAATGGTTTTCAGAAATAGGCTTATATTTAGATTTCTAATCAGTCATTTCACTATGGTATTTATCACAATTCTCAGTAAAAGGATCAACATGCCTTTCTGTGGAAAGCCCATTGTAAATGAGATTTCATGCAGCTGTGGTATTTAAATGCCAGTTTTCATGCTCAATTACAAGATATTTTGCTGTGAAACACAGCAGGAATTATTTTTTCTAAAATATATATATATATATTTATTGAGACTACAGTGTTTGATTTCATCCAGCACCACCACACTGTTCTCTTAGCAACAGTTCAACAAATCTATTATAGGTCATGATAACAAATTCTGATTTACAACGAGGTGTCACTGATTAAGATTTCTGTACGCTGGGACTAATGTTTCAATCATTTACTCCTACGCAAGTCACAGAGATAAAATGTGAGAGAAGACAAGATAAAAATCAAGAGGAGTAAAGAAAGAGGGGGGAGGGGGAGAGGTCACAGGGAGGCTATGAGTTGGCTGCCCATCATAATTCAAAATGTTCCACAATTCAATCACAAATGCAGTCCTATTTCATTTCTGTGCAATGTCATTTCTCATATGGGCTCATCATCTTGTGCATATCACAGCAGCGTTAGTGAAATGATCTCAGTGCTAATTGAAAGTCCAGGATAATGACTGTCATGACTACACGTCAGTGGTGAAGACAAATAATTGCAATAGATCACCATACATTTGCAGCTAAGAATAGTATTCATGCAGGCTTATGTAAAGACAAAGGCTGCTTCAAAATAGAAAATAACAGTATAGACAGGGTGTGATGTGTCCAAAAAAAAGAGGGGTGTGTGTTTGTTTTTTTTTTCTTTTTTCGTCAAAGTGTGTGTGTGTGTGTGTGTGGGGGGGGGGCAGCAGTTACATACATGGGGGTGCGGCCCATAACTAACGCTGGCATAAAACGATAGTGAAACTTTACATACTTTCAACATCCAACTCCTGGGCTCCGTTCTTCTATTATTCAGCGGATCTTACAAGGAATTTTTTTGTGAATTTTTTTTTTTTCTTTTGTGTTATTTAGTGATTTATTCCGTACATGCAATGAAATTTAACATATATGCACTAGCAAAACATACATAATAATACACATACCAAGAATCATAACAATCTTAGACAGAAGAAAAGCACAATAATTCCATTTACATGCCCGAAAAGGGGTGGGAAGAAGTGCAATTTATTTAATCCCACCCCCTCTCCCTACAATATTATTAATAATATATGTCCCTCTTCCTTTTACATTACTCCTCTATATTTATATATCTATTCACACACTCATTCATCCATATACACATATATACATTTATACATATACACAACATACAAATACACATATAATCTTTTATTTATTTGCCAGCACAACTAAGAAAGGCACTGATAAACAAATAATAACTAACTCAAGGAAGGAATTATATACATAGACAACAGTGAACATATATATAATGTAATATATAATTTTCATAACTTCTAACCTGTATCCACTAGACCCTCCCCCCACTGCTTTATGGGCCCCCCACAAATGCTGGGCCCCATGAATTTGTCATGTCTACACCTCTTTTACGGCGCCCCAGTGCATGGGGATGTTCGCAAATTCTGAGACTGCCGACAGTTCAGTTCAGGTGAATGTTAGTGCCACTAATGCAGGATATAGGTGGAAGAAAACTGTCACAACCAGCCTGTTATTTACATTGGTTGGTTGCCCCCCCCCCCCCCCCCCCCCCCCCCCCCAAGGATGAAATTCACTGAGCAGAAGTAGGGATGTAAAAACCAGAAGGACGGTTAATCCCTCCTAACATATCGCACCCTGATTATAGACACTCTGCACAGGGTGTCACAAGTCACTGTGGTTGTCCAGCATGAATACAACGCATTTTATGTCGCCTGAAGTGGCTGACATAGCAGTGATGCAGACAGGGTGGCATCATGCATCTTTACTCTGGACATAACTGCATACATCAGCGCTCCTGCAGGTGAACACGTCCTGCCTTACATGTACAACATATTGTCAAAACTGTCAGTGTACAGGGTGGGGAAGCAAAATTTACAATATTTTGAGGCAGGTATTGAAAGACAGTGTATGACCAATTAGTTTATTGAAAGTCATGAGAATTTATTTGCCACAAGAAAATTGACATAATAGAAAATGTTTTTATTCTATGTGTCCTCCTTCTTTCTCAATAACTGCCTTCACACACTTCCTGAAACTTGCGCAAGTGTTCCTCAAATATTCGGGTGACAACTTCTCCCATTCTTCTTTAATAGTATCTTTAAGAAAGTCGACATTGCTGTGTGATGTTCTATTGGTAGCATGTTCTAAAACGCCCCAAATAGCAGAATCCAGAGGGTTTAGATCTGGGCTAGAAGGCGGCCATAAACATGATTCCCAAAAATTGCTAAAGTTGGATTTGTTGCTGTTGTCAACAAGTGTTTTGGTGTTCTTGTGTAAGATTTTAACTTCAAATCATATTTTACTGCATTTCTAACGGTCTTGTTGTCTACCTCAAGTTCAATTGCCATTTTTCTCATGGATTTGGTTGGATCCTTTAGGATTTTGGATTTGAGAGCTTTAATAAAAGCTTTGGTACGTTTTTTGTTGCTTCCTCCACTTCCAGACTTTCTCGTAATAGTTTTGCTCATAGTCATTGTCTTCTTTCCATTATAAACAGTCTTTATGGACACTCCAACTATTTTTGAAATCTCCTTTGGTGTGACGAGTGCATTCAGCAAATCACACACTCTTTCACACACGCTTTCCTGATTACTCATATGGGCAAAAGTTTCTGAAAAGGTATCAATCAACCTTTATTTATAAAGTGCTTTTCATGCACAGATGCAACACAAAGTGCTTTACAGAATTAAAAACAATTACACAATAAAAACAGAAAAACAATTACAAAGAAAACCCCTCCCTCCCACCCTCCATACTACACACGCACACACACACACACACACACACACACACACACACACACGCCCACACACACACACACATGCACACGCACACAACAGGGAGACATGGCATGGCACTGTGGATCAAGGAAACGCCACCTTCGGGGCCGTCCACACTGGGAGGAGCCGCAGGCCGTGCCATCGGGGGGACAGGCACCCAGGCCCCCCGACTCCGACAGACAGGTGGACCCCCCACATCGAAGGGAGGACCCCCAGCCAGCCGGGCCAAAGGGACCCAAGGACAGTACCCCCACTAGCAGACCAGACACAGCTCCCAGTGTGGAGGACCCCCCTGAGGAAACACTGGTGTTAAAAGCTAAAGACTAAAAGCATAACATAGGACTAAGAGAATAAATAAAATAAAATAAATACAGTACCAAGAGTAAAATACGTAAGATTATAAATAAAATAGAATAGATAAAGTATCAGTGATAAATAAAACAAAATAAGAACAAGAAGAGTTTAAAAAATTAGTTAAAAGCCTGATTAAAAAGGTGTGGATAAGGTATGGATAATAGTGTTAGGTATGATTATGACATCAATATATGTTTGGTTTCAAAACAATTGACGTAGTGCCTGCTGAGAAAAAACAACTAAATGTTCATTGTAAATTTTGCTTCCCCACCCTGTATTCTCTGCAGCGAAGTTTCATCGAGGGACCATTCAGTCCCTGGCAACCAAATGAGTGTTTGTGGCATAAGTGGTGTATTATACGTAATATACCACAAGATATGCAAAGTCGTTTGTCCCTCGTGCAATAAGACAGTATAGCTCTATAAGTGGGAGGAGAGGTGTGAGGAGACGGGAGGAGGAGTAGCTGGGTGGGGGTGTATAGGAGGTAGAAGCTCAGGAGCACTTCTGTCCTCAGGTGGGTTTTTATGTTTTTATGCTTTTATTACCTCCACCAAGGAGGTTATGTTTTTGTCAGCGTTGGTTTGTCTGTCTGTTTGTCTGTCTGTCCATGTGCAAGATAACTCAAAAAGTTATGGATGGATTTGGATGAAAATTTCAGGAAATGTTGATTCTGACACAAGGAACAAATGATTAAATTTTGGTGGTGAATGGGGGTGGGGGGGGCACTGATCTGCCTTGGCAGAGGTCTGAGCTCTCCAAGTGCTTCTAGTGTTATTATGTTTTTATGCTTTTATGTTTTTATGTGACAGGCAGAAAACACATCTTGTCTTTTAAGTCTACTTCTTTTTACCTCCGCCATTGGTTTGTCTGTCTGTCTGTCTGTCTGTTAGCAAGATAACTCAAAAAGTTATGGACGGATTTGGATGAAAATTTCAGGGAATGTTGATACTGGCACAAGGAACAAATTACTAAATTTTGGTGGTGATCAGGGGTGGGGGGGGGCACTGATCTGCCTTGGTGGTCTGCGCTTTCCGAGTGCTTTTCTAGTTAATTTAAGTTATTCACAGCTACTTATACTCTGCATTTATTTATTTATTTGAGTGGTGGTATGGCTGTGTTTGTGAAGCGGTGACCTGCATTTTGTATTCTGAAGTTCCCCTAGGGCACAGGTGTCAAACTTGTGGCCCAGGGGCCAAAACTGGCCCGCCAAAGGGTCCAATCCGGCCCGCGGGATGAATTTGTGAAATGCAAAAATTACACTGAAGAAATTAACAATCAATGATGTAAAATCATTTTAGGTCAATTCAATCTAAAGTGGGTCAGACCAGTAAAAACTATCATAACTGCCCATAAATAATGAAAACTGTACATTTTCTCGTTGTTTTAGTGTTTAAAAAGAAGTCAAATTACACAAATGTTTACATTTGCAGACTAACCTTTAAAAAAAATGTGAACAACCTGCAATGTCTTAAGAGATGTGGAATTTTACCAATATTCGGAATATTACTAAATGTTTTGTGTATTTGTAGATCCACTGTGATCTGTAAGTTGTGATGCACACGTGTAAATGATAAACTAAGGTGTAATATTGTTAAAATTGCACTTATTTTTCTTAAACATTTTCAGGTTGTTCATATTTGTTCATGTTATGTTCAAATACAGTTTGTAGATGTAAACATTTTTATTGCAGAATTTTACTTTTTTCACTTAAAAACATAGAGAAAACTTTGGCGTTGACGTCAGTTATAAGTTCTTATCCTATAATTTATAATATTTTACTGGTCCAGCCCACTTTAGATCATATAAGGCTGAATGTGGCCCCTGAACGAAAATGAGTTTGACACCCCTGCCCTAGGGGATCAATAAAATCTATCTATCTATCTATCTATCTATCTATCTATCTATCTATCTATCTATCTATCTATCTATCTATCTATCTATCTATCTATCTATCTATCTATCTATCTATCTATCTATCTATCTATCTATCTATCTATCTATCTATCTATCTATCTATCTATCTATCTAATCATATTCCCTTTATAAGAAATCTCCACAACTTTCGTACACCCACACAAAAACATGAAAGGATGCTTGGTACTGGAGTTTTGTTATCAAACTTTACTTTCAGTAATTTTGGCCTTGGTCAGGCCTTGTATGAACATACATTTTTCATGATCCTATAAGTAGACAGCTCTAAGTACATCCATTTGCACCTGGCATTACAGCGTCTCAAGTGATCACTTCTGATCGGATCTCACTTCCCCACTCTTTATGCAAATAAAGAAGCTCATCTATAGTTTAAAACATGGCATAAGCATTCAGGATTTGGAACGTGTCTTTGCAATTATAACTCACTGTACAGACTACCAGCAGCTTTTAAGGTGGAAGTTTTCTTGGTGATGTTATGAATCAATAAACCTTCAATTTCAAAACGATATCCCATTTGTTCTGATTGGCTCTCTGAACCAATGATTTTGTCCTGGATTGTGTGATCTCTAGAAACTGCATTTCAACTCAGCAGTTGAGTATTGCACATTTTCTATGTGAACTACACACATAAACCATTCACAGGCTTTTCAGTGTTCCCACATATTGTAGTTTCACTTTAATATGGTATTTTTTTTAGAATAAACCCCTATGCTGGGGCATAACTGGGTTTAATTTGGACAGTCTGTCATTAGAATAATGCAACCTGTGGACAACCTTAAACTGAATCAAACCATGTCTGGTACAGAGAGAAGATGTATGTATATGCTGTACGGTACTTTTCCAGGTATCTTCTGGTATTATTTCTCCAACTTCTCCTTCCCATGCTGCTTTGTTCAGATGCAGATTTTAAAATGTTTATGGAATGTCCTTTGTGGTGGACAGTTTCCTTTTCTTTTCTTTTCTTTTTTTTTTTTGGTAGAAAGTACACAAATGGACAAAAAAACCATAGCTGGGCCTTAGGAGGTTAAGGGTACACCAACCAACAACTCTTCAGGGAATCGAACCAGTCACTCATCAGTCACAAGCCGGCTCTGCAGCCATCTAGGTCAGGGCCGCCCCAGCTGCTACGTCAGCAGAGTATTCAGTCCTTTGGTCCAGTCAGGACATATTCCTGTACAGACTGCTGAGTGAATGCATCTCAGACCACCTCAGAATGTGACCTGAGAGGTTGGACTTCAATGCCTCCTCAGTGTATCCTGAGTGTGTTACATTAGAGCTCTCTGCACGTGATCGGAATTACTCAGGATGGATGTTCCTGTCTAATGCAAGACATGAATGTGGTCTGAGTGATTGGATCTCACGACATCCTATGTCCACAATCTCCTAAGATGCTGGTGGCAGATCGAAAAGTGACCCCTGTGGAAAAGGGATCCATGGGTCAGTTCTGTACAACAGAATTCCGACCCCCCTTATAGAAAAGTGACCCACCCCCAATAAATCACCAAACTTGTAAAAAAAAATAAAAAATAAAAAAAAATAATGTGCATATGTAAACACAAAATGTGTTATAAAAAGCACAAAAATTTATTAACAATCATGTATTGCACAAATGTAAAAGCACATGGTCCGGTGTTTAATGCAACATAATTTTGCCTTTACAGCAGGGGTGTCAAACTCATTTTGGTTCAGATCTCAAGTGGGCCAGACCAGTAAAATAATGACTTAATAACCTCTAAATAATGACAAATCCAAGTTTTTCTTTTTGTTTTAGTACAAAAAACCCCCCAATTAAATATGAAAATATTTTCATTTTACAAAAAAGATGTGAATAACCTGAAAAAACAGAAATTTCATTTGAAAAATTAGTGCAATTATAGCAATATTATGCCTCGACTTGTTATTTATACATGTACATTAGACAATATGTTACATCAACATTTGGTAACAGGCAGAATATTGTTGAAATTTGGGAGGTTGGAACTAAAATTTGAACAATTTCTACAATTTTACATCTATTATTATTAACACAACTCCAGATCACAGTGGATCCATAAATGCACAAAACATTTAGTAACAGGCAGAATATTGTTCAAATTGCACATTTCAGGTGGTTCATCTTTGTTATTTATGTATTTATTTGCATTTTATTGTGAAAGAATAGTTTTGTAAATGTAAATATTTTTACAGTGTAATGTTATTTTTTTCACTAAAATTTTTTCCACATAATTTTTCACAAAGAAAATTAGTAGTTTTCATTATTTGTGGGTTATTGTGTTGTTATTTTTACTTGAGTTCACATTGGTCTGTATGTGGAACCTGAACCAAAATGATTTTTGACAACCTGGACTGTTCAGGTTAATTTTTGCACTTTCATCCCGTGGGCCAGAATGGAGCCTTTGGCGGGCCAGATTTGGCCCCCGGGCCATATGTTTGACACCTTTGCTTTACAGTATTTACAGTATTTAATTTAATTTAATTTTTATTTTTTTAAATTCTCTTTACATAGAAAGAAAACAGATTTTTTTTTTTCATATACTGAAAAAAAAAAAATGCATCAGAAGGTCCATTCCATAATTTCATTGTAAGTGATGCAATACTACATTTTTAAATGCTGAATCCATAATTCATAAAGTATGAAAATACAGTCATTAAGCACATTGTAGATGAGTTTATTAATGAGTAAAACCTTTATAACTGTGATTATAAACCATATATTAATGAGTATAAATAATAATAATACTAATAATAATTTATTTGTAAAGCGCTTTCAATCAAAGTGCTGTACAGATATAAAATCAATCACAATAAAACATAAAAACTAAAAACATTAACAGTAAAAACAAATCAAGACATATAACACAGAGTAAACAAGTGAGTCTTGAGCTTTGCTTTAAAAACATCCACAGAGCATGCCTGCCTTGTGTCCAGAGGAAGACTGTTCCAAAGTGTTGGCGCACGGAAAGAAAAGGTTCGCTCACCAACAGTCTTTTTCCTGACTTTAGGCACAGTCAGGAGGACAGATCCTTGTGAGCGAAGGGCACGAGAAGGTGCATACAGTCTAACCAGCTCCGTTAAGTAAGAAGGTGCCGCTCCATTTAAAATTTTATAAGTCAATAAAAGCACCTTAAAATCAGCACGAACCTGACATGGAAGCCAGTGAAGAGAGGCCAACACTGGGGTAATGTGATCATGTTCCCCAGCTCCAGTCAGAACCTGAGCTGCAGCATTTTGCACCATCTGCAGGACTCGGAAACTTTTTTTAGGTAATCCTGAAAGAAGAGCGTTACAATAGTCCCAACGAGATGTTACGAAAGCGTGAATGAGGACTTCAGCATCTTTGTCACTCAGGATTGGCCTGATCTTAACAATCCTTCGAAGATGAAAAAATGATATTCGAGTCACCTCCTTGATAATCTTATCAAAAGCTAGTGTCTGGTCAAATATGACACCAAGGTTTTTCATCTTGTCTCTGCCAAGAACAACACAGTCATCAAGAGACAAAGAAACATTATTGAATAAATTTTGCAACTTCTGTGGTCCAATGATCATCATTTCAGTCTTTGCAGAGTTCAGGAAAAGGAAATTCAACATGTCAGAAATATGCTCTATAAATGATGAATTTAGTATTTGTTAATCCATAACTAATGTTCTTGTTAATGATGAGTAAAACAGTTATAACTGTGCTTATAAACCATATCCTAATGAATATTCATGTCAGAAATATCCTTTATAAATGATGAATACAGTATTTGCTACTGCTTAACTAATGCTTCATAATGTATACTTATTATAAAGTGTTACCAAAATTTCAAATTATACACATATTTAAGTGTGTTTACTGATGAGCCGAACATGAGGCTTCTAATGAACAGAGTGTTGCATGTTATGCTGCTGGCTGACGGGGCAGTCACAGTATGTGAAAAGCATTACTCTGCACCTCCAACACATGAGGTTATTCCATGGTGAGCAGTACAGCCAGAACCATTTAGTTCAGCGTCACACTTCAATCCCAGTTCGAGGATTGTCTTTTTCCACCTTCTCCTCAACAGCACTCCAGCTGTGAATGTGTAGCTTATGATAAATAGTTGATAACATATAGCCAGTCTTTTAGAGTGCTCTCAGTTATGTATGAGTGTCTGGAGGTGAGTGTGCTTTCACTGCAGGATGAGTTGATTCAAAGCTGGGAAGAAATAATCACAGCTGTCTCGCCAAAATAATGTTGGGTACAAATCCATTTGAATTTTGAACCGACAAAGTGGAAGTGCTGCTGGGTTTTCTTGGTGATTACACTGGGTTACAAAAAATGTTTTTTTGCAAGTTGTCTAGGTTTTTTCAACTGAATTAGGACCATTTTGCACCGCTAAATCCAAACATGACATCTGTTTTTCTCAATCAGGTCAGGTTTTTTTGCTAATTTGATTTTGAAAAATTTGATCTTCTCACAAAATTGATTACATTTTTGTGATTTTATCAGTTGATTTTTTATATAGTTCTCACCCAAAATAGGTTTTAAGAGAAAAAAAAAATCATTTTCTAACAGGATGTATTTATTAGGTATTACAAACTGTAGCAGAATACGTCAGGCTTATTTTGCAAGATCTTCTAGTTGAAGCCATTTCATTCACCTGTAATATTAAAAAAAAACAATCATAAATTGGCAAAAGTAAAATCTTCAGAAAAAAAAAAAAGTGCATATATAAACATAAAATGTATTATAAAACGCACAAAAATTTATTAACAATCATGTATTGCACAAATGTACAAGCACATGGTCCGGTGTTTAATGCAACATAATTATGCCTTTACAGCAGGGGTGTCAAACTCATTTTGGTTCAGGGGCCATATTTAGTCCAATTCGATCTCAAGTGGGCCAGACCAGTAAAATAATGACTTAATATAACCTATAAATAATGACAAATCCCAGTTTTTCTTTTTGTTTTAGTACAAAAAAAACCCCATTAAGTTATGAAAATATTTACATTTTACAAAAAAGATGTGAATAACCTGAAAAACAGAAATTTCATTCGAAAAATTAGTGCAATTTTAACAATATTATGCCTTGACTTATTATTTATACATGTACATTAGACAATATGTTACATCAACATTTGGTAACAGGCAGAATATTGTTAAATTTTGGGAGGTTGGAACTAAAAATTGAAAAATTTCTACAATTTTACATCTCTTATTATTATTATTAACACAACTCAAGATCACAGTGGATCCATAAATGCACAAAACATTTAGTAACAGGCAGAATATTCAGGGTCTGAAACAAGAGGGAAGAGATGTGTACAAAATAAAGCAGAACGTGCAAGACAGGACCAAATGTGAAACTCTAACTTAACATAAAGTGACTAATGAAACAAAGACAAAACTCTGAAAACCAAAGATGAGATATGAAATATTAAACAGTAACATAATCAACAAATCTGACGAGACATGGCAACCAGTTCTTTTTGAGAACCGAATCCCAGTAGCTTGATTCCTTGGAATCATTTGCCTGCCTGCTTAACGATTCTGCTTATCGATTCCACCTTCGTTCCACCTTCAGTACTCTACTACAGAATTCTGACCCCCCGTATAGAAAAGTGACCCACCCCCAATAAATCACCAAATTTGTACAAAAAAAAAAAAAGTGTGTGTATATGTGTATATATATATATATATATATATATATATATATATATATATATATATATATATGTATATATATACACAAAATGTATTATAAAACGCACAAAAATTTATTAACAATCATGTATTGCACAAATGTAAAAGCACATGGTCCAGTGTTTAATGCAACATAATTATGCCTTTACAGCAGGGGTGTCAAACTCATTTTGGTTCAGGGGCCATATTTAGTCCAATTCGATCTCAAGCGGGCCAGACCAGTAAAATAAAGACTTAATATAACCTATAAATAATGACAAATCCAAGTTTTTCTTTTTGTTTTAGTACAAAAAAAAACCCAATTAAGTTATGAAAATATTTACATTTTACAAAAAAGATGTGAAAGGTTGGAAGGAGGTTGGAACTAAAAATTGAAAAATTTCTACAATTTTACATCTCTTATTATTAACACAACTACAGATCACAGCGGATCCATAAATGCACAAAACATTTAGTAACAGGCAGAATATTCAGGGTCTGAAACAAGAGGGAAGAGATGTGTACAAAATAAAACAGGAAGTGCAAGACAGGACCAAATGTGAAACTCTAACTTAACATAAAGTGACTAATGAAACAAAGACAAAACTCTGAAAACCAAAGATGAGATATGAAACATTAAACAGTAACATAATCAACAAATCTGACGAGACATGGCAACCAGTTCTTTTTGAGAACCGAATCCCAGTAGCTCGATTCCTTGGAATCATTTGCCTGCCTGCTTAACAATTCTGCTTATCGATTCCACCTTCGTTGCGCATGCGTGATGATGTCACATGCACGCTGCATTGTTTTGGTCAAAACGTAGCCAACATGGCGTTAAGGCAGAAACGCTCCAAAAGGATGACACCAGGTCCACTTGGAACACTGTCAAAGCTTCCATTTGTTCAAAAGGGTGAGATCCCTCCTGTATGCTCAAACATTTGTCCACAGCATGGGATTCATTTACAGGAATGTCACGTATTTGATATGCTCCTTAGTGACGCTTGTGAATGTAGCAGCAGAGTGAACACCAGGACGTCATCTGGGCCTGGTTCTGGTGAGGGCAACAAACGTCGTACCCCCTCAAATACAAGTTCGTGAAGGTAGGAGAAAGGAAATGAGGTGTGCAACAACGGGAGACGAGCCGAGCCGGTTCCAGGTAGTGGAAATGCCCCCCCCAGGCGTCATCTGTTTTACTGCATACTGTATTCATTATATTTTCTGTGCAGAGATGGAAATATAAAAGACAGTTAATGCAAACACACCCATTTGTACTCTTTTAGTACTTCATCCAATCACAATCGATAAGAGAATCGGATCAATAAGCAAAATCGATAGTGGAATCATTAAATCTTATCAATTCCCATCCCTTAATAAAGGCATTTTATTTTTACACAAATCCTACAGTGTGCCTTGGAATATTTTTTGAAATCTTGCATGTTAATCCTGATTTTTTTTTTTTTTTTTGACTCCAATTGAATTTTGCTTTGGATGCATGACTTCTTCTGATGCTACAGACTTGAGTTCACAACTCTGTACTCCTGTACATGGACTGTTGGGTTCAGAATCTTGCTAAAGGACATTTTGGCATGTGGACAAGCGCCACAAGAGGGTCAAACTGCCACCTGCAATCAGACCCGAATTTCTCCCTTTTGGCAAAGACTGGGTAGTGCTCTGGAGATGATCAAAGTGGTAGGTTACTAGTTCATTTACAAAATCCATTAAGGAAGTCCAGATGGAAATTAGCTTCTCTGCTAAATCTGGTGCATGCATCTTGTTCTTTGTGACTAATGCCAATACACACTGTCCTGTAACTAAATAATAAATACAAATACAAACTTCTTTATTTTGTTCTCAGTATTTTGACTCTTCATATCCAGCTATGATTAACCCTTTCATGTATACTGGTCACTACAGTGGACAGCTATTCTACAGCTGTTCTCTTATATATTCATGTAATTTTTTGTTTGTTTGTTTGTTTGTTTTTGCACATATCTTTATTAAAGTTTTAAAACACCACATATCTTTTCTGACATGAATTGGTAACATTGTGTAGATCTCCCCTGAGCATACTCTCACCCCCAGAACTACAAGACCCCCCCCCCCAAGTTTTCACACAATTTATCTGTAAATACATGTTTCTTCGTTTCAAAAATTAAATGCAAGGTGTCCAGCTGAATGGACATTTTTGCAACTTCATGTAAAATAGGTTCATAAGATCATTTTATTATTATTATTACCTCCGCCAAGGAGGTTATGTTTTTGCCAGGGTTTGTTTGTTTGTCTGTCCGTTAGTGTGCAACATAACTCAAAAAGTTATGGACAGATTTGAATGAAATTTTCAGGGTTTGTTGGAAATGGGATAAAGAAGAAATGATTAAATTTTGGTGGTGATCAGGGGTAGGGGGGCCCACGGGGGGGGAGGGCACTGATCGTTAGTGTGCAACATAACTCAAAAAGTTATGGACAGATTTGGATGAAATTTTCAGGGTTTGTTGGAAATGGGATGAGGAAGAAATGATTACATTTTGGTGGTGATCGGGGGGGGGGGCACTGATCAGCCTTGGCGGAGGTCTGCGCTCTCCGAGTGCTTCTAGTTGTTGTTATTATTATTATTATTGTTATTATTATTATTATTATTATTATTATTATTATTATTATTAGTAGTAGTAGTAGTAGTAGTAGTAGTAGTAGTATGTCTTTTTTACCTCCGCCAAGGGGGTTATGTTTTTGCCAGGGTTTGTTTGTTTGTTTGTTTGTCTGTCCGTTAGTGTGCAACATAACTCAAAAAGTTATGGACAGATTTTGATGAAATTTTCAGGGTTTGTTGGAAATGGGATAAGGAAGAAATGATTAACTTTTGGGGGTGATCCGGAAGAAATCCTGGATTCTGGATCACTTTGAAATTTTCGTTAACATTGTGGTAAATGGGGCCAAAATTTTTGTTTCCCAATATCTCGCTTAATTATTGAGCAAAACTCATGAAATTTAACTCAGGAATTGACAATGGGGTCCTCTATCACATTTCAAAGGCTGATCCGGATCTGATCCAGAAGGCGGATTTTATCTCAATTTATATAAAAAATGGGGGTGCCCTTACTTTTTGGCCTACTGTGCCTTTAATATTAAAGGTAGAAATTTCTGACAAGCGCCATCGTATAGCTCAGTCCATTCCGCATCGGGAGTATGCCACCGGATTTCATGTAGCTTTAATACTTAAGGAGCTAGATCCAGAAGAAAACCGCCATTACGAGAAATGTGATTTTCGTGAATAACTACTGAACTAATAAGGATATAATTATGAATCCAGTTGCTAATGGTATGTTTTCATGGTCAAGGAATCTTAAAATATAGGTCAAATAAATATGGGACTAATATTTATGGTGGAAATCACAATATGGGGGAATTGTGCAAATCTCATGCAATTTGACTCAGGGATTTACAATAGGGTGTTCTATCAAATGGCAAAGACTGATCCGGATCTTTCAAAAAGTTATGGACAGATTTGGATGAAAATTTCAGGAAATGTTGATACTGGCACAAGGAACAAATGATTAAATTTTGGTGGTGATGGGGGGGGCACTGATCTGCCCTGGCGGAGGTCTGCGCTCTCAGAGTGCTTTTCTAGTTTAACTTTATTTTTTGTTTTATTTATTTATTTATTTATTTTTCATTGTTTTTTTTTTTTTCATGCCTAAAGAGGAATAAAAACACTTAGGAAAAAAAAAAAAATCTTGATTAAGGTTCTCATAATTCGTGCATGAAAGGGTTAACACTTGAATAATGCACAAAGACACATGTTGAACAAAAGCACATGTCTGCAGCACCAGAAACACACAAAAAATTAGATTAGATTAGATTCCTTTTATTGTCATTGCAAATAACGAAATTTTAAAGCACAAGGTAAAAACGGGACCCATAAAAAAAGTATAAGAACAATAAATTCTAAAGAACAAATAATTCCATTCATACTCCACACCCACACTACACACATGCATGCAAACAGGTAGTACCTGAAAAATATGCAGTGATCATAAAATAAGCCATTCCTGCATAAAATAGTCCCAGATTATTGCACAGGCCTTATGTTTTTAGTGCATTATTTAGTTTGGTGATGGCTTAAGGATAAAAACTATGTAACAGTTTGGTGGTGTGTGTCTTGACCGTCCAAATGATACTGGGAACTCTACACTTCCTACTATCTCAGGAAGGCGCGGAATATTATCAGGGAATACAACCCACCCTGGTTTTTCCCTTTTTGAACTTTTATCCTCTGGCAGATGTTTCCGGACATTAAAGGCCAGCACAAACTGAACACTGACGGACACTAATGCTGAATGTTGTCTATGTGTATATGATGATGTTTTATGTCTTTTATACCTCCAATGACACTTTTTTATGCTGCTTTTTTAGATATTTATGCCCTCCAGGGTTTTTCTTTTATATTTTCAGTTTTTATACAATTTTATATTTTTTTATACTTTTATGGCACCTAAAGAGGATTACACTTTCAATGTCGTTGCACTTGTACAATGACAATAAAGACATTCTATTCTATTCTATTGATATTTCAAATGAAATGTGTTTGGTTTATGAGTTGAGATTTAACAAAATAGTATAATAACGCTATATAATTTAGTTTTATTTAGAATATCAACATTTAAAACCAAAAACAAGGAAAAAAAACAAAACAAAACATTTGAAAGTAACAAACAGGAATTATTCACAGATAAAGAGGGTGGTTATGACTATAAACAGAAACTAAATATGAAACAATATTTCATTAGCAGACGTGCGTTTCATGTTGTGGAGTGATTTTGTGGAATGGATTGGATCTAAAGAACAAACAGTGTGAAAACATCACAAAATTTAAAAAGATGTATAAAAACCTAATTTTTCAGAGATATAGTAACAATGAACATAAGTACAACAGTAATAGTTACTGATGGTATGTAATGATTTGTTCTCCTTTTTTGTAATAATAACTATAAACAGTTGGTAATATTAACCAAACAGCAATACAATAAACCACAAAATGAATTAATAAAAGAAATAAGCATTTTAAGCTGTTAAATGAATTATTGCCTACAATGCGTGGTCATGCCTTGACTTTTTTTTTTTTTTTTTTTTTTAGATCTATATTCATGAGACTTGAGCACAGATTTGCTGTCATGTTAACAGTGCACACATGTTTCTGTGTGTGCAGCATCTGGTTCATCAGCACCGACGTAATCATTGCACTCTGGGGACATATTGAAGTGTTCAGCTCCTCTCCATAAGTCGTTAATTGGGCTAATGACACAGATGCACTCGCATGCGAACACACAAATACAAACATCTCTCCGATCTACATATGCATATACAAGTTTTTTTTTCTTTTTTTTTTTTTTTTTTTTTGCCTTCCAGCATATGGTTGCCGATGTATTTACAGTGACTTTTCATCTACCCATCTGTGCAGTTGGAGAGAATTTACAGGTAGAATGTGTTTTAGGATATTTTCCTGGTTTTCTAAAAGCTTATGTACTGGTTTAGTGTGTATCTAGGTGAGTGATGTGGGCAAAAGATCAATGAAAGACAAATTTCTGCAGGTTTCTGCACGCCTTAGGTAAGCTGATGTTTTTTTTTTCATGTAGTTCTATGACTCACATATATTTGCGCTCAATTTTGGACTGCTATTCACCCTTTCATGCATAGTGGTCACTACAGTGGACAGTTACTCTACAGCTTTACTCTTGTATATTCATGGGTTTTGTTGTTTTAGTTCCATATCAGCCAATACAGTGGACACTTATGCATCATCTCATAAACTGCAATTCATACCATTATTGTAACTTTGCTGTTCTTGATTGGTTCTTGAGTGGAAATCAATTGTTAATATTTATTTTTTGCATTTTATCTCCATGAAGTGAGTAATAACTAGTATTAGAATATGTTAAAATGTGAGAAAACATCAGATTAGCTGCATTATACATGGTTTCATTTCACTGTTTTCATATCACTTTATGACATTGGGTTTTAAATACATGTTTCTTTGCTTCAAGAATAAAATTCATGGTGTAGCTGAGTGGACGTTTTTGTAACTCCATGAAAAACAGGTTGATTTAAAAAAAAAAAAAAAAAAAAATCAATCACATTGTTTTTTTTTTCATGCCTAAAGAGGAATAAAAACACTCAGGAAAAAAAAAAATCTTGATTAAGGTTCTCATAATTCATGCATGAAAGGGTTAATGTGTTGATTAGACAGTCACATGCCATGTCACATCTTTAAATCCACATTCATCTAGGGAAGGGGTGTCAAACTCGTTTTAGTTCAGCGGCCACATTAAGCCAAATTTGATCTGAAGTGGGCCGGACCAGTGAAATAATAACATTAGGGATACACTGATACTAATACGAGTATCGGGCATCGGCTTCGATACCACTGCTCTACAATTTCTTAGAAACTATCTGCTTCAGACATTAAATGTGCTAAATCTTACATATTTTAATAGGATGAATCAGAAAAGAAATGACAGAAGCACTGGTTAGCTCATGTTTTCATTATATATGATGGTGTGTTATTATACATATGCTGTTGGTTTATGTACATTTATACAATGGATTTATAAATGTTCCACTAGAAAGAACCTGAAAAGTGAATGTATTATAATGTACAAACAGTGTTTTGAAGTAGATCTGGTTGCTCTAAGACAAATATTCCTTTTGAATAAAACCCATTCTCGCATTAATCCTCAGAATTTCACATTTTGGCCCAAGACTGTATCTGTGAAACTACAACCAACTACCACTTTTGACTAAATTTGTCTTTATTAGTGACTCAAATTTGGTGAAGTTGAACTATTTTTGTTCTGGAAGCATTTTACTTGTAGACCAGTGTACTCAGTGTGTGTCCTTGTATTTGTACTCGTAAAAGATATCCGATACAAATGCACCGATACCACTTACTGCCGTGTGACATTCACAGTTCAGTGCAGCAGGTACGAAGAGGAGGAATAATGTGTGAGGAGTGTGAAGAGTGTGGAGATTTTTCAAAAATAAATAACGGTGAAAAAAGTTACGCTGACTGCAAGTAACACTGAAGACAAAGATATGGACGCACCATTCTGTCCGTCCTCTGCGTACATTTCATTTGTTTTCCAGGTGCTGGCGGATGCATACCCAGACAGAGAATACCAGCGGGAGTATGGGGCGGTGCGGACCGCCGCCAGCGGAAGTGAAAACGAAACTTATCGCTCATTTCTCTTTTCTCTTCCTGCTGAAGCTAAACTTTTAAACCTTACCAGTGAAAACGCTGCAACATTAGTATCACATTAGTGTTGCCTCTGTCGTCTCCATGTTTGTTATTACTGACTTTCTTCTTCCCAAAAAACTTTCCTCTTCTTCGTGGTATTTGTCCAGTATGGTTAATTCAGAGCGGCGCCCCCTGGTGGATTAATTGAGAAACGCTCATTCCAACACATTAAATGTCAGTAGCAGCACTTTGTTCCAGTCAGACTAATGACAACGACAATAAAACACATCTACAAAAGGAACTAAGAACTGGAATGGGATTATTAAGTACTTGTATTGGTACTCGGTATTGGCAAGTACACAAATGTAAGTACTCGTACTCAGTCTGGAAAAAAGTGGTATCGGTGCATCCCTAAATAACTTAATATAGAAATAATATCAACTCCAAAATTTCCTTTATGTTTTAGAGGGAAAAAAGTAAAATTATGTGATGAAAATGTTTAAATCTACCAACTATCCTTTAAAACAATGTGAATAACATGAACAAATTAAAACTTCTTAAGAAAACTAAGTGCAATTTGAACAATATTATGTCTCAGTTTATCATTTACACATGTAAATTACAACTTACAGATCACAGTCGATCTACAAATACATAAAACATTTAATAACAGGCAGAATATTGGTAAACTTGCACTTCAGATGTCAAAAATATTTCATCAGGTTATTCATGTTTTTTTTAGTAAAATTACACGATAAAGTTTACATTTACAAACAGAAAAATTTGGAGTTGTGTGTATTTACAGGTTATTATGATAGTATTTTACTGATCCGACCCACTGGAGATTAAATCGGTCTGTATTCAGAACCTGAACTGAAATGATTAATATCTTCAGTGTAATATTTGCATTTTATAAATTCATCCCAGACTGGACCCTTTGGCGGATTTGGACCCCGGGCCACATTTTTGACACCTCTGATTTAGGGCTAAACCAACACCACCATCCACTTCCCACCAGTTATTTTAGATAAATTCTGCATGTTTTTGTTCAGGTAGACACAGTAACAGACAAGAATATAAGCCTGCATTATGTGTCAACAGAACCCTGCCTGAGAAAGCCCAGATACAAGTAAACACAAGTAAACTATTAAAGGAAACATATTTAAACTGCAGAAACTGATGACCTGACACCAGAAACAAGTTTAGATTTATGTCATTCTGATACTGTATTAAAATAACCACAATATTTCTGCTGTCACAACCATAACACAGTAAAATTAATGACCTACCATACAGCAGCAGCAGCAGAAATACAGATATAAAATATATAGATTTTGTCTGTATTTTGCTCAGTTTTGACAATCAGTTCTCAACTAACTTACCTGGTTAAATAAAGCTTAAACAAGTGGTTCAAGGCACAACAAACCCCGCCCCTCGCATGTATTGTAGCTTATTTTGGCATCGATCCAGCTGATGTCATCATGTCTATGCGTGTGCTGATGTCAACATAGACATAGACAGCATAGATAAAATCTGGCCATTATGTTAACGAGGGAAAAAGATATAAAAAAAAAAATAATATTTGAGCATTGAGGCCCAATGTATCAAATATGATACGAAATTGAAATTCATACATCATTTGAAAAAAAAAGAAAAAAAAAAAAAGGGGTTGTTCAGGAGGACCGATAAAGGCTCCTGTTTCAAAGAACTGAAATTTTCTGTCATTGATTTAATGGTTCAGGCTTTCCAGGGTTAAAAGGTAAAAAAAAAAAAAAAAATCTAAATATTGAAACTTTTGTCAGTAAAAGTTAGGATTACGAGTGGGTTGCGATTGGGTTGGACTTGTTGTTTTTCATTTAAAAAACATCGTTTTAATTATTATTGTGAAAAAATAATTGCTGCACAGCCTCTGTAATCAGCTCCTCATTTGTGCTTTCTGTTTGTTTCTACCCACACTTTTTGTTAGCAGAAGTGTTTGTCACAGTAGGAGCTTGTTTACTGTAAACTACAGGAAAGTGTGTTTTCCAGCAGCGGAAAACATTTGGATGTATGGAGACAAAGACTGCCTCTTAAAATCACTTTGGAAAAAATGTCTTTGAGTAAATTGTTTGAAATACTGAAGAATGAAAACAATGCCAGAATGAGGTGTTTTTTTCGAGTGGAATCCTTATATTTACGCTGTGATCGTCACTTAAATATCACAATGGGTCACTTACTAATAGTTATTTCATTAAATTACCTTCTGTCTTTCATGACCAGTAAAGCAGATAAGTGAAAAAGTGTGGCTTGTCTAATCCAGTCTGTGCATCCATGTTTAATGTGTTTCATATCATCTAAACCACACTTACTAGGCGTGCAACTTCAGTGTGAAATCAGGTGTTAAATAACTCTGATAAATGTGTATCCACAGCTTTCAACAAGAGACTACACAGGTCGATGACAGATGCCGATGTCAATGCCAGAGAAGAGGCATGACACATACTTCACATCCAACAAACAACGTAGAAGTAAAACAAATGGTACGTCAAGAAAGAGAAAAGTGAGAAATCCTGAAAGGGCAAATCTCCTTAAATATGAATCTATTGTTCTTAAAATGTTTTAAAATGCATAATTCCATTTAAAAAAACAAACAAACACCTAAATATCTCATATTTAAATGAAGTCGTCATAATTAGACCATGCAAGGAATTAGAAATCATTTGCACAAATTAACAACTGATTACCTAAAGCCTTAAAGCTGCAGTACTTGATAGATTTTTAGTGTCACTGAGTAAAAATTCTTCTACAACCATTCAGCATATTGTAATGCAAGCAGTCTGAGAGGACAGAAGAGTTCTGCATCTCCCCCTCTGCTTGTGTTTTCAGGCAGTAGGAACTCTACCTTGTGATTGACAGCTGTAATTGCTGAGTGCTGATCAGACTCTTGTCAGATGCCACCAGGAGGTGGTTCCTCTGCTCTATTCCATGTCTCAATATGGAAACTTGAAATGCAGGTTCGCTGCTCTATAATGGCACGAAACAGCGTCGAGTCATTAATAATAATATGGCAATGGCTACTGCCACAGTACTGTGGCAAAAAAAATTGGTTTGTCCATTG
Organism: Sphaeramia orbicularis; assembly: GCF_902148855.1. Taxonomy (NCBI): domain Eukaryota; kingdom Metazoa; phylum Chordata; class Actinopteri; order Kurtiformes; family Apogonidae; genus Sphaeramia; species Sphaeramia orbicularis. Next base: position 47,166,463 of record NC_043970.1, on the reverse strand, counting down.
CCACAATCCAATCAAATGTTAGCATTTGTACTAGAGCCAATCATGGATACTGTTACATGAACTCATTCACCTCTTGTTTTGTTTTTTTTTTTACTCATTATCCTCTTGTTGCCACAGTACTGTGGTCATATATGGCGTATACTTCAGTTCATTCTCTTGTGCAGTTTGCTACCACAGTGCTGTGGCAACTGATGGAAGAAACGACAAATTAGTGATTATATAGTACAGAATAGGATTCATTGTTTGGTACTCTTTGCTCTGGAGGCTGGATAAGGTGGGCGGAGCTACATGTTAGATAGATATGGTAGTGTGCGGTGTGACTTCTCAGTTCTGTTTGAAAATCTTTAGAAAAAAAAAAAAAAGGTTACTCTGACCAGGAATTGACCCCAGGTTTTTCACATTGTGTTCCAATACATTACTAAATGAGCTAAATGTCCACTGTATCTAGGGTGGTCCTATTTTCCATATGATTTCCTCAGTACTTTTTGAGATGTACATGATGGTCTAGACATGATGTAACGAGGGCGCTGATTGGCTCTGTGGTAATAGACAAACCGATATTTCATGCCACAGTACTGTGTCAATAGCCACTTCGTAATAATATTTAGTGTTTTGATTTGGACCAAGATGAGAGAGCTGCAGAGAACTTAATTAATTTTCAATACTCTGGAATTTTTTTAAGGTTCAAGGTATCTTTATCCCTGAAAGGTGAATGGATTTCACAGCCAGCAGCAACCAAACAACAAATATGAGGTTGATAGCAGTTGGGACACATTGTTTTTTTTTCTAAATCTGTTTATTCTTCATCGTGGTAGATTGTATCTGTGTCCTGATGGCGATAACAAAATTCACACCCCAGCAGATGGCTCAGATCAGCCAGGATTGAGCAGGCTTTCTTGACAGACCTGGTCCTGTGCGGGTCATGATGATTGTTCCGAGATGTACCATCTATTTTGCTGCACACCTTCATAATACCCTGCAAACAATTTTTGTGTTTAATAGAAGGTGACCCATGCCAACAGATAACAGAAAAGGTGAACAAAAGATTAGATGAAACAAGAATAGAGCCTTTTCTTCAAAAACATGTTAACATTTAATTTACATTTGTGGTAAAAATGCAAATGCAGATATGTTTTTTTTTTTTTTTTTTTTTTATACACATATCTTCAGTCTGAATGTCAGACCGTGGTTTGTTGACAATCCCAGTACCCACATACTTGTACTGATCCACCAGTTCAACAATTTCACTGTTTATCATATCCATTTTCCCAAAATTCACTACAGGACCATGTTCACAGGGGAAGGGACACAATAAGAGAATTTTATAATGGTTTTGGCAGACATTCATACAGAGCACTAATAAAAGAGTGGAGAGGATGTAGCCCTAGGGGAATCCGGTGGAGGAAAGAGGAACATCCAGTAAAACACCGTTCACCCTCACCTGTTACAACCTGTGTGTTAAAAAGTCCATAAACCAGCAAATTAGGTCAGCATAAATATTATAAAAGCTCTGGAGTCTGTGAGATGATTTTTCCTTTCTGAGCTTTAGAAGTGAGCATCCATCCAGCCATTTGTTCAGGTCCATCCTTAGAACCCACGATCTTCATCCTCCTTCCACCTTGTTGAGCCGCATTATGTAATAAATTCCCATTATGTAATAAAAGTTCAAAATGTGATAAGAATGTCACGTCATCTTGTAATAAAGCCGCATTATGTAATAAACTGACACATTTCGTAATAAACTACCTCAACGCATTATATAGTAAATTTTTTCACATTATGTAGTAAGTTATTACAATTTGAGAAATTTATTACAAAATGCACTTGACACATTTTTATTTTTTTTAAAATGTAATAATATGGTTCATTATGTAATAACAATCCAAATTAATATAATTTCAGAGCAATTTAGAAGAAATTAGTCACAGGAGCTACAGGTAATGGAATCAGAACTTTAACCACACAGTTTAAAGATTAATTTAGCACATTGTTTTTATATAGTTGTGTCAGTTGTGTCTGATACAGTATCTTGTGACCTTGGAAAAATGTTTCTTGACACCCTCAGATTGAACAGCAAACAGTTATTATGTGTTTTATCAATTTATATCACAGAGATAAGCTCCAGTCCATACGTGAACGGTCTTCCCCGTCTCTCTGCGCCTTCCTCGAATGTGTCAATTTCATTTTGTAATAAATTTCTCAAATTGTAATAACTTACTACATAATGCAAAAAAAAATTACTACATAATGCATTGAGGTAATTTATTACAAAATGCGTCAGTTTATTACATAATGCGGATTTATTACAAGATGACGTGACATTCTTATTACATTTTGGACTTTTATTACATAATGGGAATTTATTACATAATGCGGCTCAACACACCTCCACCAGCTCTTTCGGGGAAACACCGAGGTGATATGAACATACTAATCAACTCTTTATGAAATCCCATATTATGACATGTAATGATTTGGTTAACTATAAAACAATGCAAATAATGTATAAAGCAAAATTAAAGTTCCTTCCTGTCTGTGTGCAAAAGATCTTCTCAACACATGAGTCTAAATATGATTTGAGAGATGTTTGTAAATTTGTAGAAAAGAGACTACAATAAGATCCGTTGTTGGACTTTAACTATAGAATGAGGCCAGCATGGATTTACGAATGTGTAGCTCATTTTTGGTTTTTAAAAAAATGGTACGTAGGGTAATTTTTGAAAGTTACAATCGTTAAGATATAATAATTAATAAGTAAATAATTGATTTTCGACTCTACATTAAATTACCATTAATTTGGTTGGTTGTGTTTTCTCTTTTTCTGGTTTAGTTTCACTTCTTTTCGCTTTTGCTTGTTTGTTTGTTTGCATTTTTGTTTTGTTTTTTCCGATACTGAACACTGGATAGTTTAATTTGTTATGTAGGACAAGTATTAACAAAAGCATTATTCTTATGCCTGGGCCTTTTCAGTCACTAACTTGTTGGTAATGTTTGTTATGTTGACAGTGGTAGTATTATGTGATGACTGAATAAAGAATTTCATCATCATCATCATCATCATCATATATCCCTCCAACATTCCCAAAACAATGTAGCATCATGTGCTCTTCTTGATGTGGAGGAGCAGTGGCTCTACTCTCGACAGATGGCTGAGCTCAGGAATTTCATCATGATTAATTACAACCACTCATCCACAAAAGCTACCAGGCATAATTAACACAACCACATATACTGTGTTATGCCCAAGACAGACTCTCTCTCTCTCATACATAGTTGCGTAAAAAATTATTAGACCATCAAAAAATCATCAAAAACAATAGTTGTGCAATCAAGTACTAACTCCTGTGAGTATCATGTGACTAAAACAGACAGAAAAGAAAACATGGAATGCCTAAAAGCACTGTTTTTGTCAGTACAATGCTATAGATATTGATGTAAGAACTGAAGTGATTTTGGTTACTATCAAGAAAACATGGAAAAGATGGGAAAAAATGGATAGATATTAGCTCTGAAATTAAACCCTTATGAACTATTTTTTTTGTTATCATTATATTTATCCGAACAAATAAATCTTTGGTTGCACCAGGCATTAAAAAATGAACAAGAAATTGAAGAAAACAAGGGGTGGTCTAATAATTTTTTTATGCAACTGTATGTAGGCAGTAGATACAGTCTACTCTCGTTATACCGCCAACTTCCGTTCACGGCCAAATTGGCGGTATAGCGAAAATGGCGTTACAACGGGTTGCGTCCATAATGTGCATGTCTTTACTATATGATGTCTATGCTGCCTCCGTTAACCCGTTCTAATTGCGTTTCTAAATAAATCTTAATTCTGTTATGTTGTAAGGGATCATTTAAAGTGGGGAAACATTTGAAGCATTATTATACCGTGTCGGGAAATGACACCCCATCATCTTGAGGCTTTGGCTTAATCCCACGTCCTCTTCCCGACATCCTGACCTACTGAGTGTTCTGCGATAAATGAACGGTGGCCGTTCCGTAGACCTACTCGTAGCTTGTCGCGATCAGCATCTGGCGCGTTTGTTTCAGTGCATTGTTAAAATTTATGTGTACTCGATGGCAATCATGCTGGCGGTATAACGGTCGGGAAATCAATGGTATAAGTGTGGTTTGTGCATGGAACTGGGCTGGCGGATGGCGATAGGCGGAAATGGCGGTAGCTAATGGAATAATGCATTGGGGATTTTTGTGCAATGGTTTTGGTCGGCGGTGAGCGAAAATGGCGGTATAACGGCGGGCGGTTTAACGAGAGTAGACTGTATATGGTATTTACATACAGAACAAATGTGACAAAATGACTGTGTGACGGAGCGACCCCGTCACTGAGTCCGCTGTCTCCTGCTACGAGCAGAGCACACGTGACCCGGCACGCGCACACACATACAGGCACTCACACACACACACACACACTCATGTCATTCAGTCTCTCCCCATCCGTGTTTGCAATCATTCATCAGTTCACCACTCACACTCTCTTCCCCGTCCAAACTATAGCGCAACCGAGGGCGCACACTCGGCAGCATTTTTAAGGTAATTGCATACATATCTACAACAGTTTCAAGCACTTACCTGGGTCCATGTTGTCTTGGCGTTCTGTCATGCCCGCCAAGTCATTCAAGGGGAAAAAGAACGAGGGGTCATTTCCGGGGCAATATTATAGGGGAAATCTCGCACGGTTTTCAAATCATGTGACTTAATTATGTAGTTTATGTTTACGCATTTGGCAGATGCTTTTTTCCAAAGCGACTTACAGGGGAAAACCAATTAAATCACTCAATCAATCAAATTTTATTTATATAGCGCCAGATCACAAAAAAAGTTATCTCTTGACATTTTATATATAGAGTTGGTCAAAACCAGACTCTAAGTCAATTTACAGAAACCCAACAGAATCCTCCTGGAGCAAACACTTGTGACTGGTGACAGTGGCGAGGAAAAACTTCCCTTTAACAGCAGAAACCTGGAGCAGACCCAGACTCCTGGAGGATGGACGTCTGCCTTGACCAGTTGGGGTTAAAGAGAGAGAGTAGAGAAGGGGAAAAAGAGAGAGCGACAGAGATAGGGACTGGGGGAGAGGGGGAGAAGGGGGGAGTAGGGGGAGACACATGGAGGCGGTTGAGGATAAGTGAGTGGTGATGATGAGGGCAGGGAAGAGGCCGGACCACCGCAGCAGGTCCAGAGATAATCATGAAAGAATCTGTGGTTTTCCTGGGAAAAACCTTATTAGAATATTTAAAATGGAATGTTTGAAAGTGCTAGGACAGGAGGTGCTCTCGGAAGAGCTGGGTCTTCAGGAGCTTCTTGAAGATAGGCAGGGATGACTCTGTTCTTGTGGCACTTGGTAGAGCGTTCCACCAACGTGGAACGACCCATGAAAAGAGCCTGGATTGTCTTTTACAAGGTCTGGGGACCACCAGACTACGTTCCCCAGACGAGCGGAGTGGTCGTGGGGCGACATAAGCTTTTATTAGTGCACCTAAGTAGACAGGAGCAGACCCACGGAGAATTTTGTAGGCTAGGATTAAAGATTTGAATTTGATGCGGGCAGCTATGGGTAGCCAGTGTAACTCAATGAGTAAGGGGGTGACATGTGCCCTTTTAGGCTGATTGAAGACCAGACGCGCTGCTGCATTCTGGACCATGTAGTGTTTTTGGTTTTCTGTATTTTTTATTTCAAGGAAGGAGGTATTTGGGTTAGGTAATTACTTGGAAAATCTATTGAATTATGAAGTGTTGTATGTTTATTTCGGTTGTGAATAATTACGTTTAAAAACACTGTTAAAAATATGTTTTGTTAAAAAAGTCTTTATTTGACCGGCCCAGAAGGAGGGGCTTAGAGTTTAAAAGGAGGCTGCTGAAGCCCTGGTAAGTCAGTCTTCTCTGAGTTGCAGAGCTGGCAACTATGCTGTATATCACTTAACCTTGGTGAGATTTTTTGTGGATTTTTTGGTTAGTTATTGGAGAACTCTGTTCAGATGCTTTTTTTTTTTCTTGTGCTGTGTAAATTTGTAAATAGTGTCTTTTTTTGTTTTTCCATTTTTTGACTTCACTTGTAAATATTGCACAGCACTTTGGGAGGCCGACGGCAAAATAAACTACCACCATTTTTTGCACTTTCAACTACGCCTGTGGTCTTATAATTTTTGAGCAGTGTGGGAAAGAACCCCACAACAGACTGAAAGAAGACCTAGGAACAAATAAAGATGAAATTTAAGAACACTCTGCAGGCTGATAAGCTTTGTCAAAAAGAATGAAAAATAAAAGTGCAAGAAAAAGTACAAATGAAATGTTATTGATTAATAAACTCAAACAGTTGGACCTAGGCCCACAAAATATGGATTTAAAAAAAAAAAAAAAAAAGACAGGGGGGTTGCCTGAAATTTCTAGTAATTGATAAAAAATAATTTTTAAAGAACTTACTAATAAAAAATACGTGGTGAGTTGAGAGAGACAATCACAATACATAAAAAAAAAACAAACATTATTATTATTATTATTTATTTTGTGTCTAAAGACTGATTTATGGGCGTGAGTAAAAGTTGAAGAAACCAGATGGATATTTGTTCTGTATAGTGGAACAGATGAGACATAGAGCATTCATAAATAAATTATATTGATTAAAAAATACAATAAATTCTGTTTCACAATGCACCCAAAAGAAATACATAAATTAAAAAAAATGCATATTGTGATGGTAATTGAGACTGTATCAGATTACATTACAGTACTTCACTACTTTTTTTTTTGTTACCAGCCCAGTACAAATATGACAAAAATGAAATGAACCCTTTCATGCATACTGGTCACTCCAGTGGACAGTTATTCTCCAGCTATTCTCTTGAATATTCATGGGTTTTGTTGTTTTAGTTCCATATCAGCCAACACAGTAGACGCTTATGCACCATCCCATAATACACTGACATTCATACCATTACTGTAACTTTCCTCTTCTTAATAAACCTGATCTGCAGTGACATGTTAGAGCATAAATCAATTGCCAATTGTTATTAGACTGTAATTAACAGTTTTCTTACACAAAATGCTTTTTTTCATATTATCTCCATGAAGTGAGTAATAACTAGTATTTGAGTGTGTTAATATGTAAGAAAACATCAGATTAGCTGCATTCAAAATGTTCGTATTCCATAGTTTTCACACAGTTAATCACTTTCTGATGTTGCGTTTTAAATACATATTTCTTTGCATCAAAAAAATAAACACGTGGTGTCCAGTTGAGTGAACATTTTTGTAACTCTATGAAAAACAAGTTCATTTTAAAAATTTCAATCACATAGTTTTTTTTTTTTTTTTTCATGCCTAAAGAGGAATAAAAATGTGGTTGCAAAAAAATCTGTATTTTAATCAAAAGTATTCAATTTGTATTCAAAAGTATTTAACCTGTATTCATTTGCATGCCAGAAGTTATTCTTAGTGTAGTGTGTGGATTGTACCAAAGTAGCTGACTTTTTTTTTTTTTTTTTTTTTTTCTGGGAGACCCACAAAAGAATGAACACGTGAAGCCATCGAAAAAAACACGTGAAATTATGGAAAGTTACAAAATGGGGCGGGCAGAAAGAGCATGTGAGCTCATGGAAAGTTTCTGCGAACGTGGTTTACAAAAGAAGTACACGTGAGTGGAAGTTTTGGACATTCTGGGAAATAATTTACATTTTCTGGGAAAAAGTTTAATATTAATATATGATAAAATAATACTGGGAACTAGTTGCATATGTATATTTTCTGACCAATCCTGACCGACACTAAAAAACCATACCCTACTGGAGACAAGCTAAAAAAGAGAGTTTCCGTGATTAGATTAATGTTCAAAATATTACAAAAAATGGGTACGGTTTGTGGCTAAACCCATCCTACTAATGACAATATAAAAATGGTCTCCCGGGGCGAAAAGTCTGTTGCTTCTGCAGATGTCAACTCAGTGTTTGTTTTTGTGAGAATAAACACTTCATGCGACTCGAATTCTGCTCGATCTCCGACTTTTGCCTTGACTGTGTGCATTTATTCAACGGAGCTTCACAACCTAGACAGAGTTATAAAGATATAAGTTTCTGAAATATAGTGTGGAAGAATTCCAAGAGGGACCAAAGACATCTCCCACCTTCAGCAGTTAATTTTTCACAACAAAAAACACTCAGAAAAAAAATCTTGACTAAGATTCACATAATTCATGCATGAAAGGGTTAATGCAGGGGTGTCAAACATGTGGCCCGGGGGTCAAATGCAGCCTGCCAAAGGTTCCAATCCGGCCCGTGGGATGTTTTTGCCAAGTGTAAAAATTCCACAGTCTTGAATTGAATTAAGCCAAAAAAAATCTTCAGTTAAGTAAAAAAAAAAAACTTCAATTAACCCCCCCCAAAAAAGTCTCAAATTTAGCAAAAAATCTTGAATTAAGCCCAAAAAATTCTTGAATTAAGTTAAAAAAAAACAAAAAAAATCTTAAATTAAGCCAAAAAAAAAAAAAAAAAAAAAATCTTCAATTAAATAAAAAAAATCTAGAAGTAAGCAAAAAAAAAAAAAAAAAAAAATTCAATTAAGTAAAAAAATCTTGAATTAAGCCCCCCCCCCCAAAAAAATCTAGAATTAACAACCTAATTTTTTTTTTCTTTGTTTTGGTGCAGAAACTAACATTAAATTACGAAAATATTTACATTTACAAACTATCCTGAAACAATTAAATGTGAATAACATAAACAAATATGAACAACCTGAAATGTCTAAAGAAAATTAAGCGCAATTTTAACAATTATCTGCCTGTTACTAAGTATTTAGTGTCTTTGTAGATCTGATCCACAATGCACATGTAGAAATGATAAGTTGAGGCACGGTATTATTAAAATTGCACTAAATTTTCTTCCATTTTTGAATTAAAATTTCAGTTTTTTCAGTTTTATTTATTTATTTATTTATTTATTTTGATAGTTTATAAAAGTAAGTATTTTCATAATTTAGTGGGGTTTTTTTTTGTTTGTTTGTTTTTTTACACTTAAACAAAGACAAAAATGTGAAGTTGTCATTATTTATAGGTTATTCTATTATTATTTTACTGGTCCGGCCCACTGGAGATCAAATCAGGCTGAATGTGGCCCCTGAACTAAAATGAATTTGACACCCCTGGGTTAATGATTCAATATGGATGTGGAATTGAAAAAAAATAAAAAATAAAAACATAGAGTGAATACCGTGTTAGGAGAAGACTGGCACAATATTATCACTTAAATGTCATCCAGGAAGGTCACCTCATGTGTTGTATAGTGTGAGAGGAATGGAAATGAATGTGGATGTGTGTTGGAGTCTTAACTGTAATAACCTCCACCTCCAGAGATGGTAAAAACAAGTACAAGGCTGCAACCTCTGGAACAGGTTCGCTGTACGTAATACGCACACACCTCACACTACATACTGAGTGAAGGAGCTATTAATCTGAAGGTCAGCTGTAGGTGAAGCTGCTAGATGGATGTAATGTAAGGGTGGGAACATGGCAGGATTACGTCTCTATGTGTGTGTGTGTGTGTATGTGAGGACGGACAGATGAATAGTCCAAGGGTGTCCCCAGGCAGATGAATGGACGCCTGGATGGAGAGACTCGTCCCCCTGCCCCCCCTCCCCGGGAATGAGGATCGTCTTCCTCTGTGGCTGCCAGCTGTCATTGATCAGCCGCTCCTCTGTGCCGTATTTTTAATTACTTGGTGAGAAAACAAATTAGACGAGGCTGCGGGGCGCTGAAGTGCAGAGGTGAGTCCGGGCTGTGATCGCTCCGCAGGGTCCTCATCAAAACGCATCGACAGCAGCCGAGGATGCTGGGATGAACAGTGGAAAATTCTGTGAACTGATTTCAACTGGTTTGATTTAAAGACACAGTAAAGATATACAATTACCCAGAAATGAGAGAGAAAAAATAAAAATGAGCTCAGGTTAATCTGCTTACAAACTACAGGGTGACCCAAAAAAACGGGAATTTTTGAAGTGCGTATTGGCAGATATGAGCAAGTGGCAGCACTGCGAGACAGTGATCTTGAGCAAGTAAACACACCCCCATTTTAGTAATCATGGATTTTTTGAAAATGAACAGGGGATCTCAGTCACTGTCACTGCGAATCGTTACGTGGAGATGTTACAATCCTTCGTTACACCTGAATTGAACAATTTTCCACACGTTCAAGAAACCTGGTTTCAACAGGATGAAGCGACATCACACACTGCACGGCAATCATTGGAGGCTGTGCGAGAATTGTTCGGTAAAGGCGGCCTTACGCTGTGCAACTTTAGAGACGATTTCTCACTCGTGTGACCCTTTCTGGGATCGGGCCCGATGTGCCTCTAATCGTGTGTCATGCTTCATGCAGTGTACATGGGGTACAGAGAAGCGATTAGCACCTCACCACCACCTCACGACCAGCAATCGTGTGTTCGCAAGGAAAACGGAGCTGTTTGAAATCCTGCTCGCTCCTCGTGAGTGTATCGTACTGTCAAAGCAGTGCCACGAACCGATGTGCCTCAAATTCTCACACTGCATGCGCGAACACAGACGCGTACAGTAGCGTACAAGCTAACAGTAGCTGGCTATTGTCCTAGTGCAGTTTGGCTGTTGCAGCTTACCTCTAGTTCTCTTTGCTGTAGGATGACAGCCCATACTGTCCACGTCTGGACAACCAATTCCTGCACCGAACACATCGTTGTCTTTTCTTCTTTTTTGATTCCCCGCAGATAATGGCACATATTGCCAAAGCAGCTCGTTGGTTTTTGTTTAACACTACCATTTCGTGGCTCACGCCAATACACAATCGTCTATGCACTTTTACGAATTCCTTGGTATTTTAACGTTGTATTTCCAGATACAACACTCAAATGTGTGGTGCGTCCTGTGGTGTATGGTCCTACAGTGTGAGCAGTCAGGTCACATACGAGCATCGGCCCGTACAGTGTGAGAACATGAATCGTGAGCCTGACTTTATGACTGATTCGCACAGTTTGAGATGGAGCTGCGTGCAACGATCGAAATAATCGCACAGTGTATAGCCGCCTTAACCGTTTGATCTCAAGATTTGGTAACGTTCCCTGGCCCCCTAGATCGCCAAATTTGTCCGTTTGTGATTTTTTCTTGTGGGGCTATCTCAAGAGTAAAGTGTACACGACTCGACCAAGAACTCTGGATGAGTTAAAACAGAGAATTCAGGATGAAATTCACAGTATCCCAGCTGAGATGTTGCAGCGGTCAATGAGGAATCTCAACAGCAGATTTCAAGAATGCATTCGTACAGGAGGACGCCATCTACAGGAAGTAATTTTTTAAAAATGAAAATTCCATCATTGTTTCTTAAATGGCATGGTTTAAGGTTTCAATTACTATGAATAAAATATTTTTCTTCCATCACTCTTGGTTTTATTGGATTGTTAAAAAGTTCCCGTTTTTTTGTGTCACCCTGTATAATACTGGGTTACAAAAAATGTTTTTTGCAAGTTGTCTAGGTTTTTTCAACTGAATTAGGACCATTTTGCACCGCTAAATCCAAAAATGACATCTGTTTTTCTCAATCAGGTCAGGATTTTTTTGCTAATTTGATTTTGAAAAATTTGATCTTCTCACAAAATATAATAATTAATACCAGAATAAGATTGGTAAGCACACTTTATGAAACTTGTGACTTGATTCCTGTTAGGTACAATGGTGTATTCACCGCAGATGTAGCAGAATACGTCAGGCTTATTTTTGCAAGATCTTCTAGTCCAGGGGTGTCAAAGTCATTTTGGTTCAGGGGCCATATTTAGCCCAATTTGATCTCAAGTGGGCCAGACCAGTAAAATAATGACTTAATAACCTATAAATAATGACAAATCCAAGATTTTCTTTTTGTTTTAGTAAAAATAAATAAATAAATAAATTATGAAAATATTTACATTTTACAAAAAAGATGTGAATAACCTGAAAAAAACAGAAATTTTATTGGAAAAATTAATGCAATTTTAACAATATTATGACTTGACTTATTATTTATACATGCACATTACACACAATGTTACATAAACATTTGGTAACAGGCAGAATATTGTTAAAATTTTGGAGTTTGGAAGTATATATCTAATTTTCTCCAGTTTTAAGCAGAAAATAATGTCTTCTAACCACTGTGCGTGAGTGGGTGGGGGGGCATCCCTCCATCTAAACACTGCTCGTCGAGCTAGAAGGGCAGCAAAGGATAAAGTGCGTTGTTTTTCTGTAGGTAGCTTAACTTCACCTTCCATTCCACCAAATAGAGCAGTCAAGGGGTTTGGTTCTAACTTGATGTTTAACAGCTGAGAAAGTGTATGAAAAATTTCAGTCCAATATTCGTTAAGGCTTGAACAGGACCAGTACATGTGGATGAGAGAAGCTTCTGCATGTTGGCATTTGACACAGTGTGGACTAATATCAGGGTATATGGAAGACAATTTTGCTTTTGAAATATGAGCTCTGTGTACCACCTTAAACTGTATTAAACAGTGACGTGCACAGAGGGAGGATGAATTCACCAGTTTGAGTAAGAATGTGAAAATCTAAGTGAATGTGTTGTGAATGAGGATGCTTGTGGACTGGGATTTTTTTTTTTAATTTTTATTTAAAAAAAAAAGTTTTTCCGATGTTTTGAGCTTGATGGTTAAAAATGAAGTAAAGAATAAATTAATTATCAATAAAGCAACTGTGAGTCAGTTGTAGAATGGCTGTATGCCTGAGTTTGTCCTGGTGGATCTGGACTTCATTCTCATGCCTGGTCCTAGAGTGCCTCAGCATTGAGGAAGTGCTTTTGTTTAAATAGGAAAGTTCTGTCCAAAAAATGCGACATTTAACCTGCAGAAAATAATATGAATAGTAAACTAAGAGTCACTTTGAAATAAATTTGAATTCAGATAGATCAAGTGTAAACTCTGAGAGGAACAGGATGAAACAACAAGGAAATTCAAACAAATCCCTTATTTTCTGATATGAGATCAACATAGTCCCACACGGTGGAAACCTTTCCTTTGGCTTGAGGCTGCTCCATAAGTCTTGATGAATTTGACGATGAGCCGCAAAAGATCAGAGATTTTTTTGGCAGATGCATCCCATTGACAGATGCGCTTCCTTATAAACACAGTTTGGCGCCTCATTGTCAGTTCCAAAACAGGTCCTTTATCGGTCCCGTGACTTTCTTGAAGCGATACATGCACCGACACGGGGTTTTGCTCTATGAGCTCGACGCATGCGCCGACGCATTGGTTTTGCCGGACCCATCACTAATATCCGTTCTAGTCCCTGACCGTCGCCTGATCCCTTGTCTGACCTGTCTGCCTGATTCTGCCTGTTCGTCTGATCCCCGGTAAACGACCTGCCTTCGTCCCTGACCACGTCTCTCCGTCCGCTGCCTGGTAACAACCTCTTTTCGTCCCCAACCACGTCTTCCACCTCTGTTCCTCTGGTTCTGGATCTCCTGCCTGTCCCTGACGCCCCCTTTGCCTTTTCCCTGTTGGCTTAATTGACTCTGATTGTGACTGTGTTTTGGACATTGAACACCTGTTGTTCCTACATAGTTTGAATAAAGACAATTCAAACTATTACCTCTGTATTGGTCTGCATCTGGGTTCTGATTGTATTTATCACACTTAATTGGTTTTGGCGCCATTGGTGCTATAGTTGTGCACCCGTGGGGCAGCTCTCTCCTCCTCCTCCTCCAGTGACGCAAGTGTCCAGAGTGCGCACGTCGAGGCGCACATCCACTCCACTCCACGCAAGTTGCTGCATGCCAGTGTGGCTTTTTGTTAGCTTTCCTTTTTTCGTTTGGCCAGGTGGATCTGGACGTCCTGTTTTCGCTTTTCATTCATTAGGACTTACTTTCTGGTTTGTTTTTTGATAGGGTAGCAGTGCGCTGGCAGCTTCTACAGCCCAGTATAGGGTTGGCCTGTCCAGCACACGTCCTTATGTTTAGTTTGCCGGTCCACTCTGGTCTTTTCTTTTGTTACTTTGGGCACAGGGTTTAAAAGGGGTTTGGATGCTGCTTAATTAAAAGCAGCTTGTTTTCAAAGAAAGAAGTGAATTGACGAAAAACGAAACAAAAATAAGTCAAATACAATAAAATATCTTCTTTTGAATTATACTCTTTGACTCCGGTGTCCTTTGTAAATATGTTTCACCTTCGGGTTGTAACATGTGTCTGTATGTGGAACATGAATTAAAATGATTTTGAGACCATTGATTGTTAATAGGGACACACCGAAACCACTTTTTTCCAGACTGAGTACAAGTACTTACATTTGAGTACTTGCCGATACTGATACGAGTCCTTAATAATCCCATTCCGGTTCTTAGTTCCTTTTGTAAATGTGCTTTATTGTCGTTGTCATTAGTCTGACTGGAACAAAGTGCTGCTACTGACATTTAATGTGTTGGAATGAGCCTTTCTCAATTAATCCACCAGGGGGCGCTGCTCTGAATTAACCTATACTGGACAAATACCATGAAGAAGAGTAACATTTTTTGAGAAGAAGAAAGTCAGTAATAACAAACATGGAGACGACAGAGGTAACACTAATGTGATACTAATATTGCAGTGTTTTTGCTGGTAAGGTTTAAAAGCTTAGCTTCAGCAGGTAGAGAAAAGAGAAATGAGTGATAAGTTTCGTTTTCACTTCCACTAGTGGCAGTCCGCACCGCTCTGTACTCCCGCTGGTATTCTCCGTCTAGGTACGCATCTGCCAGCACCTGGAAAACGGATGGAATGTACGCAGAGGACGGACAGAACGCTGCGTCCGTATCTGTCTGTGTCTTTAACGTTACTTGCAGTCAGCGTTACTTTTATCACCGTCATTTATTTTGAAAAATCTCCACACTCTTCACACTCCCACACATTATTCCACCACCGCATACCTGCTGCACTTAACTATGAATGTCAAACAGCCGTAAGTGGTATCGGTGTATTTGTATAAGACAAGCCCGCATTAACCATATGGGCAACTGGGCAATTGCCCAGGGGCCCGCGACCTCTGAAGGGCCCTGGGTAGCTCAGGCATAACGAAAATATCTGGTTATCTTTTGCTTATAAATGAATCTGTCCGCTGCCCGGAGCCATTGCACTGCACAGAAACCCTGCTCCTGCTGTCTGTGACCATGAGCTGAGACCCTCTCCCTCTCCTCATTGGTCAGTCCAAAAAGCGAATCAGCGGTGACACAAATCAACGTGCGTGCACTGAGCGGGATGTGAGACGTCAAGAACTATGCGACATACGCGACGTACGCAAATCAAAACATTGCAAACATGGAGAAGCAGCTAAGTGGGAGCGCCAAACAAAAATTAAAAAAGAAGAGGGACATTAAAAAAGCTGAAAATTTAAAGAACGTAGTGTAGCGGTTTAATTTTAGATTATACTGATGCTAATGTGTTTGGTTTTCATATCATCATATGCAAGTGAGTGGCCTTGACAAGAGGCTGTAGTGGTGCACTTGTAGTTCTACGAGCATTTACACATTTGTACATCAAAATGCATTTGATGATAGTTAGATATTGAAGTATGGGGTATATTTACATATATTCCTGGAACTTATTCTGTATTTTGCCAGATTATAGGGATCCTGGGGTTGTGATGATGGGGCCCTTGAATATTGTTGCCCGGGGTACAATGAAGTGTTAATCTGGCCCTGGTATCAGATATCTTGTATGAGTACGAGTACGCACACTGAGTATCGGAGCCGATGCCGATACTCGAATCGGTATCGGTGCATCCCTAATTGTAATTATTTCACTGGTATCTTCAGTGTAATTTTTGCATTTCACAAATTCATCCCGCAGGCTGGACTGGACCCTTTGGCAGTCCAGATTTGGCCCCCAGGCTGCATGTTTGACACCTGTGTTCTAAGTCATCATAAAGTGTACTGTAGTCTGGACTGTTTCTGCTGTGTCACGATGCACTGTGACGATGAACAAATTCTCTCCATCGTTTGGTGTTTGCCTGTGGGAAGCACAAAGCCCAACATTTCCTCTGAGTGCAGTTACTGTAATAACAAACATGTTCTTATTTGGGTGTTGACTGATGGGTAATGTTAAAACAGCGCAGTGTGTTTGTGTGAGCCAGTGAGCAATAAAGGCTGTGTCACTCTGTATTTTCATATTAATTCAATGGCTGGATGCGTCTGTGACAAATTTCCTCAGGGAGCGTGAAATCCATCTTATCTGTCATCTTACCTTACCTAGTTATTGAAAATAAGAATTACACATTCCCAGGTGCGTGTTATGTTACAGGTGAAATAATACAGAGTGAAGGTGTAATGTATTCTGTTGTTTGGCCTTTTTTTTTTTTTTTTATCATCTTCTGTCTCACACCTCCCATCTATCCTCTAATTTTCATATGTTTGCCTGATTGTGGCTCTTGTGTTGTGTTTGATAGGGTTCACTGTGGGCTGACCTATAATCTGATGGGAAATCCGAGGAGGTGTTTTATTGTATTTTATGGGGAACAAACCACAAAGAATGACAAACAAGGTGAAACAGAGCATATATTCTCTATATGATGCACATGTTTCAGAAGCTCTCTGTTTAAATATCTGCAAAGTCAGTCTTCTATATGACTGAGCTTTGATGGAAAAGAGCCTCCGATAGGTCAAGAACTGACTGGATTTCAGAAGTTTAGGATTTTTCCCAGTGATCAGTTGTGAGGACTTGTCTTCATATATTCAGTTAGTCATCTCAAGTTATGATTATGTTATCAGGTTATGATTAGGAGATATTATCACATTTATTAGGGACCAAGCCGAAGGCAAGGCCCCTATTGTTTTTCGTTTGTTTATTACTATTATTATTATTATTTTTTTTTTTTTTTTTTCGCCGCCACTTTGAATTGCATTTTAACACCCTAAACATGCTCGAAAACTCACCAAATTCGGCACGTATGTCAGGTCCAGCGAAAAATTTGATAAAATGAAAAAATTAACCCTGTAGGTGCCAAAATGGGCTCTCTAGTGCCACCTATGTCAAAAAACACGGAAACCACCATAGCGGCCAGCAGGAATGTCCGAGAAACATGAAACCAATGCCAAAATGTTCGTTACATCGAGCACTACAAATGTTCTGGTGGACGTCATAGAGCTATCTCCAACAGGAAGTCGGCAAATTACCTTTCAAAGTAAAACCCTCAAATTAAAACTATTCTGAATCTGTTTGTCATATTGGCTTCTAAATAGCACCAAAAGATAGAGTAAACAGACAGATGCAGAAGGGAGGGGTCTGGTGTCGGGACGGAGAGGTGTGAGTGGAGCGGAGGTGTCGACGGTCACGGGAGGCGGAACGCATGGGAGGCGGAACGCACGGGAGGCGGAACACACGAGAGGTGGAACACACGAGAGGTGGAACACACAGGAGGCGGAACGCACGGGAGGTGGAAAGCACGGGAGGCAGAACACATGGTGCAAGGTCCCGCCCAATGCTGCTTGCAGCTTTGATTAATGACTGTATTTGTAGTAAATATCTAAAGTGCATGTAAATATTACTGTTGATATTTAAAAAAAGTTGATTATACGAATCTGATTGTGTGTGAGGTGACTAAAAAGTGTATGTGAATGGTTTGTATGGATGTTTTGTGTTATCGTAAAAATATACACAAAAAAAAGTGTTATCAAAGCAAAGGAAGGGGAATTAATTTAATTATTGATTATTGATTAATCAAAGCTTCCATGTCTTCAAAAGGGTGGAATCCCTCCAATATGCTCAAACATTTGTCCACAGCATGTGACTCATTCACAGGAATGTCACGTATTTGATTCGTTACTTCGCGACACTTGTGAATGTAGCGGAAGAGTGAACGCTGGGTCCAGTTACGGTTCCGGTGCGGACAACAAACGTCGTACCCAAATACAAGTTTCCGAAGGTGGGGGAAAGGAAATGAGGTGCACAACAATGGGAGACAGGCCAAGCCGAGTTGAACTGGTTCGATGTAGTTGACGTGCGGCAATAGAGGAATTAGTAAAGCGTCTTTTGTTTCACTTTCACTGCACCCCCACCCCACCCCCAACCCTGAACCGGGCCCAGCGTCATCTGTTATTATTATTTGTACATACTGTATATGTTATATTTTCTGTGCAGATGGAAATATAAAAGACAGTTAATACAAACACACCCGTTTGTACTCTTATTCCCTCACCCAATGAGAATTTATAAGTAAATCGATAAGGAATCGGATTGAAAAGCAAAATCGATAATGGAATCGGAATTGTTAAATTCTTGATGATTCCCATCCCTAATTAGAGTATGTTAAAATGTGAGAAAACATCAGATTAGCTCCATTAAAAATGTTTTTATTTCATAGTTTTCACAGTTTGTCACGTTCTGATATTGCGTTTTAAATACATGTTTCTCTGCTTCAAAAACTGAACAGGGATAAAACTGAACATATAGTGACTTTTTGAGCCAAATCTCTCATTAACTGAACATAAACCCAGTGTGTCCATCCACTGTCACTGATCCAACTCCATGGGTTTTACTGATGAATCAATGTTGTAGAAGATGACGGTGTTTCACTACGGAGCCTCTGAACGTCCAAATGGGTCATATCTGATGACCATGAAAAGATGACAAACTGTATTTTACTCCAATTATTTACATATATCGATAGGATTAGTGGATCAACAGGTATTAAACATTTTACATCGGTAGATACTTTTGGTCGACAGTGGATGTTTGGGTCTTCTTGGATTAATATAGAATGTTATGTCATGTATATATAATGTAATGGTTTGTGCTCTGGTCCTTGGGTCATTTTGTAAATCATCCTTGTGTATTTTTTCCTCCATTTTTCTGCCTCATCTTGTTATCCCTGTGGTCTGCTCTTCTGTAACGTCGGTAACACGCCTACTCTCCTGCAGTCTCCAGCACTTTGCATGCCCACACTCAACTATCCAATATGAGTAATCGTTGAGTCTATATACTCCACTACTATATTCTGTATTTTCTACCTCTTTCTCTCAATTGTGATTGGAGAGCGTTTAACACAGAGCCATGTTCAGTAGTGAAAGTAAGAGCATTTACATACACACAATATGAAGAGACCTCCAGGAATTGGGACTAAATAGCCTTAAGAAAGCAATTACCACTGAGGCTAATTGAAAAAAAAAAAATGCTTTGCTAAGGGGCATAAAAAATGGACTTTGGGGAACTGGAACAAAGTCATGCAATCTAATGAGTACAGATTGACTCTTAGGTTACGTTCAGACTGCAGGCAAATGTAGCCCAAATCTGATTTTTTTGCCCATATGTGACCTGTATCCGATCTGTTTGTTTGTTTATGTGGAATTTGCATTAAAACCAAACAACAAAAGAATTATATAAATGAAAGTCCAACATTTGAAAAGGAGCAGGATGAAGTTTAACTTATAACCTCCTACCCCCTTACGCTATCCTTCAACCTATCCTAAATTCCTACACAAAACATTAAATTGCTAAACATATCGAGGATAGATTGTCCATTTTACAGCAGCGTTTCACATTAAAGTAAACTCTGTCCTTTTCTGTAAAAGACAGTTTGAACAGCACAAATCAGATTTTTTCAAATCTGACCCAGGCCACTTTCATATGTGGTCCTAAATCCGATACACTGTGTAAAAAAAACAAACAAAAACAACATAAAAAAAACAGTATTATTCCGGCAGCAGGGGTGCTGAAAAAATACTGTTAAATAATAGAAAATAACCATCTCATAAAAATACGGTAATTTTCCATAATTAAAATATAGTTTTTGCCCTAACTTTACATGAGATTTTGCTTTTTTTTTTTTTACTTTTTAATGTTTAATAAAGAATATTTACATGTATTAAAACAATCAAATTACCCCCACACACATGTGTATATATATATATATATATATATATATATATATATATATATATATATAAATTTTCAGTGAGACTAAGTTGTACAATCTACTGATAAAAAACTGTATTTTGGCAGTTTATCAGTGCTTATACATCTTATACATCTATAAAAATACATTTATTCAACATTTTTGTCATGAAACCTCCCATAATTACACAAGATATTTGTCAATTAACAAACAAGTCTTGTTAAACTTACAGAACAAATACTTCTTTTATGGTTAATTGTCAGTAATTTTATCTGGTTTTATTTATTTATTTATTTATTTATTTATTTATTTATTTTTTCAGTATTAAACTTTAAATTAACAGTTTAATCTCATAAATAGAAAATAAATATTTGTGAAATTACGATGCATTTGCAAATGTATTTTTGTAACGATCTGAGTACGGAGACTGAACCCACATGCAAGACCCGGAGGCAGACGCAAAAGTTTACAGTGTTTATTAAACACAAGGTTAACTGATAAGTCTCTGATAGTGATAATAAACAGAATGTTGAGGACACAGAGTTCTGGATTCTTCACGGGGCTCGTGAAGTGGACCGGAGATGGACCCACACAGTCCGGACTGAAAAAACATGTCGGGGATCCAACTAGGGGAGAGCAGAGGGAAGTCAGTAAACAGACCAGGTCATACACGGGCAGGCAGACATAAAGGCAACAGCACATAGGGGACAGGCTAGCTCACGTCCCAGTAAAACAGGCTGGAAGGTCGAACACATGTAGAATCAGTGGAGGCTGAGGCACAGACAAGGGTCGGGCAAAAAGCAGTAGTCAGAGAAGCAATCTGGGTCAAAAAACAGAAAGACAGACAAACAGGATCCAAAAAACCCTGGTAAGTAACACACAGAGGAGATTACGAACTGGCACAGGACAGGGGAAAACACAGGGCTTAAATACACAAGAGGAAGGGAAGACAATGAGACACAGGTGGCACCAGACAAGACACATGAGGAGGACTTGACAAAATAAAACAGGAAATGACAGACCAAACACACAAGACAGACAAAACCAGACTAACGTCTGGTGGCAGATGTGACAATTTTAACTGTATTTTTCTGTGAAAAAAAGAAACAAATTTCTTTAAAAAAATTTAAATTTTATGGTTATACAGTTTTTTCGTGTTATTTTACATCTGACATGTAAAATCACTATTTTTCTAATTTCACTGATATTTTCCTGTACCTTAAAAATAAAGGAAAAATCTGTAAAATAAACAGTGAAAATTCTGTTAAATTACAGATTTTTTTTTCAGTGTACAATGTGACCTCTGTCTGAATGACCAGGTTGTATTTATCTGACTTTTACATCATTGAAATGAGACAAATGTCACCATTCTGCGTCCCAGGAGTGTTACTTCTATAAACACAGCGTGTGCCTGCATGGTCACATATTATGTTAGGACCTCTTTTTTTGTCGGGCTGGACATATCGATCTAAATATGGATAGTATCGATACCCAGGTTAACGTCAGTATCAGATTGATACTGGTGTGATGAGATCGATTCTTTTGTTGCAGTTTCTCTTCTATACGTCCAGCAAATTACTTAAATTTCCTCACAGAGTTCATGCGAGCGCAGCTTCTCTCCAGCTTCTTCTCCAGCTTCTTCTCACCTGCTCTCTCAGGCACACTTTGCCTGCCTGCCCCCCCACCCCCTCCCTCCCCAGGAGCTGACATGGAAACTGCCACATGTGATGTGTGCAATAAAGTCATTTGCCACTGTGGCAACACCACAAATTCAAAAGGGGAATTATCTTATTATTTGTATACTGTTAAATTGTTTTATATTGTAGTTAGTAAAAAACACGTTTATTTGCTTAAAATCTTTGTCTTGTGTTTTATCACAATCATAATCAACTAACTAAAGGCAAAATCACAAAATGATTCAATGATCACGACATTTCAAGTAAAAAGTATCAGATCTTGAAAATCTTATTTCAAGAAATCTAACCAAGATCATTTTCTCTTGTTCCATTGGCAGATTTTTTTTTTTTTTTTTTGCTTAATTCAAGCAAAAAATCCATCAATGGAACAAATGAAAATTCTTGGTAAGATTTCTTGAAATAAGATTTTCAAGATCTGTTGTCTAAAAATAAGTTTTTATATCTCACTGAAAAGTTACTCTTTAGGTGATTATGTTTTATTTTAAGTGTGACGAGATATTTTGACAAGAAATGAAAAAAATATACTTGGTAAGATTTTGATTTTTACAGTGTAGTACAGTAAGGAACATAATATTAAACATCGTACCCCTAATAGTGCACTGACATCTATTAATCTACAAAGGGGTCAAAACATGGTATTCGAAATCTCTCTGCCAGACATTTCAGAGACAATTTGACAGATTAGTGTTGCTAAATGACCCACACTTTTACTTTTAAAATAATTTTTGTTTTAGTTGTACCATAAGGGATTATCCAAAACAAGGAGCTACTTTATACTGATATAAATGTTGGAATGGCAGTCATTTAACCCTTTCATGCATGAATTATGAGAGCCTTAATCAAGATTTTTTTCCAGAGTGTTTTTATTCCTCCTTAGGCATGAACAAACCCTGAATGCAACTGATGCTTTAAGAACCCATTTTTCATGGAATTACAAAAATGTTCACTCAGCAGGACACCATGCATTTAATTTTAGAGGCAAAGAAACATGTATTTACTGATATACTATATGAAAACCATGAAATAAAAACTATTTTAATGCTGCTAATCTGACGTTTTCTCACATTTTAACATACCTGCATGGAGATAATATGCAAAAAAAACAAAAAAAAAAAACAAAAAAAACTAACACACAACTTTTGTTTAAAAAACAAAACAAAAAAACAAAATAAAACTGTTTATTTCAGTCTAGTAGCAATTAGCATTTTTTTTTTTTTTACACTCAAACATGTTACTGCAGATCAGGTTTATCTAGAACAGCAAAGTTACAGAAATGGTATGAATTGCAGCATATGGGATGATGTACAAAATAACAAATCCATAAATATACAAGAAAACACCTTTAATCAGCTGTCCACTGTAGTGACCACTATGCATGAAAGGGTTAAAGTTGGCTCTGTGATGGGACATTACTGTGTTTGGACCCAAAGACAAATGTCTAAAATTCCATGACTTGTTTGTAATGTCTGTAATATCAAATTTATTGGTCATTTGCTAAAGACAGGCTTTACTGCATGTTGCAGGTAAAAGCAAACATTTCCTTTGAGTCAAAGTGCAGATGGATTTCAGATGTTTAGATCATACTGCACAAAACTTTATATTATACATTTGAGGTCAAACTACTATAAAGTGACTTCACCTAAACTTCAAGGAGTCCATAATGACACAGAGAATATTACATGTGAGACCCAGACGGAGTAGTGGAGTGAAATGTTTGTAGCTGCAAGAGTCGGTTCTAAGAAATCTCATGTATAAATTTATTTGCCGGCTTAATGACTCTGAAAATGAAGTCATGTCAGGCTTGTCAAACATCAGGTTTGGTACTACATGGTACCACTCCTGGCTTTTGGGGCCACTGGTCTAGATAGTTATACTTCAGTAGGTTCATGGTAAACTTCCACTTTCTTGAGTTGCAAAATTACTTGCAAATCATCATTTAAATTGACAAACATATAACTATTTAAAGGGGTCATATTAGGTAAACCCACTTTTATTAGTCTTTGGTTCATTTATTTGTGTATTTCGACCCTAATAGTTCAAAAAGTTTGAATTTGAACCCTCCAGCTACTGCAAATCTATCTTTATATTCATTCCGGCAAAAATCGAGTAGATTTCTACAACTTGTTCTAATTCCTGCTTAATTTGTTACGTCTATAACTAGCTACGTCATGACATTTGCACGTATAAGGTCAAGACGTCCGACGAACATTTCTCCGAGTACGACATAATTGTTTATCAGCAGCAGCGGTTGTAGTCCATACTGAAAATATGTCCAAACTTAGAGTCAGTTACTTAAAATATTCAGTTGTTGGTTGAACAGGACAGAGCATCACAGCCAACAACCTGGAGGGGGCGAGGCATGAAGTGGCTCATTTGCATTTAAAGGGCCAGTGCTCAAAATGACCTTTCTGGTGTCATTACGCAGAAATAGGGTTGAAGATGGACCTGTGGAGTTGAATTAATGAAGAATTTAGACCCAAGCAGAGCATTTACAGTTTATGTAGAGCACAGGGAAATGTTTTAAAATGCATAATTCCATTAAAAAAAGAAGCTAAATATCACTCCTTTAACCCCTTCATGCACTAATTATGAGAACCTTAATCATTTTTTTTTTCCTGAGAGTTTTTATTCCTCTTCAAGCATGAAAAAAACAATACGATTGAAAAATTTCTTCTGAAAAAAAAAAAAAATAAATAATACAAATAATTTTAAAAAATTCAAAAATACATTTAAAAAAAATAAATAAATAAACAATGAAAAAAAAAAAAAAATCTTATGAACCTATTTTTCAGTAAGTTGCAAAAATGTCCACTCAGCTGGACACCACACGTTTAATTTTTGACGCACAGAAACATGAATTTAGTGAAACTGTGTGAAAACTATGGGGAGGCCTTGTGATTCTGGGGGTTTATGGTCAGGAGAGATCTACATAATGTTACCAATTCATGTCAGAAAAGATATGGAGTGTCTTAAAACTTGAATAAAGATATGTGTAAAAAAAAAAAATGATAATAATAATCCATGAATATACAAGAGAACAGCTGTAGAATAACTGTCCACTGGAGTGACCAATATGCATGAAAGGGTTAAATAAAATTTCATTATGCAGACTGATCACATGAAATCATGTTGTATGTGACGCCAGTTTATTGCATTTTGCATGCTATACGTACACATGTTCATCCTTTCGCGTGTTATTTAACGCCATTTGATGGCGTGTCAGTGTGCTAGCCACTAAACGCTAACCCCTAAACCTAACGCCTAACCGCTAGTCATGCTAGCCGCTTATCACGCTAATGTGGTGTAAATATACATGCTTAAAGCTAATAAAGTCTACAGCTAACTAATTAAAAGTGGCATGTTAGTTGTACGTAATTAATTATAACATGTTGCATTATGTGTGATTTGCATGCGCTGTACTCACTTGCTTACCTGAAGATTGTGTAAGACCGTGCTGAGAGCTTGTTTTTTTCTTATATTTATTTTTTTCTGTAGTTGGCTGCTTTTCTAAGTTAACAGCAGCTCGTGTTATATAGTGTCGGAGCTGAAGGCCATTTACATAATTTCAAATGCAATTGTTGTCTTGGTTTTGTACATCCAAGGTAGAATCATGGCAGAGTACAATGATTTTTGAAACAAACTATGTTCCCTAGAAAATATACATCCACGCAGTTATTTTTAAGTTCTCCTTTTAGCTACAAATTGAACAAAGCTGGTCTACCGCAATTGAGAATGGAGAGAGATAAGTTAGAGAAGTTTCATTTCCTCAGTTAATGACCATGTGCTCTGCTGTGAGGTGGATTTACTGCCTTTTCCTTGTTTGTTTGTTTTTTTTGTGTGTTTTAACATCATTTGTAAGAATTGTACTCTGTGAGCTTGTTGATGGCAGCCATAGAATTTAAATTCATTTTGCATAACTGATAGTCTGGAAAACTGAAAGAACACAAGTTACTATGTGGGCTTCTTCTTGGAGGAAGAATGAGACAGTGTTTAGCAACCTGAACAAATGTGCAACTGGCAGACTGAGCATAGATAGATAGATAGTTAGAGCTGCACAATATATTGTTTGAGCATCGTCATCGCAATGTATGTGTGCACAATAGTTACATCGCAGGTCCTGCAATGTAGGAGGTAAATTAAATGGATGGATGGATGGATGGATGGATGGATGGATGGATGGATGGATGGATGGATGGATAGATAGATAGATAGATAGATAGATAGATAGATAGATAGATAGATAGATAGATAGATAGATAGATAGATAGATAGATAGATAGATAGATAGATAGATAGATGGGGGGGGGGGGGATCTACCTCGGCGGAGGTCTGCGCTCTCCGAGTGCTTTTCTAGTTTTTGTTTTGTTTTTGCAGTTATTTATTTCAGATGTGTTTAACAGTTTTTAATGGTGGGTTATGCCATGGAAGTAAATCTTTAGGGAAAATCACAAAAAAAAAAAAATCAAAACTACAAATCTTAGGCTTAGTTTTTGCAAAACAAGACATGTTTTTCAGGAAATAAGTATATAAATAAATAAATAAATAAATAAATAAATAAAGTTACGTGGCATTTCCAACACCCAGACATGTTTTTCTGGAAATAAGTAAATAAATAAATAAATACACAAAGTTAGTGGTATTTCCAACACCCAAACATAAATAAATGATGGATGGACGGACGGACGGACGGACGGACGGACAGATAGATAGATAGATAGATAGATAGATAGATAGATAGATAGATAGATAGATAGATAGATAGATAGATAGATAGATAGATAGATGAGCTGTACAATATATCGTTTGAGCATCATCATCTCATCGCAATGTACGTGTGCGCAATAGTCACATCGCAGGTCCTGCAATGCATCTTGATGATTTATTGTTTTGTTCGTTTTCCATTTGCTACACCTGCTTGCTCTTAAATTGTCAGATAGGGAGGATTTTCAACAAACAAAACCTAAGGATCATCACATCACTTGAAAATAATCAGCATCAATGACATATACATAAAAACACGCTCATCTGTTCATGTCAAGGAGGATGTTTGTCTGACTTCAACCGTTGGGATACAGCGACAGTTATTATCCCAACACTGGTTACTGATCAGCAGGCTCCTCATTTACATGAAATAAACCTCTTTGCTATTGTTCCTCTTGGTGACAGAGGAGTGTGGTGTTTCTGTTGCTGCTGCTGCCTTCAGCCAGTATCAGCAGATATACGAAAACAAATAGCTCAGTCTTAATTAATTATTCACCTGTGAAGTATGGAAGCTGAGCTAATTAGAGACCTCATTAGTAGGTTTTTTTTCATTATTGACTGAGGCAAACAAACATATTCAGGTTTGTCACAGGAACAATACATCACCCTGACAAATAGACCAGTTTACATGTATGTATGAAAGTATTTCATGGTTTGTTTTTGTATTTTAGTGTTTTGTCTTATTATTTTTGATCAAATAAGTTGAACCCTTTCATGCATGAATTATGAAAACCTTGGTCAAGAGTTTTTTCCAATGTGTTTTTATTCCTCTTTAGGCATAAAAAAAAAATACTTTTTTTTAATGAACCTATTTTTTTATGGATTTACAAAAATGTCCACTCAGCTAGACATGATGTGTTTAACCCTTTCATGCATAGTGGTCACTACAGTGGACAGCAATTCTACATTATAATTTAACCCTCCGGTATCCAGGTGCGCTTTTTAGGCACACTTTGCACTTCGTTTTAAAAAACTGCATATTATTTTTCACAATTTAAATAAGGTTAGAATTCAAAAGTTGTTCATTTTTGCATGATCTTTAAAATTCTGGCCACCAACTAAAATTTGCACATTGTAAACAAAAGAAAATTACAAGACTAGCATCTGTCTCCCAAGTGTGCCAAAAACGCACTATTACTTCCATTTGATCTGTATGATTAGGGCTGACCTTGATTTACAAAAATAAAATCAAATTAGAGCAGAAAAATAAATCAATATATAATATTTAATAGTTTGATTTATAGGTGTGCATTTTACGCACACTTGGTGACAGATGCTAGTATTTTTGAACATTTGAACTAGCTCTAAAAATAATAATGCAAATTAACTGTTGTTGGAGTTAATCATTGACATATGCCAGGCTGCAAAAATCAAATAATATGTGATCTACTTTTTATGTAGTATACTGAAAAAAAATATTTTGTGTGTTTTTTGCATCCAAA
Source organism: Sphaeramia orbicularis (assembly GCF_902148855.1). NCBI lineage: Eukaryota > Metazoa > Chordata > Actinopteri > Kurtiformes > Apogonidae > Sphaeramia > Sphaeramia orbicularis. Next base: position 47,138,691 of record NC_043970.1, on the reverse strand, counting down.
AAAATGGTTTGTTTACATTACAAACATGGCATTTAAAGGGTTAAAAAATGCAACAATTATTGAGTATTTGGTATTTTTATTTACGGCTCAAGTTGATGAAATAGAAAAAAGTGTAAAAGAATTAAAAACAAACTGTATGAAATTTTTTTTTACATTATTCCAGAAGTGTGCGAAAAAGGCACACTTGGTGCTTAGTAAGGGCCTTACTGGACGGGATACCGGAGGGTTAACCTGAACTTCTGTAACAGTACCTGCATGATATCTGTATGAGTGAATATAAAGGCGAGGAAATAATAAAATGTTTTTAATATTTAACCCATGAAGACCCAGTGCTTCTTTGATGGCAGTTCCCAAATGATTTTTTTCTCTCTGTTTAACCTTTCTTAAGTATTTATCACCATTTATTATTATGTCATCCTTTGTATTTAATGTTTTTTCAGTGTAAAGTAGGTATTTTATTATATTTAATCTGTTGATCATGTTGTTGTTCATTAAAACTCAGAGTAAATTCAAAGGTTATTAAATCAGAAACAGGGAAAACAGAAAAAAGTGACTTTTTCAGCAAATCTGTCATTAATTAAGTGTCTCCATCCACTGTCATTGATCCAACTTCATGGGTTTTACTGGTGAATCAATGTTGTAGAAGATAACAGTGTTGCCATGGTAACTATGGAGCCTCTGAACATCCAAATGGGTCATATCTGATGACCGTGAAAAGATGATAAACTGTATTTTACACTAAGTATTTACATTTTCATGGAGTTAAAAAATGTCTAGCTGAGTGGACATCTTTTAACTCCATGAAAAATAGGCTCTTAAAAAACATTGAATTTCATTGTTTTTTTATCATGCCTAAAGAGGAATAAAATCACTCAAGAAAAAAAAAAAATTGACTAAGGTTCTCATAATTCATGCATGAAAGGGTTAATTTTTGAAGCAAAGAAACATGTATTTAACGCACAATATCAGAACGTGATATACTGTGTGAAAACATTAATGCAGCTAATTTAATGTTTTCTCACATTTGCTCATACACTAATATTAGTTACAACTCACTTCATGGAGATAATATGCAAAAAAACCCAAAAACTTTTTGTTTACGAAAACTGTTAATTATAGTGTAATAACAATTAGCAACTGATTTACACTCAAACATTTTACTGCAGATCAGGTTTATCAAGAACAGCTGTGATGGCCGTCGGCCATTTTGCTTGTGGTTCTCCTTGTACTCCTCCATTTTAGCTCTGGTTGGCTCCACCCTGCTCGTTTGACACACCTGGCCAGATCCTATATAAGTGTTCTGGAAACCAAGATGGCTCTCTCCCTCCTGCCTGCCTGATGACACCTGGGGTTCCCAGCATGACCGTCTGATTTTTGGTTATGTTTGTTTGGTTCTTTTGGTTTCTTTGTTCTCATATGCATCCACACATCCCACACCTCACCACTGATTACTGATTTTTTTCACCTGAGTAACTTTGAGTTGCTTATCTTTATTAAAATTACATTACCTTTAATTGTCACTGTGCAGACCTTCCCTTCTTTTGTTATGCTCTCATACGAGCTGGGCATAACACAGCAAAGTTACAGTAATGGTATGAATTGCAGTGTATGGGATGGTGCATAAGTGTCCACTGTGTTGGCTGATTTGCAACTAAAACAACACAACCCGTGAATATACAAGAGAACAGGTGTAGAATAGCTGTCCACTGTAGTGACCACTATGCATGAAAGGATTAAAATCTAATGCCATAAATTGTAGTTTAGTATTATTATTATTGCCATTTACACATTCAACTAAAGGACAAACTACCATGTCATAACAGTGATCATGAATCCGCAGTATGTCTTCATTCTCTTTTTAGTTTGAACATTTTATAAGCACATTACATCAGAGCAGCACAGTATTACAGTAGGAGATGTGGGTGTAGATATCAGCTGCTGTTAAATCTAACTGCTCCAACTCCATCTGTACATGCTGTATTGGAAAGAAAAGATGCCAAACTTAAGGAAAGAAACCAGATGCTGCAATGAAAATTGCTTGGTCTCATAAGCCAAAAACATTACCGGGATTCTGGTAAACTACCATATTATGTGTTGCAGTGGGATAGTTCTGTTTTGACTATCATGATGTGTCCCACTGCACATATTAATCAATCTCTCTGTTGATGTGTAGTTTACAGACTAGAGCTGCACAATACTGGAAAAAACTAGCATTGCAATTTTTTTTTTTTTTTTTTAACCCTGCGATATACAGGGTGTATAAAAAAAAAAAAAACATTTTGAAAAATTACCCCCAGCTCCGCATTTGATAATTTTTGGAATTTTCTTTTATGGACATCGAGTAGGCTGAAGCTTCATAAGTTTCATAAGTAGCGTAACAACTGCAACCAGCGTGCCTCTCTTTAACTGCGGAGCTGACACGAAATTTTCACAACTTCTAACCTACATATCCACTGGGCCCCCTGGAAATGCTGGGCCCCATGAATTTGTCATGTTTACCCCCCTCATACGGCACCCTAGGTAATGACTACTGAAATCTCTAGCAATTATTACTTTACCCCATGTACATATGTAAAACTAATCCTGTCGAATAGGGCTTAAGGGTGGCTAGAAATCAACAGGTCCGACTTCATCATTGTGTTTGTTCCTCAACATTCTGTTCACAAAAGTATTTGGTTAACACCTTGAAGCAGCCAATAATGTAATATTGGCCTATAAAGTCATACCTGGTAATAATTTAATAATTGTAACAATTTTTAACCCTTTCATGCATGAATTGTGAGAACCTTAGTCAAGATTTTTTTCTTCAGTGTTTTTAGTCCTCCTTAGGCAAGAAAAAAAACAATGCAATGGAGTTTTTTTTTTTTTTTTTTTCTGTGGAGTTACAATAATATCCATGCATTTAATTTCTGAAGTAAAGAAATGTGTTTAAAACCCAATATCAGAGAGGGATATGAAAACAATGAAATAAAAATACGTTTAATTCTGCGAATCTGATGTCTTGTCACATTTTAACATATTCTAATGCTAGTAATTCCTCACTTCATCGAGATAATATGCAAAAAAAAAAACTTCTTGTCTAACAAATAACAATTGATTTACACTAAAACATGTTACTGCAGATCAGGTTTATCAAGAACAGCACAGTTACAGTAATGGTCTGAATGTCAGTGTTTGAGATGGTGCATAAGTGTCCACTGTGTTGGCTAATATGAAACTAAAACAACAAAACCCATGAATATCCAAGAGAACAGCTGGAAAATAACTGTCCACTGTAGTGACCACTATGCATGAAAGGGTTAATGCAATTAAGTCAAATAACATAATAACAATTTACTTACAATGTAATAAGTTATTACGTTTTTGGAATAGCATTAAAAGTGTAATAACTGCAGCCAATAATGTAACAATACATACAAATATGTTTAGTCATTGTTTGTTTTATTGTCTTATTTCAGTCTGAAGAACAGTCACAGTCCTTAGATCAGGGGTCACCAATCCTGGTCCTCGAGGGCTACTTTCCTGCATGTTTTAGATGTATCCCTCTCCCAGCACACCTGACGGTCATTATCAGGCTTCTGCAGAGCCTGATGATAGGCCTATCATTTGAATCAGGTGGGTTGGAAGAGGGATACATCTAAAACATGCAGGATAGTAGCCCTCGAGGACCAGGATTGGTGACCCCTTCCATAGATCAATCCAATCCATAGAGACAACAACCACTCCATGAAATCAAAATCAAATCAAATTTTATTTATATAGCGCCACATTATAAGCATCTTTGAGTGCTTAGAAAAGCGCTATATAAAACCGATGTAGTATTATTATTATTATCATTATTATTATTATTATTATTATTATTATAACAAAAGTTGTCTCATGACACTTTACATATAGAGTTGGTCAAAACCAGACTCTAAGTCAATTTACAGAAACCCAAGAGAATCCTCCAGGAGCAAACTGGCTGGCAGTGGTGGAGAATCCCAGCTCCATAGAGTAGAAGTCCTGCCATGTATTGGTCCTACCTGTTCATTTAACACAGGTGATTCCACTACTTATCCCATCTACCTGGATGAGAAGTTGTGCTCATGAATGGTTGGAACAAATACATGGCAGGACTTCTACTTTATGGAGCTGGGATTCTCCACCACTGCTGGCTGGTGACTGGTGACAGTGGTGAGGAAAAACTGAAAATTTATAATACAAACTTCACTAATTGAATAATTAATTTATACGGTCAGACTGAAAAGGAGTAGGCTGAAGCTTTCTGCTTATTTTGCCAACCCTTTAAATATTATCTTATAGCACGTCCTCAACTTGAACAAACAACATATTCACAACGACAATGAAAACAATATGAATGCTGAAATAAATATTATATGTTTCATACAAACTTAATACTTAAATTTCATACATCTATTAAGAGTCATATTTAAAAATGTTATTTTAAGGTGAGAGACAGAGGTAAATAGTTTCAACTGATCTGTGCAGCTGTTCCACAGATCCGGCTATTTTGTTTATCTGTTCCGACATAAAGTCAAAGAATTATTTTATTCCCTCCAGTTCATCTTCCATTGGATGTTTCTTCGGTGGCATTTTGTCCACTTTTGTTCTTTCCTTTTGTCTTCATTTAAGTGCATAATTTCATGTAGTATCTACGGTGGCCAACAAGGGCCAAACACATTGCAATGGCGAAATGCGTCTCAGTTAAGAGAAAAAGCTGCAAGTACAGACACGATGCAAATTCACAAACTCAAACACAAGTGTAAACAAGGTACAAAGAGAAGAACGTGGTGCAAATCAAGGTTATTATCATGAACAAAAACTAACGAAATGACGAAAACTAGAATTGAAAAAACATTTTCGTTAAATGAAGTAAATAAAAACTACAGTTAAGAGAAAAAATGAAAACTAACTGAAACTGTATTGTGTGCTTACAAAATGAACTAAAACGTATACAAATTTTGGATAAAATTCCCTTCGTTTTCATCTTTGTCAATGTCAGATTGATACAAAATTGATTTATTTTGCTCTAGCAATTTTAGCTAGCGGCACCATACAGTCCTTCATGGTCCGTCACTTCTCATCACTTGTGATTTCCAGTTGTCTTCTGGTCCCCACTCTACTTGGAAACATGGAGACTAAAGTTAGGAGAAAGCAGCAAAGTCCTGTTTAGGATTTATGGGAATATGACGGCGAGGACGATAAAAGATTTGACAAAACTAAAATGGATACTAAAACTAAACTAAAACGAAGCATTGAGAGAAAAAAAATGAAAACTAAAAAAAACTAGCAAACCTGCTCTAAAAATGAATTAAAACTAACTGAATTCGAGAACAAAAAAAAAAAAGTCAAAATGAAATAAAACTAAACTATAATAAAAAATCCAAAACTATTAAAACCTTGGTGCAAATGAAAAAAATGGCAGAGCATTTGATGAGCAGTTTATTTGTTTTTGTTTCTTTCTGCGTATTTTTTCATTTGCAGCCCGTTCCTCTTATAGTACCTCGTTTAGACTTGTGTTTGAGTTTGTGAATTTTATCATTTCTGTACTTGTAGCTGTTTTCTCTTAACTGAGATGCATTGGGCCATTGCAATGTGTTTGGCCCTTGGCCCTTAGTTGATCACCCATGACATGCGGCATTTTTTAGCGTGAGCAAGCAAATTTGCCCCTGTTATTTGCAGTCTTAGTAAATCAGGGCCTTTATGTCTTTGTATTTTCTACTACAGCCATACAAAAAAATCACAAAAGGTAAATATATTTCTTGAAATGCTAAAATGTTCCTTAATGATCGTAAAAATCTAAACTGATATTCCTGTTTATCAGTTAAAAAAAGCCCCACTACTGTTTGTCGGACATGTTTGGTATCACTTCTTCCTGTCGTGTAGGCTGCACTAGTGCTGGCTAGGCCTAAACTGAAACATCTGCCTCATACATAACCTGTTATCTGAAGGAGAAAAGGCACGCACCATCGCTCTTCAGCCACTGAATATTTATTTAAGAATGCAGGTTTGCTATCAAGGTCAAACAGCCTCAACTCTACCTTCACAGCAGATCATTTACCTCCCTGAGGCGTGGAGGTGGTGATAGAGAAAGAGACAGAAAGAGAAAGAAAGAAAGAGAGAAAAGGGGTGGAAAAGACAGAGGAAGTTCCTGTAGCAATTCTTTTGTTTTTATCTGCTTGTATTTTTCTTACCCGCAGTGGAAACATCCAGTGAAGGCGAAGGACAGGCTTGGTGGGAAGGAAAGTCAACAGTAAAACTTTGTCAAGGCTAATGCTCAGGAAAAAAAAAAAAAAAAAAACTTCTTTGCTGAGATTTTTTTTTTATTATTATTATTCAGCAAAAATTTACTTAGGGGGTGAAATGAGTGGCTACTTTTGTCAAAAAAAAAAAAAAAGTTGTAAGAAATGCATAGAACTTAGGCCTGTAACTGTACACAAAATTTTCGGTTCGGTACGTTTTCGGTTTTGAAAGCCACGGTTTGTTTTTTTCGGTTCGGTACGGGAAGAAAGAAAACCCCTCAAAATGTCTATTAATGCATTTATGAATTTTTTTTTTTACATTTTTCCCCCCAATTTTTGGAGACAACAGAATATAGAAAAACAGGAATAATATAATTCTGCTGCTACAAATCAAATAGAAAATAAAATAAATTATTAATATTACTAAATGTATTTTAAACATTAGTATTGCACTTTTCCCTGAAAGGTAGTTTTGAACAAACAACAAAAATCTAATCACAGTTCTGTCAGTTCACATTCTGCATAAAAAAAAAAAAAAAAAAAAAAAAAAATCCACATAAAGTGCAACATTAACAAGAGGACAAACTCATATTCTCTTTCAACAAACTGAAGAGCTACACTGATAATAAAATGAACCAAATTATTTATTTTAGGATAGTGAACAAACTGTTATATCAGCTGCTATTTCATATTTAGGGTTGTTGTGCGCTAGTTCCATAATGTCTGTGTAAAACTTGCGTGGATCTAAAGTTCCGCATCGAACAACGTCTTTCCTTCCTTTTTCTTTTTCTCAACATACTGCGCCGTTTCGGTACAGCTGTGTACCGAACGGAACAGGTGCGTACCGAAACGGTTCGGTTCGTAACGTGTACCATTACAGGCCTAATAGAACTGTATTGAAATAATGCTAATACATTTGTCAACAGACTACTGATATTATTTGTCAGTGGAAGCTCTATTTTCAGACATATTGGATTGTGAATAGCATGTGTATGTGAAAACTTTTGCTGGTGGACGGACGTGACATTACCCATGATGCTCTGGTCAGTACCAGTACTTTATTAGTAATAAACTTATATACTTACTATTGCTAATTCTCCTCTTATTCATAAATGTTAGTATTGTGGATCTAAAACAATAACAGCTGACACAAAAATACAAAATGTAGCAGTGGACGGATGTGACATGGTTGTTACAGATCCCATCATACTGATGCTCGGCAGCCATGTCACCGTTTACACTAATGATCCCTGTGCAAAAACTAGGATCAGAATTATTTATTGTATAGTTTATCATCAAACTTTGGGGATTCACTTAGATTGATTTCTTATGCACAAAGACATAAATAAGACCTCTAAGCAAATTTTAGCCATATTATTATTTATAATTCTGCTGCTCAAAATTCTCACCAATCAGCTTCTTCTTGTCTTTGTGTGACATGCAGATAACGTCCAATCTAAATGACTGCGGCATTCGGCTCCGTAGTGACGACAACAAGGTGTGGAAATCTGTTTGAAGATTTATCTGCGCACCTGTGTAATGACTCCCTGTATTGTTATGTTTATCTACAAGTGAACACAGAGGGACGTGATGAATGTCTGTGATACGTGTTGACACCTCTCAGACTGTGATTAAAAAGCTTTTTGATGCCGTTCTTTTGTCTCCTCCCTGTAGATTTGTGGGAGGTGGGGGAGGTGTAACATTTAAACTCCTTTTTTTTTTTTTTTTTAACATGCCATGTCTTCACCTCTTTGTTGTTTGTTTATGCTGCGTTTCTCTTCTGTAGTAATTTCACCTGTCATTTCTGCTTTTTATCTCCCCACTCGTCTTTAAGTACTAAGAAGAGACTGATTCTCTTGTCTCTGTCCTCTTTTACCGTTTAATCTTTTTGGTGAACATGTTTTCTCCTCCCTTTTTAAGTTTTTAAGCATATTTCTCTTTGTAACTTTTTTTTTTCTTTTAATAACACAGGAAAGACTGTTTCTTTGACAGATATTTTGAGTTTGATCTAGGTCAGGGGTCTCAAACTCATTTTCTTTCAGGGGCCACATTCAACCCGATTTGATCTGCAGTGGGCCGGACCAATAAAATAATAACATAATAACCTATAAATCATGACAAGTCCAAATATTTGTCATTGTTTTAGTGCAAAAAAACTCAATTAAATTATGAAAATACTTACTTTTATAAACTGTCCAAACAATAAAGATGTGAATAAACTGAAAAAATGAAATTTCTTAAGAAAAATAAGTGCAATTTTAACAATGTTATGCCTCAACATATCATTTCTACATGTGCATTATGGATCAGCTCTACAAAGACACTAAACACTTGGTAACAGGCAGAAAATTGTTAAAATTGTGCTTAATTTTCTTTAGACATTTCAGGTTGTTCATATTTGTTCAGGTTATTCGCATTTTATTGTTACAGGACAGTTTGTAAATGTTAATATTTTCATAATTTTATGTTATTTTTTGCACACAAAAAAAAATCAAAACTTTGAAGTTGTCGTTATTCATAGGCATAATAATATTAAGTACCATTATTTTTTTCACATCAAACTGAAAAAAAAAAATGGAGTCATTATTTTTGTAAATTATTATGCTATTATTGGTCTGTATGTGCACTGTAAAAAAAAAAAAAAAAAAAAAAAAAAAAAAAAAAGTGAAAAAACAGTAATATTCCGGCAGCTGGGGTGCCAAAATAATACTGTCACATAATGGAAAATAATCATCTCATAAAAATACAGTAATATTCCATAATTAAAATACAGTTTTTTGCCCTAACTTTACATGAGATTTTGCATTTTTTTTTTTTACTTTTTAATGTTTAATACAGAATATTTTCATGTATTAAAAAATCAAATTACCTATAAGTATATACATAAATAATTTTCAGTGAGAGTAGATTGTACAATCCACAGATAAAACTGTAAAAATTGGCCAGTTTATCAGTGCTTATACATGTTATACATTAACAAAAATGCATTTATTCAACATTTTTGTTGTGAAACCTCCTGAAATTACACAAGATATTTGTCAATTAACAAACAAGTCTTGTTAAACTTACAGAACAAATACTTCTTTTGCGGTTAATTGTCAGTAATTTTATCTCATTTTATTAATTTTTTTTTTTTACAGTATTAAACTGTAAAAATAACAGTTTAATCTAATAAATAGAAAAGAAATATTTGTGTAATTGTGATACATTTGCAAATGTATTTTAACTGTATTTTTCTGTGAAAAAAGATTATTATTATTTTTTTTTAATGGAAATTTTATGGTTATTCACAGTTACAGTTTTTTCATGTTATTTTAGATTTGACATGTAAAATCACAGTCTGTTTTTGTCATTTCATTGATATTTTCCTGTATCTTGAAAATACAGGAAAAATCTGTAAAATAAACAGTGAAAATTCTGTTAAATTCCAGATTTTTTTTTTTTTTTTTTTACAGTGTGGAACCTGAACTAAATGGAGTTCCACAGCCTTGACTGTGAAATTTTTACACTTTGCAAATTCATCCCACGGGTCGGACTGGAACCTTTGGTGGGCCGCATTTAGCCACCGGACCACATGTTTGAGACCCCTGATCTAGGTTGTCATAACTGTCTAAGGTAATTAACTTGCCTGTAACTGTGCTGAAAAAAGCAACCACAAATGTATACAGCTATATCAAAGTACTCAAATGGTTGACAGAGTGATTTGTAGTTCAATACACTTAAAGTAACTCAATTATTTGTAACAGTTTTCATTGTCCTAACGTACACTGTAACAAATTTTACCATTAAATAACAGTAAAATACTGGCAGCTAGAGTTGCCAGCATGCTACTGTTATTCTACAGCATCTCTACTGTTAATCTCCAACTACAGTTTCTTACTGTAAAAAGTATTACGGTACTGGGCTGTACATAATGTACCTTTTACAGTAAAATACTGTTAGCCACAGTTGCTGCATTTTACAGTAACTACTGTATTCCAAGAAAAAAATATATTACTGTAAAACATATTTAATGTAATATTTACAGTATAACACAGTGAAAAGCTAGGATTTTAACATTTCAAGTTACATTTTAAAATACAAAATCATGAACATTGCTAGAAAAAGCTAAAACAAGAGATGACCTTATAACATATAACAGCGTAAATTGACACACTGTTTAGTTTAACGGTGTCCACTTCGCAGCTAGCAAGTTTGCTTCAACTTAAATTAGCTGCATGTTTGCTACATACGACTAACACTCCGAAATATGAAGCAGTATTATCACGCGTGTTATACTGTGCAAGTTGCATCCGGTGTGAGCGCAGTTTATGGAGACAATTTAATGTTTAATGAACCCAAAATGCCACAGTTACGTTGATAAAATCACAATTACCTTTAAGAATGAGCAACTGGAGCAGGATGGAGTTCTGGCAGTGTTGGTAGAAGCATCAGGTGACCTCCGTTCCTGTGTTGAATGGGGTTAAGTCCAGGTGAAAATAGCCATCCCCAGTTATTTACTCTTTTTATTTTATCCTTCTGCCTCAAAAAAGAACCACTTACCTTTGATGCAGCCAGTCTATAGTTAACATTTGTTGGCTTGAGTCTTTTCTAAATGAGCTGGTGGGATTTAATACCAGATGAGTTTGTTCAGACCAGTTCTGGGCGGACAGCAGTGGAGGAACTGAAGAAAATACTGTAGAATACTGTCAAATTTTGCAGTAGTTTACTGTTTTAAATTTGCACCTTAAAGACCTCATTATTTACAGCATTATACTGTATTTACAAACTAGAAGCACTCGGAGAGCACAGACCTCCGCCAAGGCTGATCAGTGGCCCCCCCGTGGGCCCCCCACGCCAAGGAGGTTATGTTTTTGCCAGGTTTTGTTTGTTTGTCTTTCTGTTTGTCTGTCTGTTAGTGTGCAACATAACTCAAAAGTTATGGACAGATTTTGATGAAATTTTCTGGTCTGCGTCCCCCCCCCCGTGGGCCCCCCCACCCCCGATCACCACCAAAATTTAATCATTTCTTCCTTATCCCATTTCCAACAAACCCTGAAAATTTCATCAAAATCTGTCCTTAACTTTTTGAGTTATGTTGCACACTAACGGACAGACAAACAGACAGACAAACAAACAAACCCTGGCAAAAACATAACCTCCTTGGCGGAGGTAATAACAGCATGATGCTGTACAAAATTTACAGTTTTTTTTACAATAATTTGTTACTGTGTATATGACTCATATTATCATGTACTCAAATGGCTGACAGAGTGATTTGTAGTTCAATACACTATAAATAACTTAATTATTTGTAAAGAAATGGTTGAAAATGTACATTTCATAAGAACGTTTTTCTGAAAATTAAGACAAAGTCTCAGAGTGTTTGATCTTTGTGTGTTTTCTCTGCGCCGCCGTAGTTCAAAGCCAACATCACTGTCTTCTCCTTGTAATCCTCTCCTGGTGAGGAAATGGATTTCTCTCACTTTTCATGCACGAGGCATGTTATGTTTTGACACCACGCTGGTTTCATGAAATGTCAAGAGATATGTGAGCTGCTGGAAAACTCTTAACACTGACGCTGTGTGTCACCACGACTAATCCTGTACAGTTTTGTACTTGCCAATTAGACGACCGTCTGCGAACACACAGAGCGGTCTGCACACGAGCGGAGATGCGCACAAACCCACACATGGATCACACTACTAAGCATCAAGTCGACTCATGAATACGCTTACACATGCTCTTTCTCTGCTCTCATCCATTGTTGCAAACGCATACAATTGTCATGACGGTGTTTTATTATTCTGACCTGAACATCATGTCAGCTCAAGCTCACGGCTCCAAGGCCAACAGACACTCTGTCCTGTATGCTAATGTCTGCCGAGGCAAGCTAATGACGAAGGAGAGAAGGAATGGGAAGCAAGGAACAGCTGCTCCAAAACCCACAATCCTGTCCAGACAGTGTTATTATGAGGGAGAACATGGCTAAAAAAAAAAAAAAAAAAAAAAGAAGTGTATTTGATATAGAGTTGGAGGGACAGGGACAAGTCGTTTCCTGTTTCTCTGACGGTAAATTAACCCTTTTCTTACTCATCTTTTTTGTCATAAATGAATGGTGTGTTTGTGCCTCGTCACAGGTTCTGCAGGTGCAAAAGCCACGGATTTAAATAAATAAATAATCTAATAGAAATAAATCACAATTTTGTTGTTTTTGCCAGATTTTAATTTGTTTTTTGTTTTTATGATGGTTGTATTTCGTTGTTCTTAGCCCGCTTTGCATCCTGTGTTATCACTGTTTTACTTATTTCTTCCTTGTTCTATGATTTGTGTACGGCACTTTGGTCAGCTATAAAGTTTTTAAAGTGCTTTACAAATAAAGTTAGTATGGTACAATCTTCTTAAACTTCTCAGATTTTTATTATTATTATTTATTTTTTTAATGTGTTTTTGTTGTTGTTTATTTCAGATGTCTTAAACAGTTTTTAATGGTGGGTTATGCCCCAGAAGTAAATGATTAGGAAAAATCACAAAAAATAAATAAATAAATAAAATCAAATAAAATCAAAACTACTAATCTTAGGCTTAGTTTTTGCAAAACAAGACATATCAAGAAATAAGTATGTAAATAAATAAATAAATAAATAAATAAAGTTACGTGACATTTCCAACACCCAAACATAAATACATAAATAAATAAATAAATACATAAATAATATAATAGAAATCAGTCACAATCTTTTTTAATTTCTTTTTTTATTGTTTATTTCAGATGCATTAAACAGTTTTTAATGGTGGATGATAGACTGAAAGTAAATGTTTCGGGGAAATCACAAAAAATAAAAAATAAAATAAAACTACAAACAGAATTTCTGATTTGTGCTTCAAATCTTTTTTGCAAAACAAGACACGTTTTTCAGGAAATAAGTAATCAAACCAACAAATAAATAAATACATACATACATACATACATACATACATAAAGTTACATGACATTTCCAACACCCAAACATGAAAAACAAAGATAATCTAATAGAAATAAATCACAATCTTTTTTAACTTCTATTCTGTTGTTTGTTTCACATGTGTTTAATAGTTTTTAATGGTGGGTTATGCACTGAAAGTCAATGTTTAGGGAAAATCACACGCAAAAAAAAAACAAAACAAAAAAAAAAAAACAAAACTACAAACATAATTTCTGATTTGCCCTTTAAATCTTAGGCTTAGGTTTTGCAAAACAAGATGTGTTTTTCAGGAAATAAATTAATAAAGTTACACATTTCCAACACCCAAACAGGAAAAAAAATCACTTATTAATCGAACACCAGTCAGTCTGAGTCTTAGTATTTGAATGTATAGACCTTCAAGCTTGGCTGTGAGAAATACATGATTTTTTTTTTTTTTCTGTAATATGCTGTATTTACTATGGAATCCAGCAAGAACAGATGATAATTTATTGATAAACTTATGGTGCAGACTGTACAGACAACGTGATCAACACTGGAGCAGATGTAGGAGAGCGCTCTGCAGGAGACCATCTGAGCGTGCACTCAGCGAGGGGTCTTTGGGAATCACCCGGTGGTGGGTGGATGGGTGGCGCTGGATGTCTGAGAGATAATCAAGAGGGGCAAAGTGGAAGAAGAACCACTTTTAAGTGAGATGAGACGTAATAGAAGATCTGAGTGCATGTAGTGAGATTGGATGAAAGGGATGAAGAGGGAGACAGGAAACCAGAGGAGAGTCTGGATCAGTTTCATCATTGAACTGCAGTAAAATTATAAGACAATTTCCACAAACATCATGACAGATACTGTAGTTTTAGTCATTTTAGCTTAATGTTTAATTTGATTTCATTAAATGGTTAAAATGGTAATTCATGTGGTAAAAAAACTCATATTAAAATTTGCATAATTTAATTTGCATAAATGAAGCTATTGGTCTCTTGGTATCTTGTCTGTTGTCTATTGTCTATTGGTATCTTGGGTTTAGTAAACTTGTTCCACTGTGAAATACTTATCAGTCTTTTCCAGTCTGTATTAAAACTTAAATGTGAATACAATGTTGAACATGTATGTGTGCATATTACTTACACTGGGATTATTTTGTTTTTGGTTATTTTTTCGAGGTTTTTCACCTATGTCATCACGTGTATAAACCTTTTCAAGCAATCCTGAAAACTAAAATAAATTTGATCAAAGGAAAAACAGGCCTGATGATTTTGAGTGGAATCCCGTTCAATACTTCAATGTGAGCCCACCCCTTTTCAAGTCCAGAAGAACTGCACAAGAGCTAAAGAGGGTTTTCTGTCCACATTTGTGGAGTTTCACAACTTTATACAAAAAGAAAAGAAAAGAAAACTGTCAATCACAAAGGACATTCCATAAAAATTTTAAAAACTGCATCTGAAAAAAACTGTTGTATCATGATGCTTCCAATATAAGCACTTATTTAATTAAAAACAAAACAAAAAAAAGCTTGTACTTTGCTGACATTTCCTGGGTCTTAGGAGGTTAACTAAATTAGTGCTCAATACTGAAAAGAGTAAATGTATGGTGTTGGGGTCAAGACATCTTTTAAAAAACTCCCCTGTTTTGAATTTGTCTGTTGGTGGAACTGACATAGAACAAGTAGCGGAGGCCAGGCTGTTAGGTGTGACTGTTGATAGTATGTTGACTTGGAATTCTCATATAAAGCAAATATTAAATAAAATGGGCAGAAGCATTGGTGCTGTTAAACAATGTAGGAATTGCATACCATATCAAATAAGGAAAACACTAGTGGAATCATTAGTTCTGTCGCATTTAGATTATTGTTCAATCATTTGGCCAAACACATCAGAAATAAATCTAAATAAACATCAAATTGTGCAAAATAAAGCAGCTCGAATAGTCCTAAACTGTCCATTTAGAACAAGTACTAGTGACACTCACACCCGTCTGGCCTGGTTACATGTTAAAGGCAGAATTAGATACTCTTTAGTTAAATTTATTAGAAACATCATAATTACATAAACACCTGAACTTCTTTACAGTAAACTGACTTTTTTCAGTGACATCCATCAATATTCCACACGTCAATCAGAGGACAGACGTTTCCTGTTGCCTGCTTGTAGGATGAATCAAATACAGGGTAGTGTGCAATACAGGGCAATGGTGGCATGGAATACATTGCCACAATTTTTAATTTCAGAAATTCAAGCAGTTAGTTTTTCTAAAAGGTTGAGAATTTTATATTTACCCAAGAATAACTGTCTGAGCTATTGTATATCCTATAACGACATCATCTAGACGGTTTTGTTTTTTGTGGAGCGTTTTTTTATTTTTATTTTTTTTATTTATTATTATTATTATTATTATTATTATTATTATTATTATTATTATTATTATTTACTTATTTTATTTTTTACTTTATTTATTTATTTATTTATTTTTCTGTTGTTGTTGATATTATTATTGTAATTGTTTTGTATTGTGTGCTGTTGCTGATTTTTGGTTTTGTGTTGTTGTGTTGAGTGTATGTACATCCTGTTTGTTGAGTGAGTTGTGGGAAATTGTTGGTGCTTTGTTTTTGTGTTGTTGATGACCCCAGGAAGAGTAGCTGCTGGGGTATGCAGCAGCTAATGGGGATCAAACTAATAAACTAAACTAAACTAAACTAAATGTTGTAATTTGTTGTTTTTTTTTGTTTGTTTTTTTTACTTCACATTTTCATACTTTTTTTTAACCAAAATATCCTTGATGTTAATGAAATAAATCAGTCATTAATTCTTACTTCAACATGATGGATAGTTAGTTTAATAAAGCACTGCCTCTGCCTTCACCAGCTGCAAATCATGAATTTTGCAGTTGTTTTACTGACTTTGAACCAAGATGAGGGGAAACGCCATCCTGCAAAATGACTAAAATGCATCCCATTGTTGACCTGTCATTCCTTGTATTAATCTCCGGTAGCAGAGGGAATGCAGGGGCAGCAGTGTTGAATAAGTCTGTCCAGTCCTCCTGACTCACTGATCCTTTTTTGAGAATTTTAAAATGAGAGTCCATACCTGTAGCCTAACTGTGCGGTGTAATGGTAAATCTATGATGCTGTGTGTCCATGCTGGAAGTGAAGGAGACAGATTTCTAATTGAACCATGTCTATATTCAACCCTTACACAAGTCAATCCGTTTCGAGGGATATACAGCCCTCCCCCTTAGCCCTTTCCCTCTGTCTGATCGAGAATCGGAACTGTGGATCTATACTTTTATTATGTCATTATTTAGCCACATTATGTTCCATGTGACCTTTGAACACACTTATAGTCTGTATAAAGTTCATTGTCTTTGTGAGCTCGGCATACAGTCTAATCTACATAACACCATGTAGCAAGGAAATTGGCTCGAGGCCCTTTTGGGATACAGTGGCGCCAACCAAGCTGTGGACTTATCTGCAACTTACATAGCATGTACGTGTAATAACTCTGAAGAAACCTTAAAACAGTGGTTCCCACCCTTTTTTGGCTCGTGACCCCATTTTAACATCACAAATTTGTGGCGACCCCAGACATTCAAAACAGAGACTTTTTTTTTTTTTTTTTTTTTGCTTTAGTAGTTTGCCATACTATGTTGCAAATAAACATTATTTTAGATGACATTTAGTCTATATAATGTCTATTATAACGGACTGAGGCTGTTATGACCCTGGGTCATAATTTGTCTATGCATATGTATGTTTTCTGTTTAGTGTGTGTGTTCTCCCCCGTCCTGTAGGTGTGCTGTGCCCCTTTTGTGTCTGTTTGTTTGCAGGATGCTGATTGGTGGAACAAGATTGACCGGCCCCTTTAAAAATGGCCCTGGAGCTTCCATCCTGGCTCTATCTTGCCTCTTGCCAGCTCTCAACCCTGTGTTTGTGTGTGTGACCGTCAGTCTTCGTGCGCTCGTGTGACGCTTCGATTGTACCTAGTTGTAAATTGTTTTTTTGTAAATTGATCCTTTTTCTGGTAGGGGAGGTCGGCTCTTTTGTTTTCCCGTTTTCTCCTGTTTTTGGTTAGGGAGTTAGGTAAGTTTTCTGTATTTTATTTCTTGCATTTATTTTCAATTAGGTAAGTTAGTTTAAACTAGAAGAGATTTTGTTTGTTGTTTTAGGTGTTCCCTCCCCTAACCCTTCCTTAGTTGTTTAGAGAAAAATAATTGTAATAAACATTGTAAACTTTAGTTTTTGACTGACGTGTGTGCTTGGAAGCTGGGAGGGGTCAAAGTAGAGCATATTATGTTTGCCCTGGTAAACCCCTTGGCCGGGGCGTAACAAGGCAGAAAAGCCAGGTGTAGATTACTGCACAAAGTGAGAATTTGATTTTCCTTGGTCAGGATATGTACAGTTAGTCCAGCTTGGATTTACAACACTGACAATTAATACTGAACAAACAAGAACTCAAACTGCGAATTATGAAAGAGCTGCAGCATCTGAAACTGACCACAATGAACATTTGAAAGATGAACAGTACCACAGTGCTTCAGTTTCAGCTTCACAGTTTGCCATGTCTTTTATGGATTGGGATTGTCTCTCTCAACTCACCATATATTTTTTATTAATGAGTTTTTTTTTTTAGAAATTTCACGCGGCCCCATTTGAATCCAGGTTACCCCACATGGGGTCCCGACCCCAAGGTTGAAAAACACTGCCTTAAAAACATCAGTCTTATATGCAAACTTGTACGCAGATGCTAACACTGGGTTACAAAAAAATGTTTTTTGCAAGTTGTCTAGGTTTTTTCAACTGAATTAGGACCATTTTGCACCGCTAAATCCAAAAATGACATCTGTTTTTTTCAATCAGGTCAGGTTTTTTGCTAATTTGATTTTGAAAAATTTGATCGTCTCACAAAATTGATTACATTTTTGTGGCTTTATCAGTTGATTTTACCTCCGCCAAGGAGGTTATGTTTTTGCCAGGGTTTGTTTGTTTGTCTGTCTGTCTGTCTGTCTGTCCGTTAGTGTGCAACATAACTCAAAAAGTTATGGACAGATTTTGATGAAATTTTCAGGGTTTGTTGGAAATGGGATAAGGAAGAAATGATTAAATTTTGGTGGTGATCGGGGGTGGAGGGGCCCATTTCCAACAAACCCTGAAAATTTCATCAAAATCTGTCCATAACTTTTTGAGTTATGTTGCACACTAACGGACAGACAAACAGACAGACAGACAGACAAACAAACAAACAAACCCTGGCAAAAACATAACCTCCTTGGCGTGGGGGGGCCCACGGGGGGGCCACTGATCAGCCTTGGTGGAGGTCTGTGCTCTCCGAGTGCTTCTAGTTATTATTATTATTATTATTATTATTATTATTATTATTATTATTATTATATGTTTTTTCATTATTACAACAATTATTATTTTCCCCCTCCCTTTCTCACTTTCATTCCCCTCTTCCCCTTTTCCCTTTCACCCCTAACCAAGCTATCCATTTTAGTTGCTCTTTATATTAATGATCTTTTTCATTGTAATGTGATGTTGTTGTTGTTGTTTGTCATTACTCTGTCGTTGTTGTGGTTTTTGGTTTGTTTATTTGTTTGATTTTCCCTTTGTTTATGTGTTGTTGTTTTTCTGTCCACAGTGTCTTGTTAACTATCACTAAGGGAAAAATAAATAAATAAATGAAAGTAGAGCAAAAAGAAAAAAAAAAGTTATTTTAAATAAAAAATGAATAGAACAGTTAGTATGCACAACAAAGACAAAAAATAAACTCTCTGCATTACTTGGTTATTCTACTTTCATCCTCCCCATAGACCTGCCTCCACACTTTACACTAAACAAAAGTCTGACTAAACCCATTTTCTTTCTGGAATAGGTGGAAAAGCTGGTTTGTTTGTATATGTTTGAGCCAGTCCCTTTTGTTTTGGTCAGTGCTAAGCCAAGGATGAAGAAATACTGCCTTTGGAAAGAGCGTCACGGGGGAAACTTATTTTGGCAAAACATCTGAAGAGGCCAAGTCCTGGCATTAAAATGGTCAAATCCTTGCAAACTCTGCAAAAAGAATCAAGCAGACCTGTCTTACAGAGCAATGCAAGTGTAATACATGCAACTTTTAGTGAGTTGTTGCAGTTCGGAGGTTGTTTCAACAGAGTGAGAGGGAACGGTGAAACTGGCAACATACAGGTGGAACAGTGGTTCCCAATCGGGGGGGTCATGAGCACATGGGGGCCGGGGGGGTGGAGGCATTTTGAGCAAGAAAGAGCTGAGAGGGGGGCGCTCAGGCACAAATGTGTTGCGTTTGCGACTACAGTTGTACATCACAACATTATGCATTACTTGACCCCCCCTCGTGTAAGCTCCAATGTATAACAGTGGCACCCCCCCTGCCCTGGCTTATGGATAGAGGCATATCCCGCCGCGCCCACCACCAGTCGGGGGTGGTATGTGGGCAATTATGAGGTGAGGGGGGCTTTATCTACAGAGCTAGATATCACCCACCACATACAGGTCCATTGCATAACTTTTACAATTTACCCCCCCATCCCAAATTTTTTCAGGGATAATGGGGGTGGCAGGACGCTCATGATGCCATTAGTGGGGCTTTGTTCAAAAAAGGTTGAGAAACACTGAGGTTGAAGATGGAGGAGAATATTGTTTAAAAATGTCGCTTAATGGCAGGATTATTCAAGGTCAAGGTCAAGGTTACTTTATTTGTACCTGTAGGTAGATTTGTTTTGCAGTCTAGGTGATTGCTTTGATATTACAACAATACATACGTTGAACATGTAAGACATGCTTACAGACAGGACAAAAAGACAAAAAAGTGCTCAGTGTTCCATCATTCATCAGTATAGCAGCATGGATAAGTAAAAGAATAAATAAATAAACTAGAAGCACTCGGATATCGCAGACCTCCGCCAAGGCTGATCAGTCGCCCCCCCCGTGGGCCCCCACACGCCAAGGAGGTTATGTTTTTGCCAGGGTTTGTCTGTCTGTCTGTCTGTCTGTCTGTTTGTCTGTCCGTTAGTGTGCAACATAACTCAAAAAGTTATGGACAGATTTTGATGACATTTTGTGGTCTGCGCCCCCCCGTGGGCCCCCCCACCCCCGATCACCACCAAAATTTAATCATTTCTTCCTTATCCCATTTCCAACAAAGCCTGAAAATTTCATCAAAATCTGTCCATAACTTTTTGAGTTATGTTGCACACTAACGGACGGACAAACAGGCAAACAAACAAATAAACAAACAAACAAACCCTGGCAAAAACATAACCTCCTTGGCGGAGGTAATAAGATCAAATAAAAAAAACAAAAAAAAAAAAACAAGATGCAATAAAACACAATAAAAACCAGAAAAGATAAGAACAATGCAGGATAAAAACCAGGATAAGAACATAAAATTTAAAAATAAAAAAATTTGAAGTCACAGTAAAAATAAATTGAGCAAAGAAATGGGATAAATAACTAAAATAAGTCAGTAAAGTGCAATGTCACTATTTCTTATTGAGCTCAGTGACGGCGACAGGAACAAAGCTGTTTTTCTAACGCTGTGTCCTGCACCTTGGGACTAAGATCCTCCGTCCAGAGGAAAGGAGCTGAAATTCACCTCGTAAAGGATGGGAGTCATTCCAACAGACTACTTCCTCTGACTCAGACTCCGGGGCGCCGTTAAGGGGGGGGGGGGGGGACATGATAAATTCATGGGGCCCAGCATTTGTGGGGGGCCCATAGAGCAGTAGAAAAAGTCCAGTGGATACAGGCTACAAGCTGTGAACATTTTGTGGAAGATCCACTGTATAAAAGAGGCATAGAAGTCTACAATGGGATATTGAATGTCTGTTAAATATGAGTTTCATGGACTGCAGCCCCACCTACATGACCCCCCCCCCCCACTCCAACAGATCAACAAGATACTGAATTTTATGAAGGCTCCACAATGTTTACCTTTCATTTAGCCCACAGTTGGTAGTGGCGCACCGGCTCAGACTACTGCATTCCAGTTACATTACATTAAATTACATTAGATTACATTAGTAATTTAGTTTTTTTCTCCACCTTTTTAATCTGTTTATTTCTTTGTATTTTATGGATTGTCTGTTTTATCTTGTTGTACTGTGTCCTTGGGTGTCCTGAAAGGCACTTATAAATAAAATGTATTATTATTATTATTATTATTATTATTATTATTATTATTATTATTATTATTACCTTGTGTCAGAGTAACAAAGACAGAAAACTGTTTTTGCCTTTAGCTGACATTTCTATAGAAGCAAGTGAACACAGCAAACTGTGCAATACATAAAATAAAACAAAAAAACAATCCATATATTTGTTCACCACAAAATAAAATAATACATACATATTTTGAAGAGTAAAACTATTGACATATTAGCGAGTCAGTCTTCAATAATCATACAAAATGTAAACTGTTGCACGTACTCATTAGCATAGATGTGCTGTTGAACAAAGGACTTAGACTTTGCTTTGAACCAAAGGAAACTAATGTTGAGGTTTGCAAATGTGTTGAAAACATTCATTATTATTTGACAGTGCAGCCAAAGTAATTGGAAAATATGAAAACAAAACAGCATCTGTCTTGTATCTTGGATAAAATTCAATATTTGAAGCGACTGAGGCTGAAATCATGAGCAACAAACACCAGAATATGAAAATATATACCTTCTTCTGCAGCTGTCTCCTCTCAGTCCAAATCAAAAGACTAAATATAAAAATTAATGACAACTTTTCATGCTGTTACGGAAAAGTGAAGGCAAAGGCAAGGCAAGGCAGGTTTACTTATACAGCACATTTCATGTACAAGACAATTCAAAGTGCCTTTAATAAAACATTAAAAGCATTACAGCGGAGTGCAGGGGAAGCAATGAAAAGTATTGGTATGAAAAGAAAAAAAATAAATACAAAAATTAAAAAAAAAATAAAATAAATAAATAAATAAATAAATAAATAACATAGAAAAATAAAAAATACAATAAATAAATAACAAATCAAATTTTAAAAAAAACTTAAAATAAATAAATAAAATAAAATAGAAAAATAAATAAAAATACAATAAATAAATAAACAAATAAACAAAAATTAAAATTAAAATGAAATCAAATAGAATAGAAAAAAATTAAATGAAAATAAAAAAATAAAAACAGATTAAAAACTCTTGTACACTGGTGGAATTACATCCAGGTCACATGTGACAGGATCTGATGGATCTTTTTGTTATTTCAGCTGTCAGTCATCTATTTAACCAGCCTACCTGGGTTAAAGGATTGATATTTGCTTTTTTTAAAAAATTCATTTATTTATTTATTTTTATTTGTATAATGCATTTTTCAACATGTCCCTGTGGTCTACACAAACTGTAAATTCTCTACTGGGGTCTGAATTATTCACTAATTCAACTCAAATGGTCCATCTTCAACCATAAAAACTAAAAAAAAAAAAAAAAAAAAAAAAAAAAATTAAATGAAATAAATAAAATAAAATTGAAAAAAATTAAATAAAAATACACTAAATAAAAAAACAAATTAAAAAATTAAATTAAAAAATTAAAAAGAAATCAAATGGAATAGAAGAAATAAATAAATAAATGAAAATAAAAACAGATAAAAACTCTGGTACATTGGTGGAATTACATCCAGGTCACATGTGACAGGATCTGATGGATCTTTTTGTTATTTCAGCTGTCAGTCATCTATTTAACCCGCCTACCTGATTGAAAACAGCCAAAATCATGGTGTCATGTGATATATATTCTACAGCCAAAACCACAGGAGAGTAGATGCAGTAGTCTCATGTCCTATCAGCCTATTTCAATTCCAAAAGGCTTAAGGATAATTATGGATTATTATTATTATTTTTTAGCTTAGTAATGCAGTTTTTATCGTTGACGAAGTAAAAACAAGTTTGAAACTTTGAGCTGCCACAGCACCATTGGTCTAAACATGAGGAGGGTGTAGAGGTCAGAAAAAAAGGAGACACATGATGGAGGGAAAGAAGGAAGACAGAGACAGACCCAGGAGATGGATGGATAGAAGGAAAAAAAAAAAAAATCTTCTGAAGAGCGAAGTTTGTTGCAATCCTGCTGCAATACTTCGACAATTTCCTCATCCCTTTGTTGTTGATGTGTTTTGGTATGAATTTTTCAGCTGAGCAGGGGAACGGCTCTGATATGAGGGTTACGCCTGACAAGATGACTATTTTTCTGATAGACGGCAGATCAAAGAAGGTTTAACGTTGCAGTCAATCAAATGTTGGGGATGGATGGAGGCACAAGCCTTATTACACTGAGCTGCTGAGCTGTTCCTACAAGGTGATCACTTGTGCAACACTGGGCTGAAATGAATCTTCAGGGGTGGTGGTGGATGGTGGTGGTGGTGGTGGTGGTGGGGGTCTGCTCACCTTTAAGTCAGGAGTTTAACTAAGACTAATATTAGGTGTGAAATGCTCAGATGTTGAATATTTATGTTTGACATGCTAAATTTGCTCATGAGCCTTCAAGGCTTTGGTTTTGCTGTTACATCAAAAAAGCTGACACAGTAGGTTTCCTTTGTGTCACAGTGTAGACATTTTCTTCACTTTTCAATCTGATGCACGAAGCGGAGTTTAACTACATATTTCAGCTTCATTTAAATGACTGTTCACAAACTTAAAAGTTAATCATTTAAAAAAAAAAAAAAAAAAAAAATTACTGATGTTCAGACTCTAACTACAGTATGCTCAACAAGCTGTATTTAACCCTAAAACGCCAAACGTATCACATTTGATACATGAGTTTTGAAGCCCTGTACAGGATCACTGTGATACTTTTTTTCTTGAAAAACCTGATGTATACAATTAGATACATGCAATACACGGATAATCCACCAGGGGGGAGGGATTCGCTCATCAGAGGCCTTTCCAGTGACACCACAAGACTGTCATTAATGAGGAAGGAGAAAGAACTTTGCCAATTTTGAAAAGGAATTACCAATTTGTTAGACATGTTTGTGTTATATTACATTTTTGTTTGTTCAAAAAGAATCATATTTAAACATTGAGACCTGATGTATCAAATATGAGACAAAATTGAAACTCATACATGGAAATTAATATTTGGAAAAAAGAAAAAAAAAAAAATTGGGGTTGTTCAGAAGGACCATTAAAGGCTCCAGTTTCAAAGAACTGGAATTTTCTGTCAATTATTTAATGGTTCAGTCTTTACAGGGTTAGAAGGTTAAAAAAAAAAAAAAAAAATCTAAATATTGAAACTTTTGTCAGCAAAAGTTAGAATTATAAGCAGTTTGAGATTGGGTTGGACTTCTTGTTTTTCATTTAAAAACATGGTTTTAATTATTATCATTGTGAAAAAAATAATTGCTGCACAGCCTCTGTAATCAGCTCCTCATCTGTGCTTTCTGTTTGTTTCTACCCACAGTTTTTGTTAAACTCCTACATGGAAATTGATATTTGAAAAAAAAAAAAATACTGATGGTACAGTGTCTTCAAAAGTGGAATATTACATTTGATTTTCATTGTTTTAGTTCAGACTCTAACTACAGTATGCTCAACAAGCTGTATTTAACCCTGTAACGCCAAACGTATCATATTTGATACATGCGTTTTGATGCCCTGTACAGGATCACTGTGATACTTTTTTTCTTGAAAAACCTGATGTATACAATTAGATACATGCAATACACAGATAATCCACCAGGGGGGAGGGGTTTGTTCATCAGGGGTCTTTCCAGTGACACTACAAGGTTGTCATTAATGAGGACGGAGGAAGAACTTTGACAATTTTGAAAAGGAATTACCAATTTGTTAGACATGTTTGTGTTATATTACATTTTTGTTTGTTCAAAAAGAATCATATTTAAGCATCGAGACCTGATGTATCAAATATGAGAAAAAATTTAAACTCATACATGGAAATTGATATTTGAAAAAAAAAAATAAAATAAAAAATTGGGGTTGTTCAGAAAGACCATTAAAGGCTCCAGTTTCAAAGAACTGGAATTTTCTGTCAATTATTTAATGGTTCAGTCTTTACAGGGGTAGAAGGTTTAAAAAAAAAAAAAAAAATCTAAATATTGAAAGTTTTGTCAGCAAAAGTTAGAATTATAAGTAGTTTGAGATTGGATTGGACTTCTTGTTTTTCATTTAAAAACATGGTTTTAATTATTATCCTTGTGAAAAAAATAACTGCTGCACAGCCTCTGTAATCAGCTCCTCATCTGTGCTTTCTGTTTGTTTCTACCCACAGTTTTTGTTAAACTCCTAAATGGAAATTGATATTTGAAAAAAAAAAAAAAAACTGGGTTGTTCAGAAGGACCAATAAGGCTCCAGTTTCAAAGAACTGGAATTTTCTGTCAGTTATTTAATGGTTCACGCTTTACAGGGTTAAAAGATTGACATTTGCTTTTTTTTTTTTTTTTAAATTTGAATTGTGCATTTTCCAACATTCCCCTGTGGTCTACACAAACTGTAAATGCTCTGCTTGGGTCTGAATTCTTCATTAATTCAACTCCACAGGTCCATCTTCAACCCTATTTCTGAGTAATGACACCAGAAAGGTGGTTTGGAGCACTGGCCCTTTAAACGCACATGAGCCACTTCAGGCCCCGCCCCCTCCAGGTTGTTGGCTGTGCTGCTCTGTCCCGCTCAATCAACAACTGAACATTTTAGGTAATCGGCTCCAAATTTGGACATATTTTCAGTATGGACTACAACCGCTGCTGCTGACAAACAATTATGTTGTATTCGGAGAAATGTTCATCTGAAGTCTTTACCTTATATGTGCAAATGTCATGATGTAACTATTTATAAAATGTAACAAATTAAGAAGGAATTCAAATGGGTTGTAGAAATCCACTTGATTTTTGCCAAGACGAATATAAAGATAGCTTTGCAGCACCTGGAGGGTTCAAATTTAAACTTTATGAACTATTAGGATCCAAATACACAAATAAATGAATCAAAGACTAATAAAAGTGGGTTTAGAAATATGACCCCTTTAAAGATTTCTCTGATAAATCAGTTAGTGATGAATGCATGATTGAGCACACCTGCATCTTTCTGAGCTTGAAAAATTCTGACCTTGGTGAGAAATGGATGTTTTAATGATATTTTTAAAATGAGAAGATTTACTGTTTTAAAAAATCACTCGGAAGTTTGTGATGTGTTTAAATCATTGCACTTTAGGACAAAAAGTTCAGAGTTTTGGTTGCATGGTATTTTAAAAGGTCCACATTTTGTTTGAGTATGTTTTGTATGTAACCATTGAAAAAAGGAAGTTATTTGTTGTGTGGTGAAGTGAATGAAACATTTGCAGAACATAATCCTTATGATCTTGCTGGTGTAATGTAGTAACCACAAATATAGTCATGTTGTCTGTGAGGAAAAAGTTCTGCAGAAGTGACAGTAAAGGGAATATCTTTTGGTTTGTACCAAACAGGACATTTGGTGATTTGAGACAGTTTGTCCTGTCGCACATGAGCAAATGGGCAGTTGATCTGGTAGTGACAGGCAGCAGAACCAACCCATAAAGATGGAAGACCAGTTGTTTACAGTTGCTTTGTTGAAACTGTTGAAGGTGTTGAATAAACATGTTAAGTGCATATATATTGCCTTCTTTCTTGAGTCTGTTTGCTCATGCAAAATTAAACGCGATTAATATAGATTAAAAAGGACTGCCATTTAATCGTGATTAAATCCAAATTAATCCACAGCAACTTTTCACTGATTATTTTACAGATTTTTCCTGTATTTTGAAGATACAGGAAAATATCAATGAAATGACAAAAATAGACTGTGATTTTTACATGTCAAATGTAAAAAATAAAACACGAAAAAACTGTGACTGAATAACCAAAAAATTTCAGTTTTTTAAAAGAATTTTTTTCTTTTTTTCACAGAAAAATACAGTTAAAATACATTTGCAAATATATCATAATTTCACAAATATTTCTTTTCTATTTATGAGATTAAACTGTTAATTTAAAGTTTAATACTGTAAAAAAAAAAAAAATTAAAACCAGATAAATTACTGACAATTAACCGTAAAAGAAGTATTTGTTCTGTAAGTTTAACAAGACTTGTTTGTTAATTGACAAATATCTTGTGTAATTATGTGAGGTTTCACAACAAAAAATGTTGAATAAATGTGTTTTTGTGAATGTCTAACATGTATCAGCACTGATAAACTGCCAAATTACAGTTTTTAGCAGTGGGTTGTACAACTTAGTCTCATTGAAAATTATTTATATATTTATTTATAGGTAATTTGATTGTTTTAACACATGTAAATATTCTGTATTAAACATTAAAAAGTCAAAAATACACAAAATTTCATGTAAAGTTAGGGCAAAAAACTGTATTTTAATTATTGAAAATTACCGTATATTTATGAGATGGTTATTTTCCGTTATTTAACAGTATTTTTTCGGCACCCCTGCTGCCGGAATATTACTGTTTTATTTTACTTTTTGTTTTTTGTTTTTTTACTGTGTGTGATTAATCTGATTAAAAATTGTAATCATTTGACAGCACTAGTACTATGTAAATAAAGTGGATTAGATTGGAAGTGGATAGTCCATGTGTCTGTCTGCAGCTTTCAAGTAGCTCTGCTATTCACATACTCTCAGTAGGAGTTCTGCAAGTACCAGTTAAAACTCAGACAGTGTCATTAAAACCAAAAACAAGCTGACTAAATATCCTGTTTGAGCAGGCTTAGCTGAGCAGCTTCCTCAGATCGATGCCAGTTCTCAAACAGCAGCCAGTCTGTCGGTCCTCTTTCCAGTTGGTGGCCTTTTGCTAACCTCCACCTTGAAATAGCCTGCTGCCATCATGCCCCTGTGTAGCAGAGCAGATGAAGTCCCAGTCGGCCGGTCTGTCTGCACACTCAACCATGGTGATAACTCCTGACAGCTGGCTGGCGCTGCTTCCTCTTCACACGGCGCTGCCTCTTGCCCCTGCCGCCATCGCCGCTGCTGTAATGACTGCAGACCTTTAAACCGTACAATGAGGGAGGCCTTCAAACGAGTAGGTAACACGGCTAAAAATAGGAATTACAACACCAAGTGACTGCAGCTCCAGCTGGGTAACAGGTTTTTTTAGGGGGGATTTATGTGTGTGTTTGTGGTGGTGGTGATGTTCGGAAGGTGAGCCTGTTGTACGTATCATACGTTACATGGAAGTTGAATGTGACTTTGACTAGTTCTAAAATGTCGGATGGACATCATACATCATGAACCAAAATAGAGAAGAGGAAATGTAATGTTATAAGTTGTCTGCTTAATCTTTACATTACAAAGTTGTTTTGCTTGAAGAGTCTTTTATGTTTGCAAGTCTAAGTAATATTCTGAGCAGTGGCGATTTCTCATAGACTGCAAGGGAAGCCTGGCTTCCCCTAAAATTACGAAAATTAAATGGTTAAATATGTACGGTTGTGTTGACATTTTATTGACTACAAATGTGTTAGAACACGTTCATCTCACAGACAAGTTCGTTCAGAATCAGCTTTATCACAAATCAACGGACTCGATGTTTACTTCTCATACATTCCTGTTTTCGCTGTTTTCTCATTCGATCTCTGCTCAGTGCATTTGTCCGTAGACGCCGGGCGTCTATGCACTTCAATGGGACTGAGTGGAACAGTTTTCTTCATTGCCTCAAAACTGGACGGTAATTGGATAAAAGCCACGATGTTGTCCCGCCCCCGGACGCTGGGCGTCTCTGGGGTGAATGGAGCTGTGGGCGGAGCTCGGCCGGGCTGGACGCCAGAATCCCATGTGCTGATTGGAGGATCAGTCGAAAGGCTGAATCCTGTTTGATTGACAGCTAGTTTGAGATCTACTCCTTCACTGACACAGCTCAGTTTAATACCGTCGCACATTCTGCTGTGAAATCAGAGAAACCACTACGAAATTACTCGTTCATTTCTTGCACTGTAAATAAAACACACTCATTGGACTTCCTTGTTTCAATTTAACATAATTTCAGCGTTTTCTTGTTTTAGTTACATAATTTAATCATATCTTGTTCGAGTTTAATATCGTTTTGTAGATAGTTAAATCAATCAAACTGTCGGCTAGGTCGGAGTGAAAGGAGCATTTCTTGTTTAAAAAGCCTGAAGTCTTACACCCACAACACAATGGGCCAAGGCAATCTAAGCAGCCTAGCTCTGCTGGACATTCAGAGGACACTGGTCCAGTCCCTGGAAAAGACGCCCACTTGGTACGATGAGTTCACTGACCATTTTCTTAAAAAGGAACGGAGGGCCAAATTTATGTTTAAATAACTTGACAATTTTTATTTTTTATTTTTTTTTTGATGTAAGCTGACAATGAGCTTCCCCTGTCTGAAAGACGAGCAGCCGCCACTGATTCTGAGTAATATTCCTATATAATAGTAATATTATTTTTTATGTTAGAGGTACTGAAGAGTCAGGTTTGATTTGTGTGTGTGTGTGTGTGGTTTTGATGAACTCACACCTGTCTGCTGAATTTAGAGGAGAGGTCAGATTCTACCTAAAAGATCTAATTTTACATCTTTAGAAAGTAGTTGTGGTAAAGAGCATAGAGCAGAAAAACCAGAATATGAACTAGGGGATTTTTGTGGTCAAGACATGCTAGCCTAACAGTGCAGGTGTTAAGCAAAAGCTGTGCACATGTAAAAGTATGTGCTTTTCTTAGAATTGCCTTATGGAGTGACTGACATGTTCTGCCCAGTAACTACCATTAACCAATAATAAGCATATGACGAATGATGTCATTGAATAATGGGAGTCTCCAAGAGTCACTAAAGACTATAAAAAGGTAACAAAGGAACCTCTTTTTTGGCGGCTTTGTCTTTTTCTCTCTGTGACGAAATGTGTGTTTGATGCTAGATTTCTTTTTGTTACTTTTTTTATTTTTGCCCAAAGCAATAAATTAAGCTATTGTTTTAACTTTTTAAAACCTCAAACCTTCTTTTTTGGTGAGTTCTTCCATTACTCCTGGTTTGGTCCGTCCATCTGAAACATAACTGCCGAGTGAAATTTAACCCTTTCATGCATGAATTATGAGAACCTTAGTCACAAGTTTTTTTTCCTGAGTGTTTTTATTCCTCTGTAGGCCTGAAAAAAACAATGCAATTGGAATTTTTTGAACAAAGCTATTTTTCATAGTTACAAAAATGTCTACGTAGCTGGACACCATGTTTTTAATTTTTGAAGCAAAGAAACATGTATTTAAACACAATATCAGAAAGTGATATACTATGTGAAAACTATTAAACAAAAACATTTTTAATGCAGGTAATTTGATGTTTTGTCTCATTTTAGGCCTTAGGGGTCATACTCTAATACTAGCTATTACTCACTTAATGGAGATAATACAAAAATAAATAAATAAATAAATAAATAAATAAATAAAAAATACTCAACCACGTTAGTGCAGATCAGGTTTATCAAGAACAGCAAAGTTACAGTAATGGTAACAATTACAGTGTATGGGATGGTGCATAAGCATCCACTGTGTTGGCTGATATGGAACTAAAACAACAAAACCCATGAACATACAAGAGAACAGCAGGAGAATAACTGTCCACTGTAGTGACCACTATGCATGAAAGGGTTAAATTACATGACCCCCCCCTCTGGTAAGCAGCCTACATGGAGTGGTCCAAAGCCACCGTTGGTCTAAAAATCTCTAGAACACGCAACCTTTTGTCCAAGATAACCGGAGATTTTTGGTACCGAGGTGGTTTATAGTTTAAAGATACTGGGGCAGTAGTTCATTAACCGTAATAAAATGTGGTTTTTGAGATTTACTGCTTGTTGCGTGTTTACAAGTTGAAATAAAAAAAATATATAAATAAAAATGTCAGCTGGCAGTGGGAATTGGCAGCCATTTTTACTCCATCCTCGGGACTATTATTGTGTTTGCAGAGTGTGAAGATGAGCAACATCATGTGAGGCTTCACAAGGTGTCCGTTTGTTCTGGGATCACTCCCTGGCAAAAACTCAAAAAGTAAGCGGAGAAGCCAAGGCAGTAGCTGTTTGCTCTGATTGTCTGAATGGGGTTTGACCTCCTGACACGTCACATGTTTTATTCAGCATTAAACCTCTGAACCATCTGCCTCTGTACCTGAATGGTGACTTATGGACTGACTCACTGAGCTGTATGTTGGCTGTATGAGTTGCTGGATGTCAGACTGCATTTGTGCTCTCAACTCAAGCTGAACTTCAGTAACACAGGTCATTCTCCTGGGAAAAGACGACCTACAAGTTTCAAGTGTTGTAGGATTCTGCATCATAAAAAATACAGAAACCTGAAAGGCACGTACAAGTTTTGTCTCTTAGAATGGAAAATGCAGTAAATCGGAGTAACAGTAACATCCCTATGGGAACTAAACAAATAGATTTGTATTTTTTGACACATTAACACTTTGTTTCTTTCAATATCCAGCAACTGAAGTACTTATTGTCCATATATTTATTACATTTTTTCCATTTTTTGCAGTTAAATTGACTTTAACCCTATAATGCCAAAATTACTGATGGTACAGTGTCGTCAATAATGGAATATTAGATTTGATTTTCTTTGTTTTAGTTCAGACTCTAACTACGGTATGCTCAATAAGCTGTATTTAACCCTATAATGCCAAATGTATCATATTTGATACATGAGTTTTGAAGCCCTCTACATGATCAGTGTGATATTTTTTTTCTTGAAAAACCTGATGTATACAATTAGATACATGCAATACACAGATAATCCACCAGGGGAAGGAATTCATTCACCAGAGGCCTTTCCAGTGACACTACAAGACTGTCATTAATGAGGAAAAAGGAAGAATTTTGACAATTCTGAAAAGGAATTACCAATTTGTTAGACATGTTTGTGTTATATTATGTTTTTGTTTGTTCAAAAATAATCATATTTGAGCACTGAGACCCGATGTATCAAATATGTTACAAAATTGAAACTCATACATGGAAAATGATATTTGAAAATTTTTTTTTTGGTTGTTCAGAAGGACCAATAAAGGCTCCAGTTTCAAAGATCTGGAATTTTCTGTCGACAATTTAATGGTTCAGGCTTTACAGGCTTAATTGTATCTTGCACTGTAAAGCACTTTGTGACTCCCTGTCTATGAAAAGTGCTCTATAAATAACACTTACTTACTTACTATCAATAGGATTAGAATAAAAGTACCCAAAAAAACTTGCCAATTTTGAAAAGGAATTACCAATTTGTTAGACATGTTTGGTATATTATGTTTTTGTCTGTTCAGAAATAATAATATTTGAGCATAGAGACCTGATGTATCAAATACAACACAAAATTGAAAGTCATACATGGAAATAAATAAATAAATAAATAAATAAATAAATAAATAAATAAATAAATAAATAAATAAATAAATTTGCCCAATAAAGGCTCCAGTTTCAAAAAACTGGAATTTTCTGTCAATGATTTAATGGTTCACGCTTTACAGGGTTAAATGAAAAAAGAACAAGGCTGACGTACACTCAGATGCATCCACTATTGTTGGATTGTAATCTGTTCATGTAGTTTTCTAATTTACTGTGATGGGAAAATGTGTTTTGTGAGTCCAAGGGAAAGTTTCCACAAAATCTTGTGACACTGAGAACAGACTCATGTTTTGTGTCATTTCCTCATCTTGTTAGCTGAACATCCCCTCCTTCGTCCCTTTCTCCACCAATACTCACCTGTTTCCCATTCAACAATCTGTTATGAGCACAGATTTCCCTCACCTGGCTGCAGTTAGTCAGTTAGTCTATAAAAGGAGCTTGAGGTTCCTAGCTCAGAGGGCTGTGTTCTGTCCAAGAGTCAACATCCCTGCTTAGTTTTTGTTTGGCCGTGCTGGATTTTGGTTTTGTTTTTCTGGGGAAATGTATCAAATTATTCCATATACACACCACTGACCTTCCCTTTGGTTTGATCCTCCTTTTTTGTTGATGTCAAGCTCCTGTGCACTATAGTCTACTCCCCTGTGAACCACTATGCTTCTTTTATTTACTCTTACACTTTAAACCCATGAAGACCCAATGTTACCTTTGTGGCAGCTCCAAAATGATTTTTTTTCTCCCTGTATTTAACCTTTTTTAAGTGATTCATCACCACTTATTATCATATTGTCCTCTGTATTTAGCTTTTTTTTCAGTGACAATCTGTTTTTTTTCCTAAATTTAATTCACTGATCCTGTGGATGTTCAGAAAAGCTCAGATTAAAGCTGAAGGTTATATTAGAAAAAGAGAAAACTGAAGAAAAAGTAACTTTTTCAGCAAATATACAATCAACTGAACAAAAAAACAAGTGACTACACCCACTGTCATTGATCAAACTTAATGGGTTTTACTGGTGAATCTTTGTTGTAGAAGATGACAGTGTTTCCACAGTAACTACGGAGCCTCTGAACGTCCAAATGTGTCATATCTGATGACCATGAAAATATGAAAAACTGCATTTTACACCAATTATTTACATGTATTTATAGGATTAGTGGATCAAAATGTGTTTAACATTTTACATCAGTCGATACTTTTGGTTGGCAGTGGAGGTTTGTGTCTTTCTGGATTAATTATGACTACCTAATGTTCCGTATCTCCCATTTATCATCCATAACTTTTGTTCTCTTAAATTCCTTGGCCATTCCTTGTGCTGTAAAGTTGCACATAAATATTGTTTTCATCCAGTTTATTGTCATCCCAATCTCTTTCTGTTGCATGTGTGTCTCTTGGCAACAATTCCACTGCCAAATGTCACCAAAGAACTACTTTGCCTGGTGGAATAAAAAATATTTATTTTATTTAGGGTTGTAAAAGCCTAAGGTTTCACCCATTTATGCACATAAAACTCCCATTCACACACCAGTTAAAGTGCTTTTAGTGCTACTGTTCTTCAAAAGAAGACTAGCAGACCGTGACCTCAGATGAGGACATCGTATCTGTTCATCAAGGTTCTACTTAAAATGACGCAAAACGCAATAAAATGGTTCCTCACATTTACACGGTGATTGACACACACCATTTGAACCATCTCTGTGAAGCAGAAGTGACAATGTTGGAATACATACAATAAATTGATTTGTTTGTTTTTTTGTGTGTGTGTGTGTGTGTGTGTGTGTGTGTGTGTGTGTGTGTGTGTGTGTGTGTGTGTGTGTGTGTAACTTGCCATTTTCAGGTATGCTTTGTGTTTTTTAAGATGTATATTTCCTGGTGAATAGATAATATTTCACTCCTCACTAAATAAGACATCTTAAATAAGAAACCAAACGTAGCATGTGTTGCAAACAAATTACAAAGCAGAAGATACCTTTTGTACGTCAGTTTTTTTTTGTGGTTTTTTTTTTTTTTTTTTTTTTTTAACCCTTTAAAGGGCACTCATACAAATAATCTAAAATTCAAAATTTCAACCTTAGTGTATTATTGGAGGACATAACAAGACTTTATTACTTTTATGAATGTTTTCAAAATTTTTGTTATGTAGTAAATCAAGGTCAGTGAAGTTACCATATTTGGTTCCTTACCTGTAAGTGGCAAAAACAAAAATCCAAGATGTATAAAAACACGTGAGATGAAAAGAACATCACTTTTAGAACATTAGACCAACATAAGTGCTGATCCAGACCCCTGTCCACATCCACATGATCCCTTTGAACATCATTCCTTACATTAGTACCATTACTTCATGGTACCGAACAAAGCAGGTACACTCACTGTTCATGCAGCGGTGGACCATACAGACCCTGGAGACCACATTGAACCTGAGATTGTTATTTCCTTGTCCTCACCTGTCACTGTCTTGTAATATACTGTATGTGGAAATGACCAAAAGTAGTCACTTGCCTGATAAAGGGTTAACACATCACTACTTTTTTAGAGGGTTTCATCTTAACATTCCCTGCCATTACGAGTAAAAACCATAAGACAACTCTGAATATATAACAGTCTAGGTAAAATAATTTATCTCTGTTCAATATCAGACACTGAATTCTGTGTGAAATGGTTGGTTTGGGTTCAAATCCTTGGTGTGTTTCTCTAATATTGGAGTGGTTGTGGCTTGAGGCAAAGAGCTGGTCGCCCACAAACAAGAAGGTTTTCAATTGGATCCCAGCCTCCTGTCCACATCCCAAAGGTTATATTCACACAGCAGACAAAAGTGGTTCAAATATGATCTTTGCTCTCACATGCAACTCATCTATTTTTTTTCCGTGACAGTGTCAACGCTACAAATTACATGGAATATATGATCTCTTAAATTCTGATCTCAGCCACTTCCATATGCGGCCCACATTAAATTACATGTCTGATATTTTCTATATGTCCTCAGTCTGAATAACCAATCACAATTTTATTTTTTTTTTTTTACATTAAAGTGACTTTAATGTCACTTTAAATGGAAACTTCTCTCAGCTGTGGGAGTCACTCGCATGCTATAAAGTACTTCAAAGGTCGCACATATATGAATGCAGCAATAAAATCATTCCAAAACATAATATAAAGGTTAAAAAAGGTTAACTCTCTTTATTATCCCCGTAAGGAAATTCAGTTTCTGCATTTTACCCATTCATACACACACAACACTTAGCATTACCAATGAACATCGGCATGTATGACACTGAGCTGCCATTAAAGGCAGTCAGGGACCAACTTCACATCTACATGAGCACCATGAATAAGGGGCACCTACGGGAGAATTAACCTACATTAACCTGTTTCTAATGGCATGGAAAACAGCAGGAAACCCGTGTGTCATGGACTGAATATGTTTGTTTGTGCATTTGGCAGACACTTTTTTCCAAAGCGACTTACAGGGGAAAACCAATCAAATTGCTCAATCAAATTTCATTTATATAGCGCCAGATTGCAACAAAAGTTATCTCATGACACTTTATATATAGAGTTGGTCAAAACCAGACTCTAAGCCAGTGGTTCTTAACCTGGGTTCGATCGAACCCTAGGGGTTCGGTGAGTCAGTCTCAGGGGTTCGGCGGAGGTCAAGACACACACTCGACTCATTAGTTGGGTGTGTGTGTCGGGCTAGGTCCATGTATGTAAACAAACTGCTTCGGAGACTCTTTCTATGATTGACATCCAATATACGCGGTGTATTGTTGTTGCTTATAGCACTACAACACAATCCGGAAGTGTTTATAATCTCTTCCACTCGTCTGACGATGAATTATTTAAGTATTTTCCACATCGTTGTTATGACTTTTGCTACTTCCTGTTAACCACGGAGGCAGCCATGTGTAGCGTTTGTTTACATTTTCGGTCACCGCACTGGTCAGTTACAATCATGTGACGACCGACGCACCGTCGCGGATGGACAAATCGTATTACACTAAAGCCGAGCTAGTGCCGTAATAAGGATGCTGGACATAAAAACGAAGAAAAGGAACAGACTTTGCTGTGAAAATGACAAGAGAGTGGCACCTGCCAAGGTGAAGCCACGCATTTCTGCACTGGTCTCTCAAAGGCAACAGCAGAAGTCACACTGATTTGCAGTAAATATTCATTATTATTGTAGCCTGATGGAAATTAGGTGATGGGTGTGTGTTAAAATGTTAAAAATGATAAATAGCATAAATACAATAAGTTCATTATTGGAATACAAATATTAAAACCATTTCAGTGTGGTAGTATTAAAAAAGGTCATGTCTTTGTGAAAAGGTATGTAATTTGTTGTGAGTTCATGCACTGTATTGGTTTTGTTCTTTGAGCACAGTGATGTTAATGCATGGTTCATTTTGTGTACCAGTAAAACATATACCTGTGTCTTGAATTTGGAAAAAAATCATATTTTATTTTTTAATAAAGAAGGGTTCGGTGAATGCGCATATGAAACTGGTGGGGTTCAGTACCTCCAACAAGGTTAAGAACCACTGCTCTAAGCCAATTTACAGAAACCCAGCAGAATCCTCCAGGAGCAAACACTTGAGTGGTGACAGTGGCGAGGAAAAACTTCCCTTTAACAGCAGAAACCTCGAGCAGACCCAGACTCCTGAAGGATGGCTGTCTGCCTTGACCAGTTGGGGTTAAAGAGAGACAGTAAAGAGAGAGCAATAGAGATGGGGAGTAGGGGGAGACACATGGAGGCAGTTGAGGATAAGTGAGTGATGATGATGAAGGCAGGAGAGAGGCAGGATCACCGCAGCAGGTTCAGAGATAATCCTGGGAAAATCTGTGATAAAGAACTTTGGGAAGAACTTTATTCAAATATTTAAAATGGAATGTCTGCCAGTGCTATGACAGGAGGTGCTCTTGGAAGACCTGGGTCTTCAGGAGCTTCTTGAAGATAGGCAGGGATGCCTCTGTTCTCGTAGTACTCGGTAGAGCGTTCCACCAACGTGGAACGACCCATGAAAAGAGCCTGGATTGTCTTGTACAAGGTCTGGGGACCGCCAGACAACGTTCCCCAGATGAGCGGAGTGGTCATGGGGCAATATAAGCTTTTATAGGTAAACTTTTCACAGAAAGGCTCCAATCTAACAGAGTCAAACCCAGAACCTTCTTGCTGTGATGAGAAACTGCTGACCACGTATACCACTGTGTCCCCCATTATCTGATGTATAATAGCAAAAGACCAACAGGGACCTTTTTACTGCACAATGTGTATTTTAGCTTAAGATTCAATCATGTTTATGGTCATTATGTGTACACATAACGAAATTTAGATGAAGGAAGGAAGGAAACGTAAATCTTTAAAAGTAAGGATTTGAATGTGCCTTTGCTTACTTGCAGTGGTGTATTTTCTGTGTCCAGCCTGATCTCATGAAATTGTCTGTGACACCAGTTTATTGCATTTGTCATGCTCTATGTACGCATTTTCATCCTTCCGTGTGTTATTTAATGCCATTTGATGGCGTGCCAATGCGCTAGCTCCTAATCGCGCTAGCCACTAATCGCTAACCCTAACCGTTAAGTGTGCTAGCTGCTAATCACACTAATGGCGTGCTATTTTACATGGTGTAAATATACACGCTGAAAGCTTACAATGCATACAAATAACACGCCAATTAAAAGTGTCATGTTATCTATACGCAATTCATGACACCACACTGCTATGTGTATAGATACTTGTGTAACAGACTGTTCTGTTGGTGAGATGTACTCCCCTTTTGGTCCCTAGAGTTACAGTAGTAGTAGTAGTAGTAGTAGTAGTAGTAGTAGTAGTAGTAGTAGTAGTAGTAGTAGTAGTAGTAGTAGTAGTTGCCAGAAAGCAGTGTTGTAAAATAGGAGGTGTAGTGACATGAAACATGGTGGAATAAAACCAGTACCTGTGGGTGGACATACAAGACTCCTCTGTGCCATTTATTACTTAGCTAATAAGTTAGGTGCATAAAGACCGCTTGGTTATACTTGTATTGAAGTGCATGATCTGAAGACTTCTATCCCCCATTTTCAGCCACAATGGGCATTACCGTGTCTTTGAGTAAACACTCAACTCCAAGTGGTTGCTCCATTGGTTGGTGAATGTGTTTAAGTTTGTGAATGTGACAAAATATAAATGGAATCATTTAAGTAGCTTCCCATCTTTAATTAATCAATCTCCCAATCCTGTCCATGTCCAGTGTATGTACATCCTAGTCCACATGTAGACTGGCATTTTTTTTTTTTTTATGTTTGTTTACGCAATTTGGCAGACGCTTTTTTCCAAAGCGACTTACAGGGGAAAACCAATTAAATCACTCAATCCCCCTCCTATTGTTGAAAGAAATCAAACATTAATAAAAATATAGACTCCGTTGTTTTTATCAAAATGTAAAAAAAAAAGTGCTGTTAAGTGACAAAACTGACAATGCTGTAGGTTGCCGCCAAATTACAGCCCACCATGAAGTTTTGTTTGTTGAAAAGGATGGATTATTCTGGCTCTTCAAATCCCAGTGGATACTAATGAGACACAGACGAAAATAGCTGGCTTATGTGAATCTAATTAAAGGTCAGTTTACTAATCAACTGTTTAGACTGCTGTCTTTAACATTGGAGAAAGTGTTGATGATGGGGTTGGATTTTTGTTTTGTCTGTTTTTTAAAGATGGGGTATGAGATCTTAAAAAAAAAAAAAAAAAAAATGGTTCGAGCAAGCTACATTTTGAAAATACTCAATTCAAAAGTCCAAACCCCTTTCTTCAGACATCTCCCCCCCCCCCCCCGAAGCCACGCCTCCAGAGTACTACCATGCGCAATGCTTGTTCTTGAGGGTTCATGAGCGCTGCACAGCAACAGTTCGCCTGGCTCCGGCGGATCCATGCATACCTCATTCAGTCTCCTCCAACACCCCTGCTCTTACAGAACAGCCCCAATTCATACCTACACTATATTGCCAGAAGTATTTGCTCACCTGCCTTGACTCGCATATGAATTTCAGTGCCATCCCATTCCTAGTCTATGGGGTTCAATATGATGTGGGTCCACCCTTTGCAGCTGCAACAGCTTCAACTCTTCTAGGAAGGCTGTCCACAAGGTTTAGGAGTGTGTTTATGGGAATTTTTGACCATTCTTCCAGAAACGCATTTGTGAGGTCACACACTGATGTTGGACAGAAGGCCTGGCTCTCAGTCTGCGCTCTAATTCATCCCAAAGGTGTTCTATGGGGTTGAGGTCAGGACTCTGTGCAGGCCAGTCCAGTTCCTCCACACCAGACTCTGTCATCCATGTCTTTATGGACCTTGCTTTGTGCACTGGTGCACAGTCATGTTGGAAGAGGAAGGGGCCAGCTCCAAACTGTTCCCACAAAGTTGGGAGCATGGAATTGTCCAAAATGTGTTGGTCTGCTGAAGCATTCCCAGTTCCTTTCACTGGAACTAAGGGGCCAAGCCCAGCTCCTGGAAAAACAACCCCACACCATAATCCCCCCTCCACCAATCTTTACACTTGGCACAATGCGGTTCGACAAATATCGTTCTCCTGGCGACCGCCAAACCCAGACCCGTCCATCAGATTGCCAGATGGAGAAGCGTGATTGGTCACTCCAGAGAAGGCGCCTCCACTGCTCTAGAGTCCGGTGGCGGTGTGCTTTACACCACTGCATCCACCGCTTTGCATTGCACTTGGTGATGTATGGCTTGGACGCAGCTGCTCGGCCATGGAAACCCATTCCAGGAAGCTCTCTGCGCACTGTTCTGGAGCTAATCTGAAGACCACATGAAGCTTGGAAGTCTGTAGCGATTGACTCTGCAGAAAGTTGGCGACCTCTTCGCACTATGCGCCTCAGCATCCGCTGACCCCGCTCCGTCCCGACCCATTCTTTCACAAATGTTTGTAAAAGCAGTCTGCATGCCTAGGTGCTTGATTTTATACACCTGTGGCCATGGAAGTGATTGGAACACCTGATTCAGATTATTTGGATGGGTGAGCCAATACTTTTGGCAATATATTGTTTCTGACTAACGTTACATTTCCTAGTGATTTGGTGACAAAACAGTTTGCTGGTGAACTGTCCATCCTAATATAACTAATATAGCCAAGCTCTGGATCTGGCTTCGTTTCCTGAACAAGTGCTCCAAACCTCTGAGAATGCACGATTCATGCACAAAGAGGGGTATGCGAAGAGGGGGGAGGGACAAATGGCAGTTGAGTTTGATAGACATATCGCCGTTCAATCATTTCGATTGGGCGCTTAAAATTATTGGTGTTTTTTCAGTCCTGTGTGACAACATTTTTTTTTTTCTTTTCATTTTTGTGTTAGAACATTTAATTAATTGGCTGTAATCAGGGCGTGAAGGAGATTTTAAGCAATATAGTAAAAAATGCTCCAGGAAAACATCTCACACCCCACCTTTAAGTGTGGGGATATTTGTTTTTGATAGGCCTCCAGGTAAGAGATTCCTGCGTGTTCTGTAATACAGGACTTTTGATAGCAGTGAATTGAAGCATATGTTACCAAATGCATCAGTTAGCATTAGGAAAAGATTGTGGTTTGGTGGAAATATTATTAGCACAATGTCAATTCATCACATCTTTGCAGA
Organism: Sphaeramia orbicularis; assembly: GCF_902148855.1. Taxonomy (NCBI): domain Eukaryota; kingdom Metazoa; phylum Chordata; class Actinopteri; order Kurtiformes; family Apogonidae; genus Sphaeramia; species Sphaeramia orbicularis. The sequence goes on along the minus strand of NC_043970.1, from coordinate 47,097,537 downwards.
CTTTTCTAAAGCTTTGGAATCTTACCAAGTACTATCCGTACTTAAGCCTAAGCATTAAAGTTGAATAATACTACAATCTTTGTTTTTATAGATGTTTGGTTGCTCGTAGTTTGACTTATTATCTATGTGAAGTGGTTTAGATGGCAAGTGTTGCATCGAATACATTGAATACCTTTTCGAGTGGTGAAAGTATTCACAAGCTGCCAAGTGACTTTTAAAAAGAAGACATTCTTGGAAAATACTTGTATCAATCAGCCATATCAGCCCCTTGCAGACATCATAATTTTATACTGAATGACTAAAGGAAAAAACCCTTGTTCTTATGTAATTTGTAAAAACCAACCGCTTTGAAAGACATCAGATTGGATTAACAACAAAACAGTCTGTCAGTTGTAAGAGTTGTAAGGATTCATCCCTCTTTTGTCCTCCGTTCTGTTTCATTACCCTCTGCTTTTAACATTTTTCTCCTTCTATCACTGTTATTCATCTTTTTTTTTTTTTTTTTTTTTCCTTTTTCACATTTTCTAAAGTGTTGTAATTTTTTCATGTCATTTCAATGCCTGCGTTACTGTGCATGTTTTTATCTGAAGTGTGATTAAAAATGAACCTTTCTGGTCCCCTCTCAATTGAAAATCTGACTTTTTCATAGTGAGGTGTCTCTGCAGATCTTATCTTTTTATTTAGCTCAATTATTATTCACCTCATGGCAAAAATCATAGTGTCCAGCAAAAAATGGAAGTCATTTTCTATCTCTCTATTTCGTATTGTGGTGCAATGGTTAGCACTTGGATGGATTTATTTATTTTCAGTGGACGTAAAGGTACCGTGATCATTTTGTTGAAAGTTTTCTGACTTTGTTAAAGGGGTCATATTTATCTAAACCCACTTTTCTTAGTCTTTGGTTGATTTAATTTGTGTATTTGGACCCTAATAGTTCATAACGTTTGAATTTGAACCCTCCAGGTGCTGCAAAGCTATCTTTATATTAATTCCTGCAAAAATCAAGTGGATTTCTAAACCTGTTTGAATTTGTGCTTAATTTGTTACATTTTATAACTAGTTACCTCACAACATTTGCACATATAAGGTCAAGACTTCCGACAAACATTTCTCCAAGTATGACATAATTGTTTATCAGCAGCAACGGTTGTAGTAAAAATTGAAAATATGTCTAAACTTTGAACCAATTAATGTTCCATTGTTGGTTGTATTAACAAATACAAGTGGTTGAACAGGAAAGAAAGCACGGTCAACAACCTGGATAGGGTGGGATGTGAAGTGGCTCATTTGCATTTAAAGGGCCAGCGCTCAAAACCACCTTTCTGGTGTCATTACTCAGAAATAGGGTTGAAGATGAACCTGTGGAGTTGAATTAATGAAGAATTCAGACCCAAGCATTGCATCTAGAATTTATGTAGACCACAGGGAAATGTTTTAAAATGCACAATTCCATTTTAAAAAAAGCAAAATATCACTCCTTTAAAAAGCAAATGAGACTGAGGGTACTGTCTTTCTTAATACTTTGTTTTTTTGTCTTAAAATTTAGATAAAGCAAGTAATGAAACGCACAAATTGCTTAGTTGTAGGTTCAAGGTACTTTATTATCCCCTAGGGGCCAAATTATTGTACAGTCAACAGTACACACATTAAAAACAAATGTCAGATACAAATGAAAAATATAAATCACACACTATTCCGGAGCTTCATAGTAGCAGGAATAAAAGTTCTTATGTCTACTGGTTGTGGTATATCAGGGGTGTGAAACTCATTTTAGTTCAGGGGCCAGATTCAGCTAAATTTGATCTGAAATGGGCCGAACCAGTAAAATAACATAACAATATATAAATAATAAATTCCAAGCTTTTCTCTATGTTTTAGAGCGAAAAAAGTAAATTTACATTATGAAAATGTTTACATCTACAAACTATCTTTTCAAAAGATGTGAATAACATGAACAAACTGAAAAAAAATTAGTGTAATTTTAACAATATTCTGCCTCAGTTTATCCTTTACACATGTACGTTATAACTTACAGATCACAGTGGATCTACAAATACACAAAACATTTAGTAACGGGCAGAATATTGTTAAAATTGTACTTACTTCTCTAAAGACATTTCAGGTTATTCACATTTTTTTTGCAAAATATTTTGTTTTAGTGTAAACACAAGAAAATATTTACATTTACAAAGAGAAACATCTGAAGTTGTCATTATTTCTATGTTATTATGATAGTGTTTTACTGGTCCTGCCCACTTGAGATTGAATTGTTCTGAATGTGGAACCTGAACTAAAAGGACTGTTAATATTTTAGTGTAATTTTTGCATTTCACAAATTCATCCTACGGGCCAGATTGGACCCTTTGGTGGGCTGGATTTGGCCCCTGGGCCGCATGTTTAACACCTGTGTGCTACATGGTAGGGAATATCTGCAACCCCTCTGCCTGTAACGAAAGCATACTGTAGTGGATCCAGTTTGTCTTGAATAATGTTCAAAAGAAACTATTAAACATATTTTTAACGAGACTTCATAACAAGAGATGTCAATGCCACAGGTCTACAGTCATTTAGTAATTTTAGACATTTGATTTTGGGCACAGGAGTAGTTGTTTTCCAAAGGCAGGGGACCTTGTGAAGCTAAATTGGCAATTTTAAAAATATAATAAAATATATCTGCCAGCTGTGCTTCAGTTTTTGTTCCAGTAACATGGCCACCAATACCATCAGGCCCTGGACTCTTCCTTTCTTTTACACCTCTGAAGAGTCTCAGGACTGAGTTGCTCTTGAAGTGCACTCTGCTCTGCTCTTAATTGTCTGTTTTAAAGACCTGGCAGCTGCTCACCAAAATCATGTACATTAAAATTACTGTCGCCTGATCACAATCAAGGGTACCAGAAAGGGTGCACATATAGATAAAAAATAATAATGCTCTATCAAAAAATCAGACAGGACATTTTTAGGGACCGAGCCGAAAGGTAAGGCCCTCTCACACAGTGAGAGGCCTTGCCTGCAAGCAAGGCCCTATTGTTATTCGTTCGTTTTTATATATATTTTTTTTTTCCGACGTCACTTTGAACTGGATTTTGACCCCCTAAACATGCTCAAAAACTCACCAAATTTGGCACACATGTAAAGCCTGGTGAAAAATTTGATAAACTGAAAAATATAGCCCCATAGGTGCCAAAATGGGCTCTCTAGCGCCACCTATGTAAAAAAAATACGGCAATTGCCCTAGTGGCCAGTAGGAATGTCATACAGACATGGAACCAGTGCCAAAATGTTGGTTGGACAATGCTCTACAAATCATCCACTGACACTGATGACCTATCTCCAACAGGAAGTTCACAATATGCCTTTCAAAATAAAATTTTCAAAACTAACTCCGATGACACAGTTTGTCGTATTGACTTCTAAATAGCGCCAAAAGATACAGTGAAACCTCCTTAATAAAATGATTTCGCACCTTTTCCATAACTGTCTTAGTTTTTTTTTTTTTTTTTTTTTTTTTTTTAGAAGCTCGCAAATTTGCGATGTTTGGAACTCATTTTTCACTTTGGAGTTTTTCCCCACATGTGACATATCTACGCGTTCACGGGACTCAGCACAACTCTCACATCCAAAACTTTTTGAGATACGATGTACGGTTATTGATTTATAACAATTTGTTTATTTTTATACTTTTTCTACTTTAGACTGCCATTTGTCCCCCTTAACATGCTCCAAAACTCACCAAATTTGCCATGTATGTCATGGCTGGTGAACACTTTGATTCAATATCAAAATTAACCCCTTGGGTTCCAAATTGGACTCTGTAGCGCCACCTTTGTACTAAAAACACACAAAATCTGCCCTAGCGGCCAGTAGGAATGTCACAGAAACATGAAACAAATGTCAAAATGTTGGTCTGATTGAGCCGACAAATCATACACTGACACTCATGAGCTAACTCCAACAGGAAGTTGGCAATCTGCCTTTGAAAGTTACTCTACGTTTCTGCAATTACTGCTTATTCATTTCAGAATTTTGACACAAAAGTTATACCTCATTAAATTCCCACAAGTCTGCAGAATCCAAAAGTGAAAGAATTTTTCAGATACGACCTACGGTTATGGAATTATGGCGATTTTTTTTTTTTGTTTGTTTGTTTGTTTGTTTTTTTTGTTTTGTTTTTTTTTTGTTTGTTTGTTTTTTTTTTTTTTTTTTTTAAGAGTATGTTTGGTTTCACTTTTAACAATGACAAAGTCCCTATAAAACTCTTGCTGCTGTATGATTGCATGTGTCAGTCTATAGTACAGTGGTTAGAGGTACTACCTGTTGAGCTAAAGGATCCTGATTCAAGTCCCAGGTAATTCAATTTTTTTTTTTTTTTTAATTGTAAAACAGGTTTTACTGCATTGTATTGTGGATATTGGAAGTTTTGCACACATTCAAAAGTACACGGAGTACGTTTTTTCAAAATAAAACCCCAATTAAGAATAATACAAAATGTCTATTGCATAACTTCTTTTCATTTTTATGACCAAACGCTCAACTGTTTGTGCAATGTTTCTTCATTCAAAAGTACTCTTTCTCACAGGCACACATGCTCACACAATAGGGTTTTTCCAAAATAATAGCCTTGAATGTGATAAATCATCTTTTTTATGCTCAATTATTCATACAATTTCAATTCATTTTTCAAACTGATTCTTTCTCTCACATACAAAACAAATGCGCATACACACAGTAGGGTTTCCAAAATAAAAGTCTCATTTTAAAGGTGATGATGGTTTCAGCAGAGGGTCGCTGGTGTTCTGTACAGATGTAAGGAGGACAGACACTAAAGGGTGGGAACTGGTATCGGGACGGAGAGGTGTGAGTGGAGCTGAGGTGTGGACGGTCACGGGAGGCGGATCGCGGGGGAGGCAGAACGCCGGGGGAGGCAGTGCGAGGTCCCGCCCAATGCTGCTTGCAGCTTTAATATTTGTCTGATATTTCTCTTTTGAAGTCCAAAATATTTTTGTATTATGATGTCTACTAAAAATTTCGCAGGCTTGTACCCCTGTCAAATCAGAAATTATTCAGTTTACGGACTCTCCAGCCTAATAGCCTCCATATTTAATGCCTACACAGATATACAAATGTTTCAGCACTCAGGATACTCATGCATTGTTTATTGCATAGATGTCATGTCCAAAGCATGTGTGCTGAAAAATTCCATATATTGACAGAAACAATAAAATTAGACCCACATATTTTGAATATGGCGTACAGACACTACTTGGTGTACGGACTATATAAGATTGGAATGGAAATCTGGCTTACCACATGGTTGCATCTCTGTTAGATCTGTAACTAAGTCTTCCTGGTACAGGAGTAAAAAAAACATTTGTGAACAAGTTATAACAATATATCTATAAGGCATATACGCAATATTATTGATGGAAGTATATTGGTGTACGGACACTGCATGAATTTTGGTAAACAACGCACCATTGAAAACATGCGGTTCGATGTAAACATCTGTTTGCCACATTGTTACCAAATTTTCTGCAGCCAGGGAGCATACCAAAATCTGTCTAGTTGTGCATATTTAGTCATAATAATACTGAAATAACAGGTTCCCATTCTATTATTACAATTAAAGAGCTGTAAAAGAAGGTTTTTCATAACAAAATGGTTGATGATGATGATGAAGAAATTCTTTATTCAGTCATCACATAATAACACTGGTCAACAACAAATTTATTGTTTAAGTTTTTTGAGCTGATTCAGGATAATTTTGGTGTGCTGAATCCAAAAATCTCATTAATTTTGCCCAGTCAGGTCAACTTTCTGAACTATGCTCCATAGTGGCTTTTCAACATTTTTGCTTACATTTATGGGCATTTTCACATCATATGATGCAAAATTCTTTCATATTTCTTGCAATAAACGAGTTCTGAAGATTTTACTTTTGCCAATTTATGATTAATGTTTTTTTTTAATATTACAGGTGAATGAAATTGCTTCGACTAGAAGATCTTGCAAAAATAAGCCTGACGTATTCTGCTACATCTGCGGTGAATACATAATGAATAATAAATACATCCTGTTAAAAAATGATTTTTTTTGTCTTAAAACCTATTTTGGGTGAGAACTATATAAAAAAATCAACTGATAAAGTCACAAAAATGTAATCAATTTTGTGAGAAGATCAAATTTTTCAAAATCAAATTAGCAAAAAACCTGACCTGACTGAGAAAAACAGATGTCATTTTTGGATTTAGAGGTGCAAAATGGTCCTAATTCAGTTGAAAAAACCTAGACAACTTGCAAAAAACATTTTTTTGTAACCCAGTGTGATACAACCAGTGTCAACAACAACACTTCAAACATTACAAACATTACCAACAGGTTAATGACTGAAAAGGTACAGGCAGAAGCAAAATGCTTATATTAATGTCTGTCCTACATAACAAATTCAGCTGCCCAGCATCCAATATCGGGAAAAAAAAACAAAACAAAAAACAATGCATCCAAGCAAACAAACAAGCGAAACATAAAAAGGTGAAAATAAACCAGAGAAATAGAAAACTAAACCACCAAATTAATGGTAATTTAATGTAGAATCAAAAATAAATAATTTACCTATTACTTATTAGAGCTTAACAATTGTATTCTTCAAAAATTGCCTTATGTACCATTTTTTTTAATATCAAAAATGGGCTACACATTCTTAAATCCATGCTGGCCTCATTCCATAGTTTAACTCCAACAACAGATATATACATCTTCTTTTTGTCTCTTTTTTAGCTTTTTGTACAACAAATTTACAAACATCTCGCAAATCCTATTTAGACTCGTGTTGAGAAAAACCTTTGTACACAGACACAAACTTTAATATGGCTTTATACATTATTTTATAATATGGGATTTCCTAAACAATTCATCAGTATGTTTATAGTAACCGGCCTTATTAATAATACGTATGGCTCGTTTTTGTAGGACGACTATAGTATTTGCAGTTGCTTTATATGTCGAGCCCCACACTCCCACACAATATGACATATAAGGGAGTATAAGTGAACAGTAAATTATATGTAGTGCCTTATGATTGAGTATATTTCTGGACTTATACAAGATTGCCATTGATTTTGCAATCTTTCCTTTTATATATCTAATATGTGGTTTCCATGTTAATTTGTGATCAATAACAACCCCTAAAAATGTTATATCAAACACTCTTTCAATTTCAGCATCACATATTTTTAATGTAGTGTCCCCATCAATTTCTTTTCGATTCCCAAAAACCATAAATTTATTTTTTTTTAATGTTAAGTGACAATCTATTGACATCAAACCAAGTTGTAAGAATTTCTAAATCCCTTTCGACCATGGACAAAAGTTCCTTTAGATTTTTCCCAGAACGGCACATATTTGTATCATCCGCAAAAATAATAAATTTGAATAATTCAGTGACGTTACAAATATCATTAATATAGAGCAGAAAAAGTTTTGATTGTCTAAATACTGAAAATAAGAATAGATAATCAAACAGCTGTTCAACAAAAATAATCAATAAATGAAAAGCAATGTGTTGTGTGTATTTTGTCATAAAAAAGACACAGGAGTTGAGTAATTATTTATTGTGTTACAAAACATTATGTACAAAAAATTTTGTCTTAACAATAAAATTGTTCACGTTTTCATGCTCATTGGGTCACCATTTTATCAGTTTTTATCCGATTTTCTTCAAATTTGGAGGATTGCAAGATCTAGTAATAAGACAGCCAAAGAAACATTTTGGGAATGGTTTTGGGGGTATCTTTTTGCAATACTGATTAATAACTGATGCAAATATATTTGTACACCTTGATTGTGATCAGGCTGTGTATAAAAATTGTTCAGTTCATTGGAGAGGTCCAGATCAGACCTACCATTGAGAGAGATGGGGCACTTCATAGGCTGCATTCCCATCATGGTCCTGGACCCCCCCCCCACCCCCACCCCCCTTGATGCCATTATAGTTGAAAAGTTGCTATTGTATTTTATTGTTCATTGTGTATCATGTATGTGTTTTATGTTTGGACTTTGAATGGTTGCTACCTTGGCCAGGTCTCCCTTGCAAAAGAGATTCCAAATCTCAATGGGACTTCCTGGTTAAATAAAGGTAAAATAAATAAATAAAATGTTCTTAACTTTGTTCTTGCAGCTGCACTTGGCTTCAATGCCTTCTCCCTCACCCTCAATGTAGTGAACTCAGAACTCTTTATGATCTATCTCCACACCTACCAACTGTCACACGCACTAAACCCATAATTCTGATGTCTCATGTCAAAAATAAGGAGAAAAAGAAACTGATTTACTGGCATTTACCCACTTTTATTAGTCTTTGGTTCATTTATTTGTGTATTTGGACCATAATAGTTCAAAAAGTTTGAATTTGAACCCTCCAGGTGGTGTAAAACTATCTTTATATTCATTTTGGCAAAAATTAAGTGGATTTCTACAACAATTCCTGCTTAATTTGTTGTCTTGGTGGTTCTTGTTGCTGCACTTGGCTTCGTCTCCCTCACCCTCAATGTAAGGCAAGACAAGTTTATTTGTATAGCACATTTCAGCAACAAGGCATTCAAGGTGCTTCACAAAGGACACTGAAATACAACAAGGGAAAAAGAAACACATTTAAAACATTATAAAAGAAACATGTAAAAGGTGATTAAAAACAGCAAGTAAGAAAACAACACATAAAACCCAAAAATGTAAAAACACACACACATTAACGTAAGAGTTGCAGTGCAGAGTTTTGAAAGAGAATATAAAATTTAAAAAGTCAAAAGCCTTTTAGTCAAAGGCAGCAGTGAACAGGTGAGTCTGTAACCTGGACTTAAAAGAACTCAGACTCTCAGCAGACCTGATATTTTCTGGTAGTTTGTTCCAGATATAGAAACTAAACGCTGATTCTCCATGTTTAGTTCTGATTTTGGAACACAGAGCAGACCTGCACCAGACCACATGAGTGATCTGGATGGTTCATACTGGACGAGAAGGTCTCTGATGGATTTTGGGCCTAAACCATTCAGTGCTTTATATGCTAGCAAGAGAATTTTAAAGTCTATTCTCAGAGTGAACTTGGATTTCCTCATGATCTATCTCCATACCTATCAACTCTCACACACATTTGACTGCATTCACATGCACTAAACCCATACTTCTGATGGGTCACGTCAGAAATAAGGACAAAAAGAAACTGATTTACTTGCATGCTGACAAAATGACAAATCCTACTACGGCCACACCAAGACCCGCCCTTCTCTGTCTCTGACTTTCTGGCCTGTGCAACATTCCATGTTCTATTTGGAGAAGTTTCAGGGACGTTTCAGAGTACGAGTGATTCATTGCTGCCTTTGAAAATCCCAAGTCAAGTTAAAGAGTTTAAAGAAGAGAGTCAGAGTTTAAAACACGATCAAAATAAGTGCTCAAGCATTATTTTTCCTTTTTTTTTTAATCTCCTTTTGACAGCTGTACGCTGCTTTATGCGTCTGTGTTGCTTTAAAATTGTACATCATTGCATATCATTAAGGAAGTAAAAGTAATATGTTGTATAAATGTGAGATGGGGATGGGATTTAATAAGTTTTCTTCTTCCCATTCCTTTTTGAGCAGTGCATATTGAATTTATTTTGTTATTACTAGTGCATGGCAATTGCTATATTGTCTTGATCACTTTTATTTATTAATGTTTGCTCTGATATTAGTTCCTTGTACGTGTGTACATATACATATATATCTTTTATTGATTTTTCGACAAACAAAAAAGAGGCAAATGCTTTGACTTGCATATCAATTTAGATACCTTTACAAAGTTTGTAGAAAAAAAAAAGAAAAAAAAAAAGAGAAGAAGTAAGTAAAGAAAGAAAGAAAGTAAATTACGACAGAGGGATTTGTGTAGCTCCATGAGCTGAGGGTACAAAGGATAAAATCAAAAAAATCAAGGCCACTGGGACCATCTATCTAACATGCACCAAAGGAAACATGGACCACTCATGTTGTTCCAGTTTGTCTCACGTCTCTGGGGAGTGTAGGGGTTTTAGGAATAGTGTCCAGTATGTCCTTCCACAAGTGGTGTTCCTTATTATGCGTTTCTGAAAGGTTGGACGTAGCTCCCTCCATAGAAATCGTTTCCAGAAATGTTTGAAGCCAAAGTCCCTCTGTCAGCTGATCAGCATCCTTCCAGTTCATTGCTATCAGTCTTTTAGCTGTCATGTATCCAGTTGTTAAAATTTATTTGAGTTTGGACCAGGTTTCTTCACCAGTATAATTCAAGAGGCACAGTACTGGATCACAACGAACAGTACATCTAAAAATCCCTGGGAAAAGTTTTTAGATGCACATAAAAATATTTTGTTTTCTTCTTTTTTCTTCTGCTCAAAACAAATAAATGTATTAATTAGTGTATTCATACACAAGCACATATGAAGCATCATGGGAATCATGTTTTTTTTTTTTTTATTTTATTTTGTCACTGCATGAATCCATTTTTATCTGTCAAATGAAAAATGGAAAAAAAAAAAAAATACTCATGGAAATATTTCCATTGTCTCCTCAGTTCATTTGCCCCAGGTCACGGAAGTAAATGAGTTTAGGATGCGTTCTGCCATTGCAAAGCTGGTCCTGGTCCTGGTCCTGGTCCTGCCCACCTCCAATGTAGATGCAGAAAATGCTTTGAATGAAGAATGAATGTCCTGCACTGACTAATATTTTTTTTTCATTTTTGACTAAACAATGCATCAATTATTCACAGTCCAAATGCGAAGAACAAAGCATTTGATTTCACATGTTTGTTTGTCATCAGTGCCACTTCCCGCTGTGTCTGATGCTATCATAATTTTGTCCACTGAGTCAATCGTGATGGAGGATATTGACACATTTCTTCAGTTTTATTCATCTTTTGTCCGAGACAGTCCAAACTCCATGTACCTGCTGTACGTTAGCCCTGCCTGATTTACTAGATTTTTGGATTGAAACAGCTGTAGAACACAACATAAAAATTATAGAACTTTTGAGGCCTAGCACTTGTCTTGCTGAGACAGCATTAGTTTCGGCTCCAGAATGATTATCTTTTGTCACTGATTACATCATGTGATTTATACTGATGCATGCATTAGTCCATTCATTTCTTGAAACTGTAAATTTGTAAACAGGTTAACAATGTAAAGTTAGCATTGGTTTGCCTGCAGGGATACCCAGAGGCAGAACATAAATGTATAACTTTTTTTCTCTGTTTTAGTCGCAACGCTTGGAAAATGCCAAGCATGGTATATTATGAATAACTAGAAAAACTAAGAAGTGGAAAGTATCACTTTTTTCAATGTACTTAAAAACAAAAAAAATCTTCATATTTTTTGTGTCTCTGTGGAATAGCAGGATGATGCTGTGATGAACTTATGCTTGTGAGGTCACATACAGCTCTGGAAAAAAAATTAAAAGGCCACTGCAATTTCCTGTGAAATCAGCATGTGAGCATGTATGACAGCCATTCCATTCCTGTGTCTGTTGAATTCCAACACAAACACACCTTATTCTAATGAGTAAACACCTGATCCATGTCTTATTTAAGAATAAGTATAAACACCACTGCTGTATCCATCACTATTTTCTTACAATAGACAAAAACAGTGCTGTTAGTGCCGCAAAAGTAACTGTAATCCAAAAATAATTTAAAACTGCTGGACTTCTGATAGAAAAACCAGTCCTCAGAGTTTGGGAACACTATCAGAGCAGGACAATGCTCCTGGTCTCAGCTAGGTCCATAAAGGTGTGGATAACGGACCACCTGATGAAGATCCTGTCATGGCCAGCCCAATCTCCAGACCTGAACCCACTTTGAAAACTTCTGCAGGAACATGGATGGTCACAAGCCATGGAACATGTCTGAGCTTTTTGAATTTCTCCACAGGAGTTGCATAAAGTCATCCAACAGCAATGTAGGAGAGCCAAGACATGTGAAAGCTGTCACTGAAAATCAGGGTTATTCCACCAAATATTGATGTCTGAACTTTGACCAAGTTACAGTTTTAGTATTGTGTTGGTTAGAAATGAGTAATAACTGCTTTTATTTGCATTATTTGAGTTCTGAAAACACTTTTTGTTATTTTGACCATGTGTCATGTTCTGCAAATACATACTCTAAATAACATTTTCATTCGGAATTTGGGAGAAATATTGTTAGTAGTTTAGAGAATAAAACAAAAATGTTCGTTTTACTCAAATACATACCTATAAATGATAAAATCAGAGAAAGTGATAATTTTGCAGTGGTCTCATGTTTTTTCCAGAGCTGTGTGTGTGACCTTTGAAGTACTTTATAGCATGAGTGACTAACAGAACTGGGAAAAGTCTCTGTTTCAAGTGACATTAAAGTCACTTTAATGTCAAAAAAAGGAAAAAAAAAAAAAAAGAATTGTGATTGCTTATTCAGACTGAGGACATATTGAAAATATTACACATGTAATTGAATGGGGGCCACATATGAAAATGACTGAGATCAGAATTTAAGAGATCATGTCTTCCATGTAATTTGTCGGTAGTTTCGAGAAGAAAAAAAAAAAGTTCATTTTACTCAAACGCATACCTGTCATATCAGTCCCTGGACTTTTACTTGTTTTGTCTGTCTTGTGTGTTGTTTCCTGTTTTATTTTGTTAGTTTCCCTCATGTGTCTTGTCTGGTGTCTTTACTTCCTCTTTGTGTTCACCTTTGCCCTGATTACCTGCCTCCTCCCTGATTGTCTCCACCTGTGTCCAATTGTCTTCCCGCCCTCTTGTGTATTTAAACCCTGTGTTTTCCCCTGTTCGTTGCCAGTTCGTTTTCCTCCTTTTGGTGTGATTACTTACCAGCGTTTTTGGATCCTGCCTGTCTGTCTGCCTGTTGTGACCCGTTTTGCCCTCCGACCACCGTCTCTGCCTGTCCCCTGTCTGCCTGCTCGTCTGTCTTTGACCTGGTTTGTCCATCACACCTGAGAATTCGCCTGACCCCTGTCTGTTTATCCGCCTCTGTGCTTTATCCTGGTTTCAACCCCTGCCTGGACTATCGGTACGTGAGCCTGCCTATCCCAGTGTACGTTTGCCTGTCTGATTGTCTGCCCGTGTATGACCTGGTCTGTCCCCTGACTATCCTTTGCTTTCTCCTAGTCGGGTTCCCCTCGTGTGCTCCCGACCTGGGCTGCAAAGCGGTTCACTTGGAATCTGAAGCCGAGACGATTCCCCAGCACAGTCCCGCTGAAGATTTATCCATTACTTTCCTGTGTGAACCAATTACTCTGATTGTATTTAATAAATCCCCTTCAACTGTATTCCTGTGTGAGGGTCTTGCATCTGGGTTCAGTTCACGTACCATCAGCCCTAACAATACCTATAAATGGTAAAATCTGAGAAAGTGATAATTTTACAGTGGTCTCTAATTTTTTTTTCTGAGAGCTGTTTATGAATATATACATAGATACTGGGTGGATACTGTATAACACTGACATGTTCTGTTCTGTTGGATAATGAGTTGCTTACACCGATACTGCATGTTGTAAGTTTTTCAAGCTGCCCACCTGCCTGATAAAGGTCAAAGGAGCAAATTGTCATATTGATGTCAAGAAAAGTGAAGAGGAGAAAAGTAAACTCTGGAAACAACAGGAAAAACTCACACCAACACATCTATCATAACTGTGCTAAGGTTTTTTTTTTTTTTTATGCATTTTGAACAAAAAAACATGTGTATTTGGATATCCAAAGGTTAGCATGTCTGGCTATGTTTTGACCATGATGTGTCAACCAACAGGTCAGTTTTATTTCCAACTGAGGAAAAAAGCTGTTGTTGCCCTCCTCTGCCTTTTCCACTTTCTTGCTCCCCTGTCGGTTGAGTTGTCCTGGGCTTTAGCACTCAAGTGAACCAGCTTGTGATTTAAACCAAAGCCTGCTTTCAGACTTCAGTCAACAAAATATATTTTCTTGTAATTGAAGGTTAAGCGAAAGGAGTGCTTGCAGAAGGGCATGACAGAAACAAAAACCGTGTCATTGTGATATTTTTGTGGAGTACACACAAACTGGTCATTGGGGAGGAGGTTGAATGTGTCATTTCCATTTAAGAAGCACCTGAGGAATTGAAAAAAAAAAAAAAAAAAAATGGCTGGGACATGATCAAGATAAAAAGAAAACCAAATCAGTGAAGACGGATAAAATAGGGTTAGAAAAAGAGACTTCTTATGATGGTAAAAGGGTCACAGTGTTCCTAAAGACATCTTCAAACACAGAACAAAACGGTACGATAAAGGCAAGGTCAACTGTTGACAGTGAGTGTGTAGCACTAGAGCACAATGCAAGCTGTGGTCATTCAGTGCAGCTTAGAGGTAAAAGATTTGATATGAAAAGGTTTTTGTGTTGGGGAATCCACAAAGCAGGCACACAAGGTCTTGTTCTTATTCTTTTTGAAACATTGTTTTGCACTTAACTATAAAAGCTATGGCGTAGATTAACTTTAACTGCTGCTCTTTCTTCCAGCTGTGGAAAAAAAAAACATAAAAAAAACAAAAAACAATTGACCATTTTTCACAAATGGAAGAAAAGACTTGAAGTAGCATATGTATTCTTGAGAAATATCCCTCTGTGTTGTGTAAAATATGGTGCCAAGTGCACACAGAGATGCGTCTAAAATGGATGTGTGTGTGTGTGTGTGTGTGTGTGTGGGGGGGGGACTGGTTTTTCACTTTGTTAGAAAAAAATCAAGACTGAAATACAAGGAATTTTTATTGTGGTCAAAAAGAGATGAGTGAAGAGATGAAGCTCCAAGAATAAGTCCGGATTCTTTTAGGTCTCATTTTTATAAATTTATTATTGACTTGGTCTGACCACAAACAAAATATAACTCAGCTGAGGATCCACACCCCAAACAGGGAAATGGATCCAGACATTCCAATGCACATCACTTTTATCATCCTTGTAAACTAATCTTCAAACTATGGGCTGACCCCCTTGTGCTAGGTGGGTTGGGTCACAGAAAACGGACTGGTGTCATCTGACTCTAAAGACAAGCAGATATGATACCTCAACTCGATGTAAAACCCCATATTGACGGTGTGTTTACCTCTTATCTCTTGTTGTTGCTGCTGGGAGACTCATCTGGATACACTGAGCTCTTCTCTGCTCCTCCTCCTCCTCCTCTATGACATCCTCTCTGCTCCTCTTTCTCCCTGACCTTTTCTCTCCTAATTTTCTCTTCTATTTACACCCCGGTAAATACATGCTACTGACTTGACTTCTTCCCTGCAGTCTCTGTGCTTTATCGCCTCACAGGTTTTCCCAGGATCATCACAGGTTTTCCCAGGATCATCACAGGTTTTCCCAGGATCATCTCTGGACCTGCTGCTGTGGTCCTGCCTCTCTCCTGCCTTCATCGTTTTCATTCACTTACCCATATAATTATGATACTGTTTATTATATTGTTCCATAGATGTTGTAGTTCAGTTATCTGTGCATCAACTGCATCCATGTGTCTCCCCCTACCTCCCCCCTTCTCCCCCAGTCTCTCTCTATCTCTATCGCTCTCTCTTTTTCTCCTTCTCTACCCTCTCTCTTTAACCCCAACTGGTCAAGGCAGACGTCCATCCTCCAGGAGTCTGGGTCTGCTCGAGGTTTCTGCTGTTAAAGGAAAGTTCTTCCTCGCCACTGTCACCAGTCACAAGTGTTTGCTCGTGGAGGATTCTGTTGGGTTTCTGTAAATTGGCATGGAGTCTGGTTTTGACCAACTCTATATGTAAAGTGTCATGAGATAACTTTTGTTATGATTTGGCGCTATATAAATGAAATTTGATTGTTTACGATCGCCTGTGTGCAAGTGTATTTAAAAGTGTGCCTAAGGCAAAACCTAAGTCCTGTGATCATAAATCTGTCAGTTTAGTATGTTGACCAAGAAGTGACCTGTCCTAAGAACTTTACCACTGACCAGTGAAACAAAGAAATCTAGTGACACAAAGGAATCCTAACTAATACTGACTAATATGTGATTAAACTTCATTTAGATAGTTGAATTCTTAAAATAATATTTCAAGTTGAAGAAATGACTTTAAAACATTTATCTATGAAAATACGTTTAACATTACCTGTCAAACAAAGCAGGACACTTAAATTTAGAATTTAGGGCCAGATTTGGTACAATCCAGAAAAGGTGCCAGAGGGAGTGTTGATGATTTGCAGATGATTTACTTGGATTTGAAACTGATCTCACAAAATCGCGTTGTGTCACATCAGTTCTTATAATAATAATACTAATAATAATAATAATAATAATAATAATGGATTAGATTTCTACAGCACTTTTCAAGGCACCACAGTCATTGTTCATTCACTCTCACACTCTCCCTCTGGTGGTGTTAAACTACATTTGTACCCACAGCTGCTCTGGGGCGGACTGACAGAAGCGTGGCTGCTAATTTGCACCAAACAGCCCCTCCCACCACCGCCAAACATTCACACGCATTCATACAGCAGTGTGAGTGACAATGGAGGTAAGGTGGGTGAAGTGTCTTGCCCAAGGACACAACAGCACACGACTAGTACAGAGTGGGAGTCGAACCGCCAACCCTGCATGGAACCCTGGATTACTGGACACCCTGCTTTACCTTTGGAGCCATGGCCGCTCTTATGGCATTTGATGTGCTACACGTATGCATTTTTGACCTTTCGCATGTTATTCAATGCCATTTGATTGCATGTCAATTTACAGCAAGATTTCTGGTTCACATAACCCCAGGGTATGATTTGTTGGGGAGGATGGGAGGGATCAACCCCTCCTCTCTGGTTTTTACCTATTACCTACTTCTGCTGAATGAATTTCATCCTCGGGGGAGAGAACCAACCAACTGAAATAACAGACAGGTTGGGACTGAGTTTTCTTACTCCTATGCAGTCTCGGAATTCACGAACATCCCCATCCCACATTGTATAGTTTAACTGTCTCTCTCTGTATATATAAGTATCAAAGGTGATTTCTCAAAGACTGCAAGGGAAGCTTGGCTTCCCCTAAAAATACGAAAATTAAATGGTCAAATATGTTTGGTTGTGTTGACGTTTCATTGACTACAAATGTGTTACAACATGCTCATCTCACAGATGAGTTTGTTCAGAATCAGCTTTATCACAAATCAACGGACGTGATGTTCACTTCTCATACATTCCCGTTGCGCTGTTTTCTCATTCGATCTCTGCTCAGTGCATTTGCCCGTAGACGCTCAGCGTCCATGCACTTCAATGGGACTGAGTGGAACAGTTTTTTTCATTGTCTCAAAACTGGACGGTAATTGGATGAATGCCACGATGTTGCCCCGCCCCCGGACAGTCGGCGTCTCTGGGTGTGAATGGAGCTGTGGGCAGACCTCGGCTGGGCTGGACGCTTAGCTTCCACATGCTGACTGGAAGATCAGTCGAAAGGCTGAATCCCGTTTGATTGTCAAGTGAAGGAGTATATCTCAAAATTGCTGACACAGTTCAGTTTAATACCATCACACATTCTGCTTGTGAAATTGAGAGAGAAACCACTACGGAATTACTTGTTCATTTCTTGCACTGTGAATAAAACACACTCATTGTACTTCCTTGTTTCAATTTAACATAATTTCAACGTTTTCTTGTTTACTTGGTACGATAAGGTCACTGACCATTTTCTTAAAAAGGAACAGAGGGACGAATTTATGTTTAAATAACCTGACTTTTTTTTTTGATGTAAGCTGACAATGAGCTTCCCCTCTCTGAAAGACTAGCAGCTGCCACTGATGAGTATGCACACCTGCAGAACTCGGGGGGTGGGGGTCCATTCTGTACGAGTACACACAGACCATACGACCGCTTATAAGACGGGATCAATAAATCAATCAATAAAATGGGGGAATAAAACATAAGAGCAGGTGGAGGGAGTTCTCCCTATGTACCGCAACCTCTCTCTCTCTCTCTCTCTCTCTCTCTCTCTCTCTCTCTCTCTCTCTCTCTCTCTCTCCTCTCTCCTCTCTCTCTCCTCTCTCTCTCTCTCATCTCAGGTGTGGTTGTCCCAGAAAATTCAGTGTTTCATGTTTTTGTTACTTTGCATTAAGGATGAGTGTTCCACTGTTCCACATGTAGCAGGACCTACCATTATTTAAATTAAAAAAAAAAAAAAAAAGCCTGTTGATTGCTTGTTTTTTCATAATTAAAAAAAAAACCCCCCCCCCCCCCCCACACACACACACACACCCCTGTTTTTTTTTTGACAAATCGGACCCTGCATAACCTTAACCTTCAGTGCATGGTATTTGACGTGGCATGAACATATCCATGGAAAACTTATAATGTGTACAGAAGACACGCCAATTAAGCATGGTGTGTATTTTTATGTGTCTTGATATCACGTTGTGGATTTACAAAATAATTCAGAAAAATATGAACACAGTTGCAGGCAGTTAATTTTAGCAATAATCTCTTCTATCTCCAGTGCAAATTGCATGGCACAGAGCTATACTGCACTGAGGAAATAAAACAAGATGCCACAGTACATGATGCAAAGGAGATGCATAGAGGTGATGTTTGTAGCTGCTATAGGATTGTATTCTGACTTCTGTAATTCTCAAACCCACGCAATGGATGCATTGTTTTTTAATATCAGTAATACAGAGCAAACATTGTACGCTGTCTGTATAGATACAGAGATATAAGATATTCTTTGAAATTTGAAGTTTTCTTGTATTTCATCAAGTTTTTTGTGTTTTTTGTTTGTTTTTTTGTTTGTTTTCGGCATGAAACTTCATGACTTGATATGAAAGTAAAACTTGTCCTTGACTTCTCTGTGTAATCTTGGTAGCATTATGACTGTGGTTCTTTCCACTAATGATCTCAGGATCATTTTGTAGTTGATGTGCTCTGATAAAGCCTTCCTCTGTCATTCCAATGAATTGAAGTGGAGAAAGATCTCTCTCCTACCATCTGCTTTCTATTCTGAGCAGCAGCTCCACCATGGTAACTGTCAAAGTCATGCCAGGCATAAACAGAATAAGAAAAAAAAAAGGTACAATTAGCAGTAAATTGACAGTTGCGATGGTAGATCAGATTGTGTGACTCATTTAAAAACTATCCTCCCCAAAACTTGTGCTTTGAATTGGGAACTGCAACCTTTTCACTTCGCAAGTAGACGTTTGCACTGGTAAAACCGATTCTTACTCTGTTCCGTCACCTTTTAAAAACATCCCGTCAACCCATGGACATTTAGAAAAAACAAAATCTGTTTTTTTTATTCATGTGATTTGTCCTGTGTGGTTGTTCAGGGCCATGTGAGGCAGTGACTGTGCACTTTGATTGAAACTGATTGAAGTCAAAAATGAAAGGAGAAGTGATTAAAGTCTGGCTGCTGATGGTCATCCACAGCCCCCCTCCCCCTCTTCTGGTACTGCGCAGGTCAAATAAACGCCTTTTCTCCGTTCAGATTTGCAGTCAGGATCTCATTTTCCAGTGCAAAGTGAAAAACTCATCCTCTCTCCTCCTCCTCACCTCCTGCTCCAACTCAACCTCCAACACCTTCACAGCAGGAATGGTCTACATTTCCCTTCACCTTCATCTGTGCCGCTGGATAAAGATGAAGTCTTGCAGTAGATTCAGTCCCTGAAAACCTAAGCAGCTGCCATAAACTTAACCCAGTTTGAGTTACTTGTTTCCCAGTGCAAAGAAAAGATTGATTTTATAAGTTAGTTTATATCAATAATGTATGTATATACCATTAAATTAAAGGTCTGTGTCCATAGGCAGCTGCTATATGTCGCAGCACTGAATGGCACTACCTTCTTACCCCACCCCCTCGAAGGGGAGGCAAGGGCTATTGCTTTTGGTTTGGTTTGTTTGTTTGTTTAACACTCTACCAGCAAAACTGTTGGTTGAATTCATACCAAATTTGGTTTATAGATTGCTAGTGACCCAGAATAGATGTCATTATATTTTGGAAAAAATAGGTCAAAGTTTAAATTTTTTAGTACCCTCCCATTTACTTATTAAGGGGTGAGATGTATAGATGTAGTTACATTTCTGGAAAGGTAAAATTTTTTAAATGAATTTTTAAGATCTTTTTTTTCTCCCATTTACTAAATTTCAAATGTCTATAAAAACATCAATTTTGTTTCAATTTACTTCAAACTTGGCACATATAGAGGCAACTGATATGGTGATATCACCACATGAATAGATATGATGACATCAGCAGGATCCATGCCAAAATCAGCTACAATATGTGTAAGGGGCGGGGTTTGTTGTGCCTGGAACTACTTGTTTTCAGAATATTTTAGTCAAGCATGTATTGTTGCCACATGGTAAACATGGTTTTCTACCATTTCTGGACCACTTCATTAGGATAGTTGCTAAAATTTAAGTTAGTTGACTCAAGATTTTGTCAGGTGATAATGTAGTTGTCATCCATTATTCAACCAGCCTTTTTATTTAGAAACCTGTGAGCCTCTTGAGAAGATTATACAAAAAAAAAAAACATTTCTTCCAATGTGTCTTGAAGTTGTGCATTTCAGTTGTCTGTCATTCCACTCTGTTGTGATGCTATTTTTCAGCATTTTGTAACCAGAAAACTACACTAGTAAACTGTTGATGGGAAAACTCAGACTCAGATACCATCTAAAATATATGCCACTTTGTAGTTTTCAATTTATCCACAGTGGTACAGTTAGTATACATCCCAATCTGCATGAATAAGAGGTTGGTATTTGTGGTGCTAGAAAACAGTTTTGTTTTTTTCATGGGAAAAAAAGGAGACAGTCACAACAGTCATGATTTATTATTATATTATATGTCCCTCAAAAAATAATATCAAGTTCAACCACTTTTAAAAGGTTACTTTTGTTTGTGAAATGCTTTTTCATCATTCATGGTTTATCCTTAAAGCTGCGGGAGACTTTTGTGAACAATTTTTCATCAAATCTGTAAAACCTCAGTCATATCCTCAGTATCATGAATCTTTAAGTCTTTCTGTCATTACTCACCTGAATCTCTTGCATCACGGTGAACAATTTCGAAGCGCCATCCACCATAAACTAACCATGTGTTTACAAACAGAGCCAGGAGGGAACTCAGGCATCTTAGAAATTTTGTCGCGACGTGCATTGTGGGAAACGGAGGTTCGTGCAGCCACCTGACAGCGACAGCTGCTACAGACATGACGCAGAAGCTCCCTTCCCTCTATGCATATTCCTCCACATTTCAGCCGTTTCCGCGTCATGTTTGTTTCATCCATATAATATCATATGGTTGCGTGGCCGCTGCTGCTGCAGGCGGCTGCGTGAACCTCTGTTTCCTACAGTGCACGTAGTGACAAAATTCTGAAGAAGCCTGAGTTCCCTCCCAGCTCTGTTTGTAAACGTATGGTTTGTTTATGGTGGATGATACTAAGAAATTCTTCACCATAATGCAAGAGATTCAGGTGAGTAATCACAGAAAGACTGATTCATGATACTGAGGATATGACAGGTTTTACAGATTTGATGAAAAATTGGTCATGAAAGTCTTGCGCACCTTTAAGCAAGGCAAGGCAGATTTATTTGTATAGCACAATTCATACACAGGGCAATTCACAGTTCTTTACAAAAATGGAAAAGAGACAGGTTAAAAACACACAATTACAATTAAAACATAACACTGGTCAACAACAAATTTATTGTTTAAGTTTTTTGAGCTGAGTTAGGATAATTTTGGTGTGCTGAATCCAAAAATCACATTCATTTTGCTCAATCAGGTCAACTTTCTGAACTATGCTGCATATTGGCTTTTTAACATTTTTGCTTACATTTATGGGCATTTTCACATCATATGATACAAAATTCTTTCATATTTCTTGCAACAAACGAGTTCTGAAGATTTTACTTTTGTCAATTTATGATTAACGTTTTTTTTTTAATATTACAGGTGAATGAAATGGCTTTGACTAGAAGATCTTGCAAAAATAAGCCTGATGTATTCTGCTACATCTGCGGTGAATACACCATTGTACCTAACAGGAATCAAGTCACAAGTTTCATAAAGTGTGCTTACCAATCTTATTTTGGTATTAATTATTATATTTTGTGAGAAGATCAAATTTTTCAAAATCAAATTATCAAAAAAACCTGACCTGATTGAGAAAAACAGATGTCATTTTTGGATTTAGCGGTGCAAAATGGTCCTAATTCAGTTGAAAAAAGACAACTTGCAAAAAACATGTTTTTGTAACCCAGTGTAATCAATAAAACATAAATAATAATCAGTTAAAACTAAGTAAAAGAGAAGAGTGCTGGTAGAACCCTTTCAGTCGTTCTATGAACAGCTGAACAGATCTGTTTTCAGTCTGGACTTAAACACTGTCACAGTAGAGGCCTGTCTCACATCATCAGGAAAACTTTTCCAGAGTTTAGCTGCATAGAACTGAAACACAGCTTCACCGTGTTCAGTCCTGACTCTGGGCACCAGTCCCTGAGGTTCTCAGAATCCGAGATGGTTCATATGAGACCAACATGTCACAGATGTACTTTGGTGTTAGACCATAGACAGACTTATAGGCCAGGAGAGCTGTTTTAAAGTCTATTCTCTGAGCAACAGGAAGCCAGTGCAGAGACCTGAGCACAGGACTAATATGGTCGTACTTCCTGGTTCTAGTCAGGACTCGAGCAGCAGTGTTGTGAATGTACTGCTGCTGTCTTACAGCTCGTTTAGAGAGTCCAGTGAGAAGGCCGTTACAGTAGTCTAACCTGCTAGAGATAAATGCATGGATGAGTCTTTCTAAGTCTGGTTTAAAGTGAATATGCATATGTAGTTACATGACCCTGTGATGAACTGGCAGCACATCCAGGGTGCACTCCACTTACACCTGATAGCTGCCAGGATATGCTCCAGAAACCCCCGTGACTTTCAAGGACTAAACTTTTCAGAAAATAAATGAATGAATGAATGAAAGCTCCAGTATGTCTATTGTTTCATCTTAACACTACCTACATAATTTTTGTTTGCGGTAACACCCCTATCTTGTCACATTTTATGTAGCAGATTAGGCTTCCACCTGGAATGAAATGCATTATAATGTTTTGCTTTGCTCTGTAATATATTTTTATGCTGCTTAATTTTCTTGTTTGTTCCAGTATTTTGCTGGTACTTAGAATGTAATGAGAATGTGATGCGAAGATGAAAGACTAAAAATGATGCATTAGAGGTAATTTAACTCACTGCCAACAAAAACTGCTTTGCTTGCTTGGAGCAGCTGCAACATTAAAATGCTGCCCAGGACTTTTGCTAATGACGCCGAATTTTATAAAAATGGAATGCATGACTATTGTGTATATGTCACAGAGTACGTACTACTACTGTCAGAGGATAGACTTTAAAGTTCTGTTGCTGGTCTATAAAGCTCTGAATGGTTTAGGACCAAAATACATCAGTGACCTCCTGACTCAGTATGAACCCACCAGGCCCCTCAGGTCATCTGGATCCAGTCTGTTGTCAGTTCCCAGAGTCAGAACCAGACACAGAGAAGCTGCGTTCAGCTTCTACGCTCCACATGTCTGGAACAAACTCCCAGAAAACCTCAGATCAGCTGAAACACTCAGTTCATTTAAATCCAGGTTAAAGTCCCACCTGTTCTCAGCTGCATTTGAATAGAGTCTTTATTCTTTAAAGCTTAAAGTTTTTATCTGTTTTATCTGCTTATCTGATTTTGTTTTGTTTTTTTGTTTGTTTGTTTTTCTCATGCCTAACTTTTCATTGCACTGTAAAAAAAAAAAAAAAAACTGAAAAAACCTGTAAAATTCCGGTAGCAGGGGTGCCAAAAAAATACTGTTAAACAACGGAAAATTACCATCTCAT
The DNA here is from genome assembly GCF_902148855.1 of Sphaeramia orbicularis. Classification (NCBI taxonomy): domain Eukaryota; kingdom Metazoa; phylum Chordata; class Actinopteri; order Kurtiformes; family Apogonidae; genus Sphaeramia; species Sphaeramia orbicularis. The sequence goes on along the minus strand of NC_043970.1, from coordinate 47,073,691 downwards.
AAAAAATACAGTAATTTTCCATAATTAAAATACAGTTTTTTTGTCCTAACTTCACATGACATTTTGCTTTTTTTTTTAAAAACTTTTTTACTTTTTAATGTTAATTAAAGAATATTTAGATGTATTAAAACAATCAAATTACACACACACACACACACACACACACATATATATATATATATATATATATATATATATATATATATATATATATATATATATATATATATATATATATATATATATATACATATATATATATATAATTTTCATTGAGACTAAGTTGTACAATCCACTGATAAAAACTGTATTTGGACAGTTTATCAGTGCTTATACATGTTATACATTCACAAAAATACATTTATTCAACATTTTTGTTGTGAAACTTCCTGTAATTACACAAGATATTTGTCAATTAACAAACAAGTCTTGTTAAACTTACAGAACAAATATTACTTTTACGGTTATTGTCAGTAATTTTATCTCTTTTTTTTTTTTTTTTTTTACAGTATTAAACTTTAAATGAGCATTTTAATCTCATAAACAAAGAAGAAATATTTGTGAAATTACGATACATTTGCAATAGGGATGTCTGATAATATCGGCCCACCGATATTATCAGCCCAATATTGGCATAAAAATGTAATATTGGTGAATATCATTATCGGTTTGTTTGCCTATCATCAAAACCGATAAAATAATGCCTTGATTTCGCCGGCATTTATTGACGCGTAAATGAAGCATTGTTTGTAGCTGGAAGAAATGTGCAGTTTTCAAAATTGTACAGTAGAGTTGCCACACTGTAATAGACTCATGGAGGGAGGGAGAGAAAATAAATAAATATGGTATTTTTTCCTCAACTTAAGTTGAAGTATGTATTCTTTGCACAGACAGTGTTTACATTTTGAAAGCCTTGTTGCATTTGAGAATGCATCCAATGGGGCATCACAATAAAATTAGGCATGATGTGTTAATTCCACGACAGGAGATATGTGATGTTACCTAAAATTAGTTTAATATCCCACATATATCGACAGCGGTATCGGTAGATATCAGAATCGGAGATTAAGCGTTGGACAAAATCGGCAAAATCGTTTTTTGGCAAAAAAAAAGCCAATATCGGACATCCCTAATTTGCAAATGTATTTTAACTGTATTTTCCTGTGAAAAAAGAAAAAAATTCTTTTAAAAATGTAAATTTTATGGTTATACAGTTACAGTTTTTTCATGTTATTTTACATTTGACATGTAAAATCACAGTCTATTTTTGTCATTTCATTGGTATTTTCCTGTATCTTAAAAATACAGGAAAAATCTGTAAAATAAATGGTAAAAATTCTGTTAAATTACATTTTTTTTTACAGTATGCTTCCCTGCTGTAATGCTTTTAATGTTTTATGTAAAGCACTTTGAACTGTCTTGTACATGAAATTTGCTATAGAAATAACCCTGCCATGCCTTACCTTGCCTACTTTTTATGAGGCTGAAGTTTCCTCATTCAGCTACTTGCTTTCGTCTTGGATCTCTACTATAACACAACTACCGAGCAGGACAAGCTATAAAATCAGTGCGGAGTATATCTGTGCTAGAGCTGCTATTTATAACTCACTCCGCTGCCATATTATCTCTATTCAGTGATCCCTCAGTGACTCGTCAGCCCTAGAGATGCCTCTGTGGGTCTGTGCGGTGCTCAGGCCGAAGGTCAGAGTGTGTGCTGCTGTTAGCGGCAAGTACTGTAAATGTCCTCTGCTCTCAATCCTCAGCGGGTTAGGTTGTTAGAAATGCCCTCCAGCTGCTCCCAGAGGGGCGGAGCAAAATGTCAGCTCCACACACAGAGCAGGTGAGAGGAGGAAGGAGAGGCAGGAGCACTAAGGAGGGAGGATTTCACTATCCTTTCTTACATCTCCCAGAAACACTATATTTCCATAACTTCTTCCATTATCTCTTTCTCCCTCTCTCTTCATGGATTATTTCTGAACAATTTGCACGATTCATTTAGAACAGAGTAGAATTTGTCAGTTGTACCTACCGATAGTACCTATTGTGTGCACACACTAAGTTTAACTAAACATATGTCTAACCCAGTGGTTCCCAACCTTTTTTGACTCATGACCCCATTTTAACATCACAAATTTCTGGCGACCCCAGACATTCAAAATGGAGACATTTTTTGTTTTTGATCATGTAATAGTTTGCTATACTATGTTGTAAATAAATGTTAATTTTAGAGGACATTTAGTCTATATAATGTATATTATTATGGACGGAGGCAGTAAAGCCAGGTGTAGATTACTGCACAAAATGAGAATTTGATTTTCCTTGGTCAGGATATGTACAGTCAGTCCGGCTTAGATTTACAAGGCTGACAATTAATACTGAACAAACAAGAACTCAAACTATGAATTATGAAAGAGCTGCAGCATCTGAAACTGACCACAATGAACATGTGAAAGATGAACAGAACCACAGTGCTTCAGTTTTAGCTTCACAGTTTGTCATGTCGTTTATGTATTGGGATTGTCTCTCTCAACTCATCATATATTTTTTCTTGGTAAGTTTTTATTACCTCCGCCAAGGAGGTTATGTTTTTGCCAGGGTTTGTTTGTTTGTTTGTCTGTTTGTTTGTTTGTCTGTCTGTTAGTGTGCAACATAACTCAAAAAGTTATGGACAGATTTGGATGAAATTTTCAGGGTTTGTTGGAAATGGGATAAGGAAGAAATGATTAAATTTTGGTGGTGATCGGGGGTGGGGGGGCCCACGGGGGGGGCCACTGATCAGCCTTGGCGGAGCTCTGCGCTCTCCGAGTGCTTCTAGTTTTCTTTTATTTTTAGCAATTACTAGAAATTTCAGGTGACCCCATTTGAATTCCAGGTGACCCCACATGGGGTCCCGACCTCAAGGTTGAAAAACACTGGCCTACTGCAATACTTGTATATACCCGTAAAATGCATACATGTAAAAAGCAATGTAAAGAAAGAAAAAAAAAAGTTCTCCAATTTTTGAAACAGATGCTCACTTGAGGAAGCTTGTAAAGAGGTATTAATGCACTTATTTATCTAAACCCACTTTATTTTTTTAGTCTGTGGTTAATTTATTTTGTGTAATTGGAACCTCATAGTTCATAAAGTTTGAATTTGAACCCTCCAGGTGCTGCAAAACTATATTTATATTCATTTCATCCTTCTTCCTGTACTTTCCAGACTATAAGCCACGCCAACTCCGTCTCACCATCGATTAATTGATGCCAAACTTAAGTGCAGCAGCTCTATTTCTCTATTTCCTTCTTCAACAGCCGCATCTATTGTTAGCCCAGAAAACATAAATTAGCTGCATCATTTTTGAGCCGCGGGTTCACAGCATGTGGAAAAAAGTAGCAGCTTATAGACCGGAAATTACAATAAATTGTTACATTTTATAACTAGTTATGTCACAGCATTTGCACACATAAGGTCCAGACTTCAGACAAACATTTCTCTGAGTACGACATAATTGTTTACCAGCAGCAGCGGTTGTAGTCCACACTGAAAATATGTCCAAACTTCAAGCCAATGACCTAAAATGTTCAGTTGTTGGTTGAACAGGACAGAGCAGCACAGCCAACAACCAGGGGCCTGGAGGGGGCGGGGCCTGAAGTGGCTAATGTGCATTTAAAGGGCCAGCGCTCCAAACCACCTTTCTGGTGTCATTACTCAGAAATAGGGTTGAAGATGTACCTGTGGAGTTGAATTAATGAAGAATTCAGACCCAAACATAGCATTTACAGTTTATGCAGACCACGGGGAAATGTTTGAAAATGCATAATTCCATTTAAAAAACAGCAAAATATCACTCCTTTAAGTTCTGACTTAGTGAACACACAGTATCATGACTGATCAGCTGTTTCTGCTGATATCTCATATTCACATAAATCACGAAAAAACAGCTGGTACTGCAGATAGTGTGGACTGATTAGATCAAATCAACCCTCCCCCGCATTTTAGATGGTAAAACAGCAACGCAATGCTTTACTTCTGCTCTGTTTACTACAGTCATGTGCAACATAAACTGCAGCAAGACCATTTGATGACATTGTGCTGCCGAGCTGATTCATACTAAGGCTGTTACAGTGTTAACCCTGAAAAGCCTGAACCATTAAATCACTGACAGAAAATTCCAGTTCTTTGAAACTGGAGCTGTTATTGGTCCTTCTGAACAACCCCAATATTTGCTTTCTTTCTTTTTTTTTTTTTCAAATATCAGTTTCCATGTATGAGTGTCAGTTTTGTATCATATTTGATACATCAGGTGTCAATACTCAGATATTATTTTTGAACAAACAAAAACATAGTATAACACAACCATGTTTTACAAATTGGTAATTCCTTTTCAAAATTGTCAAAGTTCTTCCTCCTTCCTCATTAATGACAGTCTTGTAGTGTCACTGGAAAGGCCTCTGGTGAATGAATTCCTCCCCCTGGTGGATTATCTATGTGTTGCATGTATCTAATTGTATACATCAGGTTTTTCGAGAAAAAAAATATCACACTGATCATGTAGAGGGCTTCAAAACTTATGTATCAAATATGATACGTTTGGCATTATAGGGTTAAAGTTGTTGACTTTCCAAAAGCTCTTTTCAAATTCAATTAAAATTTGTCAAAAAAAATATCTCCATTGATGCTGAGATCGCTGCAGCTTGGTTTGGGTTCAATGGTGGAGCAAGGCATAACATGTTGTCATAGAAAAGAAGCTGATTGTTTGGAAAAAAAAAAAGGGGCTTTTAACGTTGACCAAAGACCGTGGGGAAATTTAGAAAGCATGAAAAATGATGTTGCCATGCTGAGGCTTTGAACAAGATTGAGTTAATGAGCACAGCAATCAATGCTCTGCTTTAAGATACTGTGACAAAAGAACAAAACACTGTAAGGAATGTGCTTAGGCTAAAATCATTAGATATAAATTAGCTTCACTGTTGAGTTCAGTGGCGTACAAGGACATCATATAGGGTCATTGTAACTCTGCAGTCGATGGAATTCACTAACTGTACAATGTAAACTGGAGTCTTTGTTCCCAGTAGCAGCTGTCTATGAATCTCCAGGGTTTGAATGTGCAACAGGAGATGCACTCCATTCCTCTGTGAAATGGCTGTCTTCATCGTTTCTGCATTATTAGAAACTACAAAAACTTAGGTATGGGTTCCATCTCTCACCAACATCTGCACACTGCAGCTTCAAGCTCCAAGTCGAGCAAATGTAGAAGTACCACCTGGGACACACTGCCTACCTCACTACTGTTTGTTGTGTGGATTGTTGCACCGCCGAGTTGTTGCCTACATGCCTGTGTTTCACCCTGGCTATTGTTCACTGCTTTGGAGCTGCTCCATCCAATTTTACCTTCTATAGCAGTGGTGTCCAATCCTGGTCCTCAAGGGCTGGTATCCTGCATGTTTTAGATGTATACCTCTTCCAACACACCTCATTCACATGATAAGCCGATCATCAAGCTCTGCAGAAGCCTGATAACGACCATCAGTTGTGATGGAAGAGGGCAAATATCTAAAACATGCAGAATACCGGCCCTCGAGGACCAGGACTGGACACCCATGCTCTTTTTTTTTTCACAATATTTTTATTGGCATTTGAGTTTTATATTGAAACAAACATGAATCCAAACAAGATAAACACTCATACACACACCCATTCACACCACGTAGACATGTACCAAATATATATATATATATATATATATATATATATATATATATATATATATATATATCTATATACACAGGGTGGGGAAGCAAAATTTACAATATTTTGAGGCAGGGATTGAAAGACAGTGTATGACCAATTACTTTATTGAAAGTCATGAGAATTTAAATCTTCAAATCATATTTTACTGCATTTCTAACGGTCTTGTTGTCTGCCTCAAGTTCAATTGCCATTTTTCTCATGGATTTGGTTGGATCCTTTAGGATTTTGGATTTGAGAGCTTTAATAAAAGCTTTGGTACATTTTTTGTTGCTTCCTCCACTTCCAGACTTTCTCGTAATAGTTTTGCTCATAGTCATTCTCTTCTTTCCATTATAAACAGTCTTTATGGACACTCCAACTATTTTTGAAATCTCCTTTGGTGTGACGAGTGCATTCAGCAAATCACACACTCTTTGACGTTTGCTTTCCTGATTACTCATATGGACAAAAGTTTCTGAAAAGGTATGGATAATAGTGTTAGGTATGATTATGACATCAATATATGTTTGGTTTCAAAACAATTGATGTAGTGCCTGCTGAGAAAAAACAACTAAATGTTCATTGTAAATTTTGCTTCCCCACCCTGTATATTCTTATGAACATGTGTACATATATGTAATAAATAAATAAATAAATAAATAAATAAAAATATAATAATAATAATAAAAAAAAAAAAAAAAAATAATAATAATAATAATAATAATAATAATAATAAAATACAGCAATCATAATGATAAAAAAAATAATAATAATTTTAAACAGTGATAATTTGTATGACATGTCCCTATTTTCCAGATACCATAATGTTCATATAAGGTTCCCATAATTATTCGAATTCCTCCCGTTTTCCTTTGGTAATGTAAGTCAGTCTTTCCAGTCCAATACACTCTGATAGTTCTTTTATCCATTGCTTCATAGAAGGAGCTTCCATGCTCTTCCGGTTCAAAGCGATAACTCTCCTGGCATGTAACAGTCCAAAGTCCAACACTTTAGTTTGTTTCTTAGTATGTGTGAAATCCTCAGGATATATTCCCAATATACAAAGTTTAGAACAAAATGGAATCTTGATGTTAAATACCTCAGACATGCAATTGATGACCTCCTTCCAGAATCTTTGTATCTTTGAACATTCCCATAGACAGTGAATAAGAGTTCCTTTATCGACACCCCTGTTCTACAGTGACACATCCCTTGATATGATATTTTTTTTAAATTTATTTTTTAAATTTTATTTATTTACATACACAACAATATGTTCATGGCAATACAGTCATACAAACAGACTCAACAATTCAACAGTTTTCTTCAATAATTACAGCATATATATCAATTCAACATTATCCATAAACAAACAGCCCTCATTGTCATTATGAAATACTGTACCTCTCAAGAATCAATTCTTTGTCTTTTTTTAAACTGAATTATGTTTGATATTTGTTTTACCTCCACATACAATTTGTTCCACAGATGGTGATACAGGAACTTTTTAACGTAGTGCGTACTTTATGAATCTTTAAATGAATTTTCCCCGTAAATCATAGCCTCCCTCTCTTTCTCAATACATTTCTTGAATATTGCCCGGCAGTAAGTTATTTTTTGCTTTATATGTCATTTGAATAGTTTTGAACTCCACTAGGTCAATGAGTTTTAAGGTTTTAGATTGTAAAAATAGTGGATTTGTGATTGTATTGATTGTTACCCCACCCCCAAAGGGGAGGCAAGGGGTATTGTTTTTGGTTCGGTTTGTTTCTTTGTTTGTTTCTTAACACTTTACCAGCAAAACTATTGGTTGAATTCATACTAAATTGGGTTTATAGATTGTCAGTGACCCAGAATATTTGTGATTACATTTTGGGAAAAGTAGGTCAAAGTTTTCTGAATTTTTTTAATCTTTTTTTCTTTCTCATTTACTTTCGTTTACTTATTTACTTACTATGGCACATCAGTTAAAAATTGTAAAATTGTGGAAAAAGATAAGGCGTGAAATCAACAATCACATTTTTGGTCATAAAAAAATGTCACATTACGATGCAATGACAGTGGATACATGTGATTAAATTTTACCATTCCATTTTCCAGATACAGCTCTACTGTAGGGTAGTTGTGGTCGGTTGATTACATGTGTCATTAGTTTACCATTTTGTATTCATTTTGTGTTATCCTTGGGTGTATTTTGTTTGGTTCGTCTGACTTTATACAGTATGACTTTATAGCTAGTTGTGTATAGCTAACCATTACGGCTATTATTATTTAGAAGGGGGCAGGAAATATAAGATTTTCTTCATCCTGCTCCTTTTTGAGCTTGGATGTGTACATGTTTGTTCACCTGATAATTATTGAATGTCTGCTGACGAAATCCACAACCATGAATGAAATAGGTGAAATGAATGATTTAATGAATTTTACCATCTTAATAAGTTTGATGTAGCCTTAACTTTATTCTTTGTACTCCACCAGTTCAAGCTGAATGAAATGGAATGGAATAAAACCACTTTTGCCTTCAAACTAGATAATAATAATAATAATAATAATAATAATAATAATAATAATAATAATAATAATAATAATAATGATACATTTTATTTATAGGCACCTTTCTTGGCACTCAAGGACACCGTACAGTAAAACAGGAGGGTATAAAACAAGCAATAAGACAGAGTAAAAAATAAAATACAGGTTAAAAAATTGGACAGTGCAATTGTGCTCACAAAGAGAAAGCGGTCATAAACAGATGGGTTTTGAGTTTGGATTTGAAAAGAGGAAGTGAAGTGATGTTTCTGAGCTCTGGTGGCAAGGACTTCCAGAGATAAACACAAATATCTGCCTTTTGGAGGTAAAAAGAAGACAACAAAGGCAAATAGGGTGATTGGTGCCAAGATTGTACATATTGATAGCACATTATGTACCACAAAGCATATGTTACATGTTCTTCCTTTATGATTTTGTTGATCAGGGAGGTCTGTTATAACACAATGATGAACTAGTGATACGTCCAAGGTGTTTCCAGCCTTCGGCCATGGGTAGCTGTAACCGTCTGGAGGATTAAGCCGTTTGGAAAATAAATGACTGCTAAAACACCTGTGAACTTGAGGGCCTGTTTGTGTTCATGTAACTGTTAAAGTATCCATGTGTAGCCAGTGGTCATCTTGCTGCTAGCAGCTAACGCTTAGAATGTTCATTCACTCAATATCCCTGCTGTTTGTTTGCGACTGACCGAGAAGTCCACTGAAGTGAGAAATGAACGGATTATCCAGTTTGTTCCAGGGTAAGATTCATCCTTCTGAATGAATCATTTGCAAATAGTAAAACATTAATTAATTTATTTATTCATTTATATTTTCATGTTCCTTGCTTCAGTAATCTGTAATCAATTGCCTTGCCCAACTTTATGTAAGTATTCACCCTCCTATTGGAACAATTATGCATTCTTCACCTACCTTTTTTTTTTTTTTTTTTCCTTTTTCTTAGTTTTGTCTTTGATAATACATGTATGCACAGTGATGCAGGAGGTCATTTTAGCTCAGAGTTGGCAGGGCCACAACACAGGAGTGAGTGAACACTTTCTGCCCTGATTTGTAAAGAAAATTCAGTGAATAAAAAGAATATTTTATGGGATTAAAAAAACAGAAATATGTCAAACTGACTTACAACATAATAGGAAAAAAAAGGTTGTGGTCTGATTTGCATACAAGTAATGCTGAATTCTTTAAAAACCTTTCACTGCTTTCAGTTTTTATATTTATTCCTCGTGACATTTATCCCTTAATCTCAACCAGCCTCGTTAAACTACAGAGAAGAACAATAATACAAAACCAAATGCAGACATGTATTATGCAATCCGATGATATATGACACAGCTTCAGGCTTTCATAGCTGCTTTTAGTCATTCCCACATCTGTCTTTTACCTCCAACTCTTTGCTCGATGCCATACACCGACTGGACCCCAAATTACTTCCCAAAAAAAAAAAAAAAAATGAACAGCTGTCATTTGGAAACAGTTGTAACACACCAGAGAAGCCCAGGAAAAGGCCCCTGGTGGCTCTGCTCATTCAGCCAGGACACATCATGATCGAGCATGTCAGACCCATGACGTACTGTTTTCTGCAGGTATTCATGTGTGCTGCTTTGGGGTGTGCTGTGGATGAACTTAAGTGCCATACTCTGGTACAAAAAAAAAAAAAAAAAAAAAGCCACTGTTCTGCTTAATTCTCTATGACTGCATGAGGAAAATATGCAAAAAACAAAAAGACAGTTTAAGGTGGACCTTTTTTGTTCTGTTTGCATTTGAGTTTGGTCTTAAGCAGGGTACAGTCCAGGGTATACAACGGTATATGGAGTATACCTGAGGACGGCCATGGCTCAGTTGGTAGAGCGGGTCGTCCAATAACTGAAGGGTTGGCGGTTCAAATCCCCCTCTGTCCTAGTCAGTCTGTTGTGTCCTTGGGCAAGACACTTCACCCTCCTTGCCTCCAGTGCCGCCCACACTGGTGTATGAATGTTTGGTGGTGGTCAGAGGGGCCATAGGCACAAAATGGCAGCCACGCTTCTGTCAGTCTACCCCTGGGCAGCTGTGGCTACAGATGTAGTTTACCACCACCAGAGGGAGAATGTGAGAGCGAATGAATAATGGGTCAATAATGTAAAGCGCTTTGGGTGTCTAGAAAGGCGCTATATAAATCTAATCCATTATTATTATTACCTACTTATTTTTCAGTCAGCATTGCGTATACTCACTTCTAAATTCCCCCTGATGCGTACCATTCAGTAGTATCTGGGACAAATTGCCCATGTTTTTGCCTCAGATGTTGAAGCCTACAAGTTTTAGGCATGAAAAAACAATGCAATTGAGTTTTTTTGTTTTTTTTTTTTGAAGAAGTTAGAAAAATGTCCACTCCATGTATTTAATTTTTGTAGCAAAGAAACATGTATTTGAAACCTAATATCAGAAAGTGATATGAAAAACTATACAATAAAAACATTCTTAATGCTGCTAATCAGATGTTTTCTCACAATTTAACATACTCTAATACTAGTCATTATTCATTTCATGGACATAATTTGGAAAATAAATAAATAAATAAATAAATAAATAAATAAAAATGTAAAAAAAAAAAAAAAAAAAAAACTTACAATCTAATAACAATTATCAATTGATTTACAGTAAAACATGTCACTGCAGATCAGGTTTATCAAGAACAGCAAAGTTACAGTAATGGTATGAATGTCAGTGTATGGGATGATTCATAAGTGTCCACTGTGTTGGCTGATATGGAACTAAAACAACAAAACTCATGAATATAAGAGAACAACTTTGAATAACTGTCCACTGTAGTGACCCCTATGCATGAAAGGGTTAATTGGCTAGTACTTGGTACCTTTACTGATTAGATTGGTTAAACTTAGGTATGAGGACTGATGAGCCAATCAGAGGCAGAGTAGGGCGGGTCATGCCGAGGAAAATATTGCTAATTTAGCGCCAGAACCAGGGATCTGCCTAGTGCTGTCCACCTCTGGAACCTGATTGGATACCTCAGGTGCCAGTACCACCCCAGCTGATTGACAGGTCACTGCACGTCTCATTGAAAGATGTTGTTATTGGAAAGGCAGAATAAATGTCTTTCAAATAGTGACACATATCGAGAGAACCTACTTTCATGGAATACATAAGTTTTAAGGTGGTTTCAGAATGAGTCGCTGTTTTAAACTACTGGTCATATGACTGCACATTTAGAGAAGAGATGTCGTCGCCAATAGTTCAACTATGCAAATAGTAACGTTATGAAAGGCTAATGTTATTCTATGTTTCTAAAACAACATTTTTCTGGACTACTTTAAAAATATTTATATAAAAAAGGGCAAAAATTGAGTATACCCACTTCTCCAGGGACCACTACACCACTGGGTACACCCATAAAGATAATCGGGCTGTTTTTGTCCTGATTTTCCCTTTTCCCAACCAAAGACAGCAAACGCCAGATTATTTTATGTTTTATCAGATTATTGTTAGACCCCCTGTAGATGTTTAGGAGAGGGGGGAATGTTACACATCTTCAGTGTTTGAAGGTAACATGGAGACAAAGGGTTCTCAATCAAAGTGAGTTTATTTACAAGAGCTGCTTTGATCAAACAAAGTTTTGACAAAAAAGAACAAAACAGTCAAGGTGAGTGAGATTGGTTTGTTCTGGTACCACCTTTTGTGTCCAAAGACTGGGACCTGCGCACCCCCCAGCACAAATGGTGTCAAACTAATTAAGCTTAAGCATATAAAAATAGAAGAAATAGTTAACCCTTAGGGGTCTGAGCCTATTTTGGCGATTTTTGAGTACTTCTAATTTTGCCTTTATACACTGTTAAAGAAACGTTTACTATACCCATGTTTGGTATCTTTTTTTTCAGCACAACTTCATCTACACTGAACAAAAATATAAACGCACCACTTTTGTTTTTGCTCCCATTTTTCATGAGCTGAACTCAAAGATCTAAAACTTTTTCTGTGTACACACAAGGTTTATTTCTCTCAAATATTGTTCACAAATCTGTCTAAATTTGTGTTAGTGAACACTTCTTCTTTGCTGAGATAATCCATCCACCTCACAGGTGTGGCATATCAAGATGCTGATTAGACAGCAGGATTTTTGCACAGGTGTGCCTTAGGCTGGCCACAATAAAAGGCCACTCCAAAATGTGCAGTTTTATCACACAGCACAATACCACAGATGTCACAAGTTTTGACTGTGCGAGGAAAATGGTGGTCACACCAAATACTGACTGGTTTTCTGACCCCCCTGGACCACAATACAGTAAAAGTGCACATTTTAGAGTGGCCTTTTATTGTGGCCAGCCTAAGTCACACCTGTGCAATAATCCTGCTGTCTAATCAGCATCTTGATATGCCACACCTGTGAGGTGGATGGATTATCTCAGCAAAGGACAAAGGAGAAGTGCTCACTAACACAGATTTAGACAAATTTATGAACAATATTTGAGAGAAATAGGCCTTTTGTGTACATAGAAAAAGTTTTAGGTCTTTGAGTTCAGCTCATGACAAATGGGAGCAAAAACAAAAGTGGTGCGTTTATATTTTTGTTCAGTGTATTTCATCTGCCTATTATTTTTTTCACTTTAGCCTACTATATCAACATAAAAGGCCAAAAAAACACACAAAAAAATATAAAATCCAGTTTGAAAAATGTATATAATTCCTTGCATAAATAACACAAAGCTGCTTAAGGAACCTTTTCAAATACTTTAAAAGTGAATATTAGTTCCAAATATTAGGTATATAAAATCAAAATTGTAATAAATTAAAACTATACTCAAATATTTGGCATAAAAGCATATCTTCACATTGGTGTTTTCTCCTATGTGACCGACTTCCAACACTACGACGTGTTGAAAATGTCATGTGATTCAGTCACAGGGCCGTGACTATGGACCCCTAAGGGTTAACACTTACAAAATATCTACGTAGTTATTGATCAAAAATAGACAAAATAAACAAAGTCAAAAACACTAGAAAAATAGTGCACATCACCTAACCAATGGTAATGAAAAAAATGTGTAAGAATGCAGTAGTCAGCAACTGAACAGATATTATCATTACCCTCAAATTTATCAGTTCACTAAACATGAGTGTTTTTCTGAATATGGCAATATTCTGAGTAGGTCGTGGAAATCAGCATGTTGAATATGGACTTATAATGAAAGTATTTTGCATGATGGTGACATGAGATCTACTTTATTATTAGTTTTGATCACTCTTCTTTTGACTGTGCAGTGCATTTAGAATTTAGTCTCAGCTGAGGTTTTTATTGCACTTTGTGACTCTCTGCCTCTTTTCTACTTACAGTCAGTTCTCTAATTTGGACATAAACCAACTGGCCAACATTGTTTTCAGTGTGTCTACTTTTAAGTATCATCAAAAACTTGGATGTGAATAGGTTTTTGGATATGAGCTGATATCAAAAGGCCAACATTTTAAGAAGAAATCAAAGAGGGAAATGGTCCAACATGTCCAGCATGGGTGGAACACATTGAGAAAAAAAAAAAAAAAAAATCCCTTTTTGATGCAAAGAAGCAAACAGGGCAACCAGAGTCTGACAGATCAACTGTGTTTGTGCAAACACTGTGGGAGACGTTACAAAAACTGCAATATTAAAACTTTGTTATTATGTCCATACAAGTTCATGTAACTTTTTGCCACTTCTACAAAATGAGAAAAAGTAAAGCATATCCTGAGGCACATGGTCCTAAAATAAAACTAACATATAGTAACTGCTATGAATTGAATAGTTAACCCTTTATCAGGCAAGTGACTATTTTTGGTAATTTCCGCATACATTACAAGACAGTGACAGCAACAGTTCCAGTGAGGACAGTGAGTCAACAGTCTCAGGTCCAATGTGGTCTCCAGGGTCTGTAAGGTCCACCTCTGCATGAACAGTGAGTATGCCTGCTTTGTTCGGTACCATGAAGTAATGGTACTAATGTAAGGAATGATGTTCAAAGGGATCATGTGGATGTGAACAGGGGTCTGGATCAGCACGCATGGGGGTCTAATGTTCTAAAAGTGAGGTTCTGATGTTCTAAAATACATGTTCCTGTCATCTTTCATGTGTTTGTCTTGTATTTTTTTATAATTACTTCTTGTATGTATTTATTTATTTATTTATTTATTTGCCACTTATGGGTAAGGAACCAAATATGGTAACTTCATTGACCTTGATTTTCTGTATAATAAGAAAAAAAAAAAAAAAAAATCACAAATTTCACAATAGTAAAGTCTTGTTCTGTCCTTCTGTCCTTCAATAACACACTAATGTTGAAGTTTTGAATTTCAGAGTATTTCTATGAGTGCCCTATAAAGGGTTAAGACAATAAATGCATATAAACACATAAGGTCAAATTACATCCAGTTACAGTGATGATAATTGTTTAGAAATGCAAGTACAGTTGGGGAAAAAATAATTAGACCACCCCTTGTTTTCTTCAATGTCTTGTTTGTTTTAATGCCTGGTACAACTAAAGGTACATTTATTTGGACAAATATAATAATGACAACAAAAATAGCTCATAGTAGTTTAATTTCAGAGCTGATATCTATCCATTTTCCATGTTTTCTTGATAATAACCAAAATCACTTCCGTTCTTACATCAATATCTATGGCGTTGTACTGACCAAAACAGCGCTTTTAGACATTCCATGTTTTCTTTTCTGTCTGTTTTAGTCACATGATACAAACAAGAGTTATAACTTGATTGCATAACCATTGATTCTGATGACTTTTGATAGTCTAATATTTTTTTTGTGACTGTATATCTCATCAAACACTAGCTGGGAGAGTTTATTTGGGAGAGACCTTTCTGTGAATAATCTGTCACTGATCTCATTGTTTCTTTCTCCTTTTTTGTGGTAGTTCATTCTAAATCTGCTTAGCTTGTGAATTTGTGGTGACTCAGTTTCCCCTTTTGGGGGGTTAACATGCACTAGACCCACATGTAAGCAGTTTGATTGACATCAACACAGCCTTGTGATGGCAGCTTTTCCTGCTTTTTGACAACCACTGGATAAAAAAAAAAAAAAAAAAATGGTTGGCCTGCAGTGTTGACTTTTGAAAACCAGAACCAGTCAAAATGTGGGACATGATCTCAATAGGGTTAGGGTCATAAAGCATTTGGGTGTTGGATCAGTCTATGCTGCATTACCTGATGTTAATGATTGTATGATTTTTAATAAATATCTGTATTATAAGACAAAGGATAGCGTAGCGGTCGGACATTGTTGCTTTACTATTCATCCAAGTTATCATTCCAAGAATGACCGGCTTCCGCGACTCACCTCGGAGAACCTCTAGGCGGCCAGTTCCTTCACACTGCGGGTTCAAGTTTGAGGCCGGACCTCTTGCGGAGGAGTTTTCCCCACCCGTCCTCCACGTCTTTTCTGCGCCAGAGCAGTCGTGAGTGAGACCAAGACGCCCCCGTCTTCCCCAGGGGTTCGCAAGACGGAGCCGGCTGCACTTCCACATATTCCTGGTCCTGCTCTGAAAAATCGATCTCATCCACTATTAATCGAAATCAATCTAAGATCAATTAAATCGATTTTTTTATCCAGCCTTAGTTAACCTACTCACACGGGTTAACTGTTGGCGACAACATCTCTTCTCCTCTAAATGTGCAGTCATATGGCCAGTAATTTAAAACAGTGACTCATCCTGAAACCACCTTAAAACTTACCTCAGAATTATGTATTCCATCATAGTAGGTTCTCTCGATACGTGGCACTCACTTGAAAGACGTTTGTTTTGCCTTTTTCATTGCATTTTCAATAATCGCGCATCTTTCAACGAGACGTGCAGTGACCTGTCAATCAACTGGGGTGGCAGTGGCACCTGAGGTGTCCAATCAGGTTCCAGAGGTGGCCAGTGCTAATTAGCAATATTTTCCCCAACATGACCCACCCTACTCTGCCTCTGATTGGCTCATCAGTCCTCATGCCTAAAGTTAACCAATCTAATCAGTGAAGGCAGCGAGTACTAGCCAATTAGATGCAGAGTAGGGCAGGTCATGGTTTCACCATCCAAGGGGAAAAAATGGGCAATTTGGCTGCAGATACTACTGAATGGTAGGCATCAGGGGGAATTAGAAGTGGGTATACGCACTGATGACTGAAAAACAAGTAGGTATACTCCATATACCGCCATATACCCTGGACCACACCTCTGTTTTGGAGACTTTGTTGCACAGTTACTGTTACCCCAGAGACCAGGACCTCCAACATGGCTGCTGGAGGGTGTTATAACCTGACAGCCTCTTCTCTCAGGTACATCGGGATCAGAGTGCATCTGCTTCTTGGACAGCAGTGCGATGCTGCACACAGCTGTAGCTGCAGGAGTTGTGTGTGTGTGTGTGTGTGTGTCTGTTTGTGTGTGTTTGTGCAAAGCCTGCTGATCCTTCACTTGGCACTGTCTGAGCTGGAGGCTCGAGTCGGACAGACAGACGGGGGGTTGTTGTTGTTGTCGAAGTTGATCCCTGGGGTTCGAAAAGCCAGCTGCATCTAACCTCTAACCTCCCACTACTCCTCCCTCAGGCTGTGACACACAAATACCACATCTTCGGGTACAAAGGTATGCACAGTCATGAATGTACTCCCCCTACTGCTGCATACATGGACATAGCAAATACACAAATAAGAAAACACAACTGACTGAGGTCAGAGGAAAAAGTGTTTAATGTTGTCCCAAAAAAACTACAGAGGAGATAAGAACACATGGAGGCTTTGTAAGGGTGATTTGAATTCGAAGTGAGAAAAGGGAAATGTGTGAAAGGTGATGAGTGGGCGAGAACATGCCCACATACAGACAAGTCAGCCCACAAAGTGAAGTTCAAAGGTAAACCCTGGGTTCACAGTGTTTTATAATGTGAGCGTATGACTGTGAGTACAGACGCAGTGAAGCCTCAGGCCTTCAGCTCAGTGTGTGAATATGTGTGAAGTTCCACACGTACTGTTTGATGTGAAAATGACAGTCATAGTCATACTGAAGTACTGCACTATTTTTCATCTCTGTATAAGTTTGTTCCAATGTAATTCAATATATTCATTGTCAAAGACTGAGTTGGATTCATGGGCGTGTCACAGAAAAAATGACCCCGCCCAAACGGAGGTTCTTGGTTCTAGTTTTTTGTTTGTTTGTTTGTTTGTTAACACTCCAGCAGAAAAAAACTATTGGTTGAATTCATACCAGATTGGGTTTATAGTTTGCCAGTGACCCAGAATAGATCTGATTACATTACAGTAGGTCAAAGTTTCTTTCTCTTTTTTTTTTTAACGAATTTTTAATTTTATTTTATTTATTTTTTTCCCCATTTACTTATAATGGGCAAAATTTCACATGTCTTTAGCAGCAAGACTATTTGGTTGAATTCATACCAAATTGTGTTTATGGATTGCCAGTGACCCAGAATAAATGTGGTTACATTTTGGGGAAACTAGGTGAAAGTTAAAATTTTGTATGATTTTTTTTTTCTCCCATTTACTTACAATGGGCAAAATTTCAAATGTCTATAAAAACATACATTTTGTTTCAATTTACTTCAAACTTGGCACATATATAGAGGCAGTTGATATGCTGACATCACCACATCCATCTGTAATACACCTACTTTTTTACATATGTATATATATATATATATAGAGAGAGAGGCTGTCCAATGCGTTTTTTAAAAGCTGATTTAAGGGAAAAAAAAAAAAAAAAAAAAAAATTATATATATATATATATATATATATATATATATATATATATATATATATATATATATATATAATATACAGTACAGGCCAAAAATTTGGACACACCTTCTCATTCTTCGCATTTTCTTTATTTTCATGACTATTTACATTGTAGATTCTCACTGAAGGCATCAAAACTATGAATGAACACATGCGGAATTATGTACTTAACAAAAAAGTGTGAAATAACTGAATACATCTCTTATATTCTAGTTTCTTCAAAGTAGCCACCCTTAGCTCTGATGACTGCTTTGCACACTCTTGGCATTCTCTTGATGAGCTTCCAGAGGTAGTCACCTGAAATGGTTTCCACTTCATAGCTGTGCCTTGTCAGGGTTACTTCGTGGAATTTCTTGCCTTATTGATGGGGTTGGGACCATCAGTTGTGTTGTGCAGAAGTCAGGTTGATGCACAGCTGACAGCCCTATTGGACAACTGTTAGAATACATATTATGGCGAGAACCAATCAGCTAAGTAAAGACAAACGAGTGGCCATCATTACTTTAAGAAATGAAGGTCAGTCATTCCGGAAAATTGCAAAAACTTTGAATGTGTCCCCAAGTGCAGTCGCAAAAACCATCAAGCGCTCCAACGAAACTGGCTCACATGAGGACCGCCCCAGGAAAGGAAGACCAAGAGTCACCTCTGATGCTGAAGATAAGTTCATCTGAGTCACCAGCCTCAGAAATCGCAAATTAACAGCAGCTCAGATTAGAGACCAGATGAATACCACACAGAGCTCTAGCAGCAGACACATCTCTACAACAACTGTTAAGAGGAGACTGCGTGAATCAGGCCTTCATGGTCAAACAGCTGCTAGGAAACCACTGCTCAGGAGAGGCAACAAACAGAAGAGATTTATTTGGGCCAAGAAACCCAAGGAATGGACATTAGACCAGTGGAAATCTGTGCTTTGGTCTGATGAGTCCAAATTTCAGATCTTTGGATCCAACTGCCGTGTCTTTGTGCGACGCAGAAAAGGTGAACGGATGGATGCTACATGCCTGGTTCCCACCGTGAAGCATGGAGGGGGAGGTGTGATGGTGTGGGGGTGCTTTGCTGGTGACGCTGTTGGGGATTTATTCAAGATTGAAGGCAACCTGAATCAGCATGGCTACCACAGCATCCTGCAGCGACATGCCATTCCATCCGGTTTGCGTTTAGTTGGACCATCATTTATGTTTCAACAGGACAATGACCCCAAACACACCTCCAGGCTGTGTGAGGGATATTTGACCAAGAAGGAGAGTGATGGAGTGCTGCGCCAGATGACCTGGCTTCCACAGTCACCAGACTTGAACCCAACCGAGATGGTTTGGGGTGAGCTGGACCACAGAGTGAAGGCAAAAGGGCCAACAAGTGCTAAGCATCTCTGGGAACTTCTTCAAGACTGTTGGGAAACCATTTCAGGTGACTACCTCTGGAAGCTCATCAAGAGAATGCCAAGAGTGTGCAAAACAGTCATCAGAGCTAAGGGTGGCTACTTTGAAGAAACTAGAATATAAGATATGTTTTCAGTTATTTCACACTTTTTTGTTAAGTACATAATTCCACATGTGTTCATTCATACTTTTGATGCCTTCAGTGAGAATCTACAAAGTAAATAGTCATGAAAATAAAGAAAATGCGAAGAATGAGAAGGTGTGTCCAAACTTTTGGCCTGTACTGTATATATATATATATATATATATATATATATATATATATATGTATATATATATATATATATATATGTATATATATATATATATATATATTCATATAATTTTTTGTAGCACTTGACCAAAAGTGATTCACATATACTGACATATATGTTCAGATTACCTACATACTTTACGCATACTTTTATAAAGAGTGACGTTCACAACAGATGTTGTGGAATCTGAGGTTTTTCAATCTCCTCAAATTTAAAAAGATCCTGAAAATAAGTGAAACAGATTAAGTACAAACAGCAAAAAAGCAGGAAGAACCTGTTTCCAGGTCAACAACAGGGAACAGCCAAAAACCCATAGTGGGGGGGATCTGAGAACTCTAGTGCTTTCATAAGGGTAAGGAGATACAAGTAAGAGTGGGACCATGGAGAGATTTATAGACTAGAGGACTTTATCCGTTTATCCTGAAGTGACCACGGAGCCGGTGTAAGATCTGTGGACGAGGAGATGGTAATGCAGGAGATGTTGAAGAGAAAGGAATTTAGTCCAGTGTTGAAGGTGTAAGTGCACATTTAACTCTTTGTACGTCTAGGGTGGAGAGATGACTTTCTTACACATGGAAGGGAGTTTGAAGAAAGGCAAGATTTATTTCTATAGCACATTTCATGTACAAGACAATTCAAAGTGATTTACATAAAGCATTAAAAGCATTACAGTAGGGAAGCAATAAAAAGTATAGGCATGAAATAAAACAAACAAAAAAACAGATAAATAGCTAAAATGGATTAAAAACTTTAAGGTTAAAAGTGTAACTACCACTAGAATTTATCTCCCAGTTGTAGTAGTAGTAGTAGTAGTAGTAGTAGTAGTAGCTGGAAATTTGAGTCAGGCTTTGGGCAAAAAATGGTTGGATGATGTGGTCAACCAAATAGAAGGATATCTGTCTTTTCCATATGTAATTTAAGAATAGTTTTGCTCTAACCACATCTTAATATTGTGGATACAGTTTCAGGCTGACTCTGAAAACTCTGAAAAAAGACACATTGTGACTTTTGCTGATTCTACATAATGGGCATATGTATATACAGAGGAGTTCTTTCAGTTCCATGGAGACGCATGAACAAAATGTGAACAAAGCCCCTGTCTCTCCCTAAATGACAGACACTCAGAGCTCATAAGGGAGAATAAGCCTTGTGCATCTGGGGGAAAAAATAGCTCCCAGGCTCAATAGTTCAGCACCATGGACAGAGACACAGGGACTGTGTAGAAGACAGTTCAGCACCATGGAGAGCGACCCACACTCAAACCAGATGGTTCTGTTTTTACTTTAAGTCTGTGTTTACCCTCGTTTCACTGAGATCCCTCTTTGTTGTTGTTAAGAAGACTCCTCATTATGCCACTTTTGCCTGTTTACACTGAACCAAAGAAAATATAAACTTAAAAAAACAAGCTCTGGGTAAAACAGACATGCAAAAGCTTTCAGAGTGACTCATTTAAACCACTGATCTAAACGTATTGTGTATTGTTAATTAAGTTTATAAATGTACTGGCAGTGCTTTATAATCAATCATTATAATTCACTTTCTGTGCGTTTTATTTTACCCTTTAAAATGTAACTGTTTTATTATTAGTATTAATAATATTGTTGTTGATTTTCTCTACATCTAACCTTTCCCAACTAATCAATCTCTGTTTATTATTTTATCCTTTGCAGTTTTTGTGGAAAAGCTAATAATCTCACCATATTTTATATACTAACCATTTAGATGGTCATAAAAGTTCAGAGTAAATTCAAAGTTTATTATATCAGATCAGAGAAAATCAAAACAAATGTGACTTTCAACAAAATATATCGTTAACTGAACCTAAAACAAAGGTGAGACAATGAGTTTAGTAGCAAATCAGCATTGCAGAACATGATTGTGTGTCTGTGTTTACTATGGAGCTTCTGACAATCCAAATAAAAAGTGATGAAAAGCTGATAAACTGCATTTTACCTGAATTATTTAAAAGTGTTGATAAGATTAGTGGTCCAAACACTATTAAACATTTAGATCAGTAAATGCTTTTTGTTGCTAGCAGGAGTTTGGGTCTTTGAGGGTTAATAAAGTCCTATATATTTATGATGATGATAATGTCTAAGGATTTACATGACAACCTGGTCACTGATGATGATAGCAACATGTCTTTTTTTTAACTACTTTCCCAAAGTATCTGTCTTCTCAGTCCAGAATGTGTACACTGCAGTACCCAGAAGACTGCTCCTCCTTGTTACCAAATGAGCCATGTAGTTAATTAGCTAATTCTGAGCTGTTTGGAGCATTTTTACCCAAAGTAAATCAATTTTGACCATGGAAAAAAAAAAAAAAAAAATCAAGAAACATTGATGGAGAGGGCTAACAAACATGTGCAGTCATTCATTTTTTAAACTGCTTAGAGGACGAAGGCAGAGTACACCTTGGACCTGTCACCAGTTTATCACAAAATTGACAAATGGGTGCTACTATGAAACTAGGTTCATTTTGGTATCTGGCACTTTTCCAGCTTTTTAGACCTAATAATAAAACAGAAATATAGCCATATTTCCCCACACGATGGACCTAATGATGACCTCAGATAAATGCAAAAAACTTATACGCTGTAAGATCGGATAAATTGAGTTTACTTTAAAAGTTTGAGGAAACCGGTTGCCTTAAAAAATTTAAGTAATGAGTAAGTAAAACTTGAGTGTATTAACCCTTTCATGCATGAATGATGAGAACCGTAGTCAAGATTTTTTTTCTTGAGTGTTTTCATTCCTCCTTAGGCATAAAAAAACCAATGTGATCGAGTTTTTTTTTTTTCTATAGAGTTACAAAAATATCCATGCATTTAATTTTTGAAGTAAAGAAACATGTTTAAAACCCAATATCAGACAGTGATATGAAAACAATGAAATAAAAACATTTTTAATGCTGCTAATCTGATGTCTGCTCACATTTTAACATATTCTAATGCTAGTAATTACTCACTTCATGGAGATAATATACAAAAAAAAAAAAAAAGACGTTTTGTCTAACAAATAATTGATTTACACTAAAACATGTCACTGCAGATCAGCATTATCAGGAACAGCAAGGTTACAGTCATGGTCTGAATGTCAGGGTATGAGATGGTGCGTAAGTGTCCACTGTGTTGGCTGATATGAAACTAAAACAACAAAAACCATGAATATACAAGAGAACAGCTGGAGAATAACTGTCCACTGTAGTGACTTATGTATGACAGAGTTAAACTTAAATGCTTGATTTGAATGGAATTGCTATTCTAAGAACAACACGCTAAATGCCAAGTTAATTTCACTTAAAATTTGTTGCAATGTCAATTGCTTTGTATAATCGTTAGACTTAGTATCACCAGTTGATTGGACTCAATTCCAAGTTGATTTAAATTAAAATCTTTTGCAATATAAATTGCTTTGTAAAATTATTCAACTTAATATATTGTAGCATGGATGGAAGTTAGGCAGGAAGTTAGCTCACTGTAATTTGCAAGTACAGGAAGTGGTTTTTATTTGGAAATGCATAAAAATCTATTTTGAATAAAAATGATTTTAACTCTTTCATGCATAGTGGTCACTACAGTGGACAGTTAGTCTCCAGCTGCTCTCTTGTATATTCATGGGTTTTGTTGTTTTAGTTCCTTATCAACCAACACAGTGGACACTTATGCATCATCTCATAAACTCCAATTCATACCATTATTGTAACTTTGCTGTTCTTGGTTGGTTCTTGAGTGGAAATCAGTTGTTAATATTTATTTTTTGCATATTATCTCCATGAAGTGAGTAATAACTAGTATTAGAAAATGTTAAAATGTGAGAAAACATCAGATTAGTTGCATTAAAGATGGTTTCATTTCACTGTTTTCATATCACTTTATGATATTGGGTTTTAAATACATGTTTTTTTGCTTCAAGAATAAAATTCATGGTGTAGCTGAGTGGACATGTTTGTAACTCCATGAAAAACAGGTTGATTAAAAAAAAAAAATCACATTGTTTTTTTTTTCATGCCTAAAGAGGAATAAAAAACACTCAGGAAAAAGAGAAAAATCTTGATTAAGCTTCTCATAATTCATGCATGAAAGGGTTAAATGAACAGTAAAGTCATTGTTCTTCCTATGGCTCTGACTCATGGTGCAGCTCTACAAAAACACAAAAACAAACACAAAAAGGCCAATAAACACTGACATACACATATTAAGTCCAAATTAACACTAACACCACAACCCCGCTGAACCCCTGCACAGAAAAAGAACACATTTTCAACAACATGCCCAATACCCACAATGCAATGCGGAGATAAAAAGGTGTGGTCATGACAAAAACTTAGTGATTTAATTCCATTCAATTTAAACTACATCTACAAATTAGTAGAATATACTGAACATTTTATAGTAATGGAATAAAACTGAAATCATTTAAGTACATCGTAATTAAAGCATTTTAGTAAATACAAAGTCCGGGCTTACAGTGTACTCTTGTTCTGAGCCATTCCAAAATTAACCCTTTCATGCATAGTGGTCACTACAGTGGACAGTTACTCTACAGCTTTACTCTTGTATATTCATGGATTTTGTTGTTTTAGTTCCATATCAGCCCCCACAGTGGACACTTATGCATCATCTCATAAACTCCAATTCACACCATTATTGTAACTTTGCTGTTCTTGATTGGTTCTTAAGTGGAAATCAATTGTTAATATTTAGTTTTTGCATATTATCTCCACGAAGTGAGTAATAACTAGTATTAGAATATGTTAAAATGTGAGAAAACATCAGATTAGCTGAATTAAACATGGTTTCATTTCACTGTTTTCATATCACTTTATGATATTGGGTTTTAAATACATGTTTTTTTGCTTCAAGAATAAAATGCATGGTGTAGCTGAGTGGACATGTTTGTAACTCCACGAAAAACAGGTTGATTTAAAAAAAAAAAAAAAAAAAAAAAATCAATCACATTGTTTTTTTTTCATGCCTAAAGAGGAATAAAAACACTCGGGGGGGGGATCTTGATTAAGCTTCTCAAAATTCAAGCATAAAAGGATTAAATGAACAGTAAAGTCATTGTTCTTCCTATGGCTCTGACTCATGGTGCAGCTCTACAAAAACACAAAAACAAACACAAAAAGGCCAATAAACACTGACATACACATATTAAGTCCAAATTAACACTAACACCACAACCCCGCTGAACCCCTGCACAGAAAAAGAACACATTTTCAACAACATGCCCAATACCCACAATGCAATGCGGAGATAAAAAGGTGTGGTCATGACGAAAACTTAGTGATTTAATTCCATTCAATTTAAACTACATCTACAAATTAGCAGAATATACTGAACATTTTATAGTAATGGAATAAAACTGAAATCATTTAAGTACATCGTAATTAAAGCATTTTAGTAAATACAAAGTCCGGGCTTACAGTGTACTCTTGTTCTGAGCCATTCCAAAATTAATTAATTTTTAAATAAAATATTGAGGTAAATAAATAAATAAATAAATAAAAGTATAAACTTAATAAAGTTTGGTCTTGAACTAGTCCAGTATGGATCTGCCAAAGCTCTTGATTTCATCTGAAAATCTGAGCGATCCCTTGCACACAGGATGACATTTACACCAAAATGAATGACTCATGTTCAGTCATGTTAGATAATAAGTAACACATTTGTAGAGAACTTCACTGAATCGACATTTTTAGCTCTTATCAGTCTCTCTCTTACATCTCTCCAGTTCACAAATTATCACCGAGTGTACTCTATCAGACTCTTCCTCATCTAACTACAATACCCTCTTGCATGTCCCACTTATTCCTTTCCCATCATCCTCCATGTCTCCCTCTCTGTTTCGCTGCCTCTCTCGTTCTGATTATCTCCTCTCCCCCTCTTTCTTTCCCTTTCTGGCTCACAAATCTTGAAAATTGAGATCTGAAGGATGGTGCTCGGGGAAGCTGAGATACAAGGCTACCACTCTCAGCCAAATGAAGATGCGTTTTTTCTTTTTTTTTTTGGTACAGCGAGGAGGCGAACAACCTACCCAACGTATCTGTTCACTTTATACTATCTTCACTTATTTCCATTTTATTCAGACGCTAACACATATCACAGCTGTAATATCTGGAGGGGGCTGTATCGCTTAGATTTTTTTTAGGACACTGTATACACACCATATACCGCATATAAGGAAGAACTTTAATATATATATTAAATATGGACTGGGCTTGAATTTACATTTTGATTCCTTTTGATTATATACGGCTGTGTCAGTTTTTCACACAGCTCAGGACAATTTCATGCATTTCCATCCAGCTCAGCACCACCAGTGCATCACATGTAACGCTGGGGTCCTATACTGTTCACCTGACAGTCTGTGTAAACTCCTATTCAGCATATAAATGTTATACACTTGTGACATTTGTATACGTATACATAGATGTGGCAAGCAGCAGAGTACAAAGACTTCATTACAATATATTTTTCTGAATATATTTTTCCATTTTACTTGATTTTAACCCAACACATCTGACAGAATAAGTCACTGATCGTTGATAACAAAAAAAAAAACATCTACATAACCATTACTGTGATAACGTCATAGCTAATGTCTGGCTAAAAAAAAAGGCAAAAAGAAAGAGTTAAAGTAAGAAAATCAGCACGTGTATCCTCAGTTTGATACAGGTGATGACGATTAGTCTTCTGTGTGCACCTCCAAAACCACCTCCTTCTGATGAATGTTTCTATTTAACAAAGTCAACCACCCTCCATTACATTTACTTCCTTTATTTGGAAGTGCTATTGCGCAATAAATAAAACTAGAAAAGCACTCAGAGAGCGCAGACCTCTGCCAAGGCAGATCAGTCCCCCCTCATCACCACCAAAATGTACTCATTTGTTCCTTGTGCCAGTATCAACATTTTCTGAAAATTTCATCAAAATCTGTCGATAACTTTTTGAGTTATCATGCTAACAGACAAACAAACAAATTAACTAACTAGAAAAGCGCTCGGACAGCTCAGACCTCCGTGAAGGCAGATCAGCCCCCCACCACCACCACCACCACCACCACCAAAATTTAATCATTTATTCCATGTACCACTCTCAACATTTCCTGAAAATTTCATCAAAATCCGTCGATAACTTTTTGAGTTATCTTGCTAACAGACAAACAGACAGAAAAACCCTGATGAAAAACATTACTTCTGCCGTTACACTTGGCGGAGGAAACAAACAGACAAACTCCGATGCAAAATATAGCCTCCTTGGTGGAGGTAATAAAGACTCTGACACGAGAGCTGCACAGTATATCATTTGAGCATCAACATTCCAATGTACATGTGTGCAATAGTCATATTGAATGTCCTGCAATGTAGGAGGCAAATGAACTCAACGTGTTCTCATCTAATTTCAAGGGTGATGTGACATGACGTGGAGTTAGCATGTTCTCCCCGTGTCTGCGTGGGTTCTCTGCAGGTCCTCCGGCTTCCTCCCACCATCCAAAGACATGCACTAATAGGTTAACTGGTTCATCTAAATTGCCCATAGGTGTGAATGTGAGAGTGATTGTTTGTCTCTATATGTTCAGCCCTGCGATGAACTGGCGACTTGCCCAGGATGTACCCCACCTTCGCCCCTATGTAGCTGGGATAGGCTCCAAGCGACCCCCGTGACCCTAGTGAGGATAAAGCGGGTTCAGAAAATGAATGAATGAATGAATGTGACACAGACTGCACGCAGAGATCCACGGATCACAATAGTTCTAAGTCAGTTTGTTGTGAGTCGGTGATAACAACATTGAAAAACTAGAAGCACTTGGAGAGCACAGACCTCCGCCAAGGCAGATCAGTGGCCCCCCCATCCCCAACCACCACCAAAATTTAATCATTTGTTCCTTGTGCCAGTATCAACATTTCCTGAAATTTTCATCCAAAGCCATCCATAACTTTTTGAGTTATCTTGCACACAGACAGACAGACAGACACACAGACAGACAAACAGACAAACCAACGCTGGCAAAAACATAACCTCCGTGGTGGAGGTAATGAACAACAAACAAGAGAAAATCACCGGAAATGAAGACTTGGTGCCAAAAAAAAAGCAAATCAGTTTATCTGGAATTCTTTCGGCTACAAGAAGGATGAAATTGAAACACATGTTCTGTGTCAACCGTGCCTTGCACCTGCTGCTACAACAAGAGCTAACACAACTAATTTGTTTGACCATTTACATCACCACCACACAGCTACTAAATCCTCCAGAGTATTTTTTCATATCGCAATATGTATCACAGGGTTAAAAAAAAAATTGCAATGTCAGGTTTTTGAACTGACTCACTTGAACTGAAATGTATTTCTACTCATCTGTGACTTAATTTTTGAGATGAGAAGTTTTTCCCTACTATTGCGAAACAAAACTTATGCAGGGAAGAGCTATTTTTTTTTTTTTATGTTTGTAGCCAAAAGTCAGGGTTATTATGTGAAACATACTGTATATTTGGCCACAACTGTTATTTTTTTTTAAACAAATTAAAATGTCATGAATAGTGGATGCATCCAGTTGCAATAATGGTTCTTGTTGAATGATGTTAGTGGTATTTTGTGGCTGCAAATGTTTTGGAAGTGAATGGAAATGGATCCATTTTGTTGTTTAAGCATGAGCAGATGCTGCAGCAGCAGTAAGACTGATTTCAATTTAAATGGATGGAATAATAACAGACGTTGTGCTCTGATTTGCAGAATGGAATTAATACATTGCCTTTATTTTATTCAAAGTTAGAACCATTTACTAGTCTTGACATTGGGCAAATATTGAAATGTGATTCAAAGCAACTCATTCAATTTTTTTACTTTTGTGCTTTTGCGCTACAAAAGCACATATTAGTCAGGCTTAAAGGCTCTAAAATGTAGTCAGTGTCTCACATACTGTGTGTATAATGTAATAACTCCTCCATTTAATGACCTTTTGTCTTGCATTGGCTATAAAATATTCTGTCTCTGCAGCAGGCGTCTATTTCCAACACATCAGCACTGGCAAACCTGAAATTACAGGTAATTTGCTATGTTTTTTCTTCAATTTTACAGCCAGTCAGTCAGACCTCCATTTTTTGTATTATGATGAGACAAATATGAGACTCAGCTACTGTCTGCTCAGAATGTCATATTTAGTAAATAACTATCTAATGTGATATTTTTTTCTCTTTTACTTAGATGCACTGAAGCATATGTCCAGCTAACAGAAATAATAGTTTGTCTGTTTTAACAGTAAACCCATGGCTGCATAAAAAATACACACCAAACTAACTTCTCATGCCACGTTTGTTAATGTGTAGCTGAAATTCAGTGACAAACAGTGCTGTAATATATGATAATTAGACAAAAAAGAAAAAAAAAAAATCTATTGATTTCTCAGTCACCAGAAAAATGCAGAAAAACATAAAAAGTTCAGTCAGTTTTAGAAAAACTGACTGAAATAAAGCATTTTCGTCCCAGTTACCAGTAAAGTCAAAATGCACTGCGCGCGGCTGCAAAATTGCAAAATTGAAGAAAAAAAAAAGAAAGACAGGATTTAACCCATAAAGACCCAAACATTCACTGATATAAAACATTTAATACCTGTTGATCCACTTATCCGATTAATCCATGGAAATAATTGGTGTAAAATATAGTTTGTTGTCTTTTCATGGTCATCAAATATGACCAATCTGGACATTCAGAGACTCCGTAGTTACCATGGGAACACCATCATCTTCTACAACATTGATTCACCAGTAAAACCCATGGAGTTGGATGAATGACAATAGTGGGAGAGGCTTATTTTATGCTCAGTTACTGATATATTTTGCACAGTAATATATATATATATATATATATATATATATATATATATATATATATATATATATATATATATTTTTTTTTTTTTTTTTTTTTTTTTTTTTTTCCAGTTTTCTCTGTTTTGGATACAATAACCCTCAATTTCAATCTGAGCTGAACATCTACATAAGTACTTTACTTTACTTTTATGCATTTGGCAGAGGCCTTTTTCTAAAGCGACTTACAGGGGAAAACCAATCAAATCACTCAATCAGTCAAATTCTATTTATATAGCGCCAGATAACAACAAAAAAGTTATCTCATGACACTTTATATACAGAGTTGGTCAAAACCAGACTCAAGCCAATTTACAGAAACCCAACAGAATCATCCAGGAGCAAACACTTGTGACTGGTGACAGTGGTGAGGAAAAACTTCCCTTTAACAGCAGAAACCTCGAGCAGACCCAGTAGTAGTTGTACATTAAGTGTGGGGAAAAACTTGATTTTCACTTAAAAATGCAAAATACAGAGCATAATATCAGAGTAAATGGTGATAACTCACTTATGAAAGGTTAAAAATACAGAAAAAAATGTATTTGGGAACTGCCAAAAAAGCAGCACTGGGTCTTTATGGGTTAAGAATCTAATTCTCTTCTCTAGCATCAATGTCCCTGGTTTTGTGTATCCCCCATTTTCTCTGAACACATCTGGGTGCTTCTGTGAAACTGGGTTCATTTTGATGTCTGGCACTTTTCCAGCTTTTTAGACCCAATAATAAAAGAGAAATGTGGACATATTTCCCCCCAGGATGGATCTAAGGATGACCTCAGATAAATGCAGAAAAAAAAAAAAGTTATACTCTTGCTCTGAGCCATCGCAAAATTAATTAATTTTTAATCAAATATTAGGACCAAAAATAGGACCCAAACTGGGACTGGAAAAGCTACCTAGGTGTCAGTGCATTTTATCTTGACCACATGGCTGGAAATTGTCTTATATAGCACTATAAATACAGACACTGTGTTAAATGTGTCAATCCTAGTGGTTTTTCTCATCCAAGCATGCAGGTTTTTCATGCATCTCAGTCTCATAAAAGGTTTCGCATGTAACCCATTGTGTCCACTCACGTTACATGCAGAACCTGCCCATTTAAACATAGATAAATCACATGTGATTTTGCAACAGCAGTCATTTTTGTAAAACACTGCGCCTTGCATAATTACTTCAATTCCCAACATGTACCTGTGAGAGAATAAACAGATATTCTAAAAAAAATAGTAGCGTGTAATTTTTGTGTCCTTTTTACTGTTACATGTGGATTTGTGTCTTCACCTTCTGAGACCCAGGAAATGTGAGCAAAGTACAAGCTTTTTTTGTTTTTTTATTAATCCTTTCATGCATGAATTATGAGAACCTTAATCAAGATTTTTTTCCTGAGTGCTTTTATTCCTCTTTAGGTATGAAAAAAATAATGTGACTGAAACTTTTGTTTTTTTATCAATCTATTTTTCATGGAGTTACAAAAATGTCCACTCAGCTGGACACCATGTGTTTAATTTTTGAAGCAAAAAAAAACAACATGCATTTACTGTCATACTGTGTGAAAACGATGAAATAAATGTTTTTCTTTAATGTTGCTAATCTGATTTTTTCTCACATTTTAACATACTATAATAGTAGTTATTACTCACTCAAATAATATGCAAAAAACAATAAAACAACAATTAAAAAAAAAAACAAAAACTGTTAATTACAGTCTAATAACAATTAGCAATTGATTTACACTCAAATATGTTGCTGCATATCAGGTTTATCAAGAGCAGGAATGTTACAGTCATGGTATGAATTGCAGTGTATTATGGGATGGTGCATAAGTGTCCACTGTGTTGGTTGATATGCAAGTAAAACAACAAAATCCATGAATATACAAGAGAACAGCTGGAGAAGAACTGTCCACTGGAGTGACCACTGTGCATGAAAGGGTTAAATAACTGCCTAAATTGGAAACATCATGATGAAACAGTTTTTTTCAGATGCAGTTTTTAAAATTTTTATGGAATGTCCTTTGTAGTGGACAGTTTTCTTTTCTTTTCTTTTTCTTTTTTCTTTTTTTGTATAGAGTTGTGAAACTCTTTTCCACAAATGTGGACAGAAAACCCATAGCTGGTTCTTAGGAGGTTAAAAAATGATATAAAAAATATAAAAATGTGTTTTATCTGAAAAATAGTCTTTTATCTCAGTAATTTTTTTTTTTTTTAAATAAACCTAAAGTGCTTCCAAACTTGCTTCATAATATTAGTCTACATCTGGTTTGAATTTTTAGGCCCCATGTCCTGTTTTTAGGGACCAGTTTCATGGAAGTACCTATCTTCGTTATTGAGAAAAATATATTTCTAGTTCATATTCACTACTACATTACAAAGACATATTTTATATCCAGGCAAATGAGCTGCAGCTATCCCAAAAAAGCCGGTGAACTAGAGGTCAGAGAGGGTTTTCACACAGACACTGATTTGACAGCAGCAGAAGAATAACACTGACCTCCCCATCAGTCGTGCGTACATGTTCTAGTGTGTGCGTGTGCAGTCTCATGGCCTCCAAAGAATGCTTTGTCACGTCATTCCGGCGGGCAGAGCGCATTTTACCTTCCTCAGTTGAAGGGGCGGCTGCATAATTCACCCGCGGCAACAGGGACTCCAGCGATGATTGAACATAATGACGTGTGAACCCATTAAGCAGCTAATCAGAAACAGCAATGAAACCGATGATGATGAAGGTGGTGCTGACGGTGAGAGCTTCATCCCAATCATCATCGCCTTCACCCCTCCCTCAAAGGAAAAATAAAGTCTCACTCTGCTTCCTGGGGAGTTTAACCCATAAACACCCAGTGCTTTTTCTGTGGCAGTTCCCAAATTTTATTTTTTTTTTAAAAATCTATTTAATCATTCTAAATTGATTTATGACCATTTATTATAATATTATCCTCTGTATTTGGTGTGTTTTCAGTGTAAATCATGTATTTTCCTATATTTAATTTTCTGATCATTTAGATGTTCATAAAGGTTCAGAGTAAATACAAAGGTTATTACGTAAAATCAGAAAAAAAGGAAAAAGTGACTTTTTTTGACAAAATCTATCCTTAAAAGAACATAAAACCAAGTGTCTACATCCACTGTCATTTGTCAAACTACACGGATTTTACTGGTTAAGAAATGCTGTAATAACTATATTTTCTGATCATGTAGATGTTCATAAAAGCTCAGATTAAAGTTGTGTTACTTTTTCAACAAAAAAATACCATTAACCCTGTAAAGCCTGAACCATTAAATCATTGACAGCAGCAAGAGAATTTCACTTGACAAGATTCTTGAATTAAATCTAGAAATAAGTATGTCCACAGATGTATGAACACTCAAAATAAGAAATTACATCCTAAAATAAGATACATTTTCTTTCTTTCTTTCTTTTTTTAAATCTTGGTAAGAACCAAATAATTTGCAGCACGCTGCAAAAAATCAAAATCTTACCAAGTGTATGTTTCTCATTTCTAGTCCAAATATCTCGTCACACTTAAAATAAGACATAATCACCTAAAGAGTAACTTTTCAGTGAGATATAAAAACTTATTTTTAGACAACAGATCTTGAAAATGTTATTTCAAGAAATCTGACCAAAATAATTTTAATTTTTTAAAATGTTTTTTCAAATATCAATTTCCATGTATGAGTTTCAATTTTGTATACGTCGGGTCTCAATGCTCAAATATTATTATTTTTGAACAAACAAAAACATAATAAAACTCAAACATGTCTAACAAATTGGTAATTCCTTTTCAAAACTGGCAAAGTTCTTCCTCCTTCCTCATTAATGACAGTCTTGTAGTGTCACTGGAAAGGCCTCTGGTGAATGAATTCCTCCCCCTGGTGGATTATTTGTGTATTGCATGTATCTAATTGTATACATCAGGCTTTTCAAGAAAAAAAAATATCACACTGATCATGTAGAGGGCTTCAAAACTCATGATACATTTGGTGTTATAGGGTTAATTTAACTTATAACAAGTGTGTCCATCCACCATCATGAATCCAACTCCATGGGTTTTACTGGTGAATCAATGTTGTAGAAGGTGATGGTGTTTCCATGGTAACTACAGAGCCTCTGAACGTCTAAATGGGTCATATCTGATGACCATGAAAAGATGACAAACTGTATTTTACACCAATTATTGACATGTATTGAGAGGATTATTGGATCAACAGGTATTGAACAGTGGATATCAGTGGATGGTTTTGGTCACCAGTGGCTGTTTGGGTCTTTATGGATTAATTTCAGTCCAAAAGATGGGATGGAAAGAATTCCTGCTCAAAATATGCCGCCACAAATGCAAGAGGATGTTTATGAATAATGCAGCTGCAGAGAAGGGAAGGCAATGTCTCTGCACTTGTTGAATTCATTTAGTGTGTGTTCACTCAGCTTTAAGGATAAACTACCAATGAATTGATTTTAGTGTGAATAAACACGCTGAGCAGGAGCCAAGGCCCAGGTCTGCACTGAAACCGTCATGAGATGATGATAACTCTTATTCAACCTGTTTGCAGTACTTGTTTGTTTGTTTGTTTGATTGTTTTTATTTTACATCAATATTGACTCACTATGTGTATTGACTTTCAACCATCATATGTTCAAAAATTGATAAAAAGACAAAGAGTTATTGGTTCAGAGATTTAACACCGCAAATTATATGATTTTATTCACTGAGTGTCAATGAAAGTGGGTCAGACTTAAAAAAAAAAAAAAAAAAAAAGTCAAAATTAGAGCATAAAAACCACCATAAAGGAAGGAAAACCAATAAACTCAACCCAATTTTCTCTAAATCACTTTAAAGGACCTCGCATCGATCGCTAACACACTCAAAGTGGATGATTATACAAAGCATCAAAACATACATTTTGTAATAACAAGTACAAATCCATTTTCTACTTTGAAATTTGTTTGTAAGTCTGTAAACACACTTCCTGCAAAACTCTACAAACGGTTTCCTCACTAAACCCTTCGCTCAAGAATAAAATATTGAGCAATCAATGGGTATTTTTTCAGCACTTCTACATGAAGCTTCAGAAATAATGCTGGTTGACTTTTGAGTGTTTGGGCGTGACTTGCCGATGTGAATAAGTGTATGTTAAAAATCCGGTACTGGTCATCTGACATCTGTAAAAAGTGACAAAAGTATCACAACAAACAGGAATCCCAAAGGTAAATTTTGTTATTTTTGTAATCTGCTAAAATTTGCTTAGAGGTCTTATTTCTGTCTTTGTGCATAAGAAATCAAAATAAGTGAATCCCCAGAGGAAGTTTGTGTTGGTTGTTATGGAAATGTTCAACTGATAACCCACACACA
Source organism: Sphaeramia orbicularis (assembly GCF_902148855.1). NCBI lineage: Eukaryota > Metazoa > Chordata > Actinopteri > Kurtiformes > Apogonidae > Sphaeramia > Sphaeramia orbicularis. The sequence continues at coordinate 47,038,764 of NC_043970.1, read as the reverse complement.
AAGAGGAGGAGAGAAAGTTAGAGTTAAAATAAATAAATGCATTTATTGAGAAGTCAATCACAGAGAAACTCTGTAAGTGAAGTCTGATTAAACAAGAGAAAACTAAAGATTATATAGAACCAAATCCAACCCCCTCAAACTATGATGTCATTCCTTACGTACATCGTACCACCCCATACTACTCCTTCTCTGCTCCGTGAAGAGGTCATGATGACCTCTTCACTCTAACCTTGCTTGGATCCAATCTGGAGTGCAGGCGCCATCCTCTATCTACACATTCAGACATTTAGGTGTTTGGGTTTTAACTCAAGGCAAGAACTCCGTTCCTGGGTTGGGGGTGTTACAGAGTGGTAAACATCACACATAATGAATAATGACTCAGCATTAAAAGAAGATGTACTAACAGTATAAAATATAGAGTATAAAATAAAAAGTAAATTTTTCCACCACATGGTAAATGCAAGTTCTGCAAATGTACAGGATTTCAGTTCTGTTGCAACATGTTGATGGTCATATGAACTATGTTTTCAGCTCAAAAATGTCCAATTTCATCACAATTAATGCTATGTTTTCATGTCACAAATGGCCATGTTATATTTGAACTGAATTTACCTGAAAAACAAATTTTCTATTCTTTTAGATTCCCCAATTTTTCTTACAAGATTCTCTCCTACATATCACATGTTTTATTTTTACAGGTTCAATATGGAGTATGGTGCTGATCCATCCTGCTTATGTTACACCAATACATACATGAAGAATGTCACACATCACTTTTTAAATCAACAGTTTTCTAATAATAAGCATTTTTACAAAGAAATAACAATTATATATTGTTATTTACTCTTTAGTATGATGATAAACTATACAATAAATAATTCTGATCCTAGTTTTTGCACAGGGATCATTAGTGTAAACGGTGATATGGCTGCCGAGCATCAGTATGATGGGATCTGTAACAACCATGTCACATCCGTCCACTGCCACATTTAGTGTTTTTGTGTCAGCTGTTATTGTTTTAGATCCACAATACTAACATTTATGAATAAGAGGAGAATTAGCAATAGTAAGTATATAAGTTTATTACTAATAAAGTACTGGTACTGACCAGAGCATCATGGGTAATGTCACGTCCGTCCATCAGCAAAAGTTTTCACATACACGTGCTATTCAAAATCCAATATTTCTGAAAATGTAGCCTCCACTGTCAAATAATATCAGTAGTCTGTGCACAAATGGATTAGCATTATTTCAACACAGTTCTATGCATTTCTTGGAACTTTTTTTTTTTTTTTTTTGACAAAAATGGCCACTCATTTGACCCCCTGAGTAAATTTTAGCCGTAATATCCTATTTAAAAGAATGTCATGGATCACACCTTTAATAAGAACCATGACTAATAAGACACATTTGCCCTAAAATATTTACTTTGTCATTATTAATAACATTATGTCAAAAAAAACATTCCTAATGTTTTTGTATTTATATATTCTGATTGAAAATTCGCCTCCATTGTTGTTTACATCACAATGCATTCTGGGTAGTGACATCAAATGGTTGTTCTAAGCCAGCTTTCCTTGTGAGGAAAAAAAGGTTGGCATTGCGTTTGACTTCAGCCTTCGATTATAGCCCGACGCACCAATGAGCTCTTTAACCAGCTGTGGACGATGACAATCCGCAAAAGCGTAAGGGCTGAAATGACGGGAACACTCTTTTCATTTCCCTTGTCTTCTTTAGACTGGAAGTTACAACCAAAAGTCGCAAAGTGAGGCATTTTGTGATTGTTTTTCTCCTTAAAAATAGTTGAGTAGTTGTACGTTAGCTGTTGACTCAAGTACAATCTTTTGATGTCCCAGAATGCAATGCACGCACAAAATAATGGCTGCTCCCGTTAACAGAATTATGCTGTAAACAAAGAGAATTTTTATAAATAACACACATATTTATATACTTTTAACAATTTTATTTAGTCGTACAGTTCAGTCTTAGTATTTTAAAACCTATTTGTCTTTATAGTCGGGGTTCCCTTTAAAACTGAGTGGATCTGGGGTTATCCTGGACTTTCAGCTACTTCAAAACTGTCCTGGTGGTATTGCTGAAGACCGGGCTTTGTTATTTTATTATCTTTATTATCTTGTGTTCATGAAGTTACCTTACTCACATTGGCGACTCATTTATTGTCACAGCAGGTATGTGATGCCGCTGCCAGCTATGAGTACCAACCTGCACATCAACACAACTGTTTCTGCTAAATTCGGATCATTCAGCAACACTAAAACAACCTAATTTTAAGATTCAAACACTAACTGTGAACAGGTTTCAAACACCTAAGAGTCACATTAATACCTGGAGCACAATTTGACAGCCATTTCCGTAGATTGTTATGGACAAAAAGCGCTTGAGAAGGAAAAGAAGCAAAACAGTTGAAAGTTGAGGATGATTGTGGAAACATTCATGTGTGCATGTGTGCTCATTCATTCAAGGGATTTTACTTTCTGCAGTTTTTAACCCTTAGGGGTCCATGGTCATAGCCCCGTAACTGAATCACATGACATTTTCAACACTTCGTAGCATCGAAAGTCGCTCATGTAGACCACTGGAGATTATCGCATTCAAAAGTGCAGACTTGAAACACTTTTTATTTGATGTTGATAGAGCAAAGACAACCAGAGATATGACGGTTTGAAACCAAAGCAAACAAATGACAAAGTATTATTATAGCGACATAAAGCAAGTGTTATATTTCTTACCATATATTCGTAATTTTTTGTCCTTCCAAAACCACAGACTGCATTAGCATATCAGGTAAGGGTGAGAATGACCCCATCTGAAACAGATGTGGAAACTAGGAGGACCGGGGGGGGGGCATGTTTAGAAAAACGGAGACAATGCCGATGTAAAGATGTGTTTTTATGTCAAATATTTGAGTATTGTTTTAATTTATTACAATTTTGATTTTATATACCTAATATTTGGAACCAATATTCACTTTTAAAGTCTTTGAAAAGGTTCGTTAAGCATCTTTGTGTCATTTATGCAATCAATTGTATACATTTTTCAAATCAGATTTTTTTTGTGTGTGTGTTTTTTGTCCTTTTGTGTTGATATAGTAGGTTAAAGTGAAAAAATAATAGGCAGATGAGATAGATGAAGTTGTGCTGAAAAAAAAAGATACCAAACATGGGTATAATAAACATTTCTTTATATAATATATAAAGACAAAATCAAAAGTACTCAAAAACGGCCAAAATAGGCTCAGACCCCTAAGGGTTAATTAGGAAAATGGTGAGGAAAAATGAAACAGTCAAGACGGCCTGAAGAAAAAGAAACAGACCTTAGATGCAAAATGAAGGCAAACTGCATTCAAGTGCCAACATGTCATTAACCTCTTTAGCCCGATCAGCCCGCCCACTGGCCGAAAAAATTATATTAATATTCATCTACTATAAAAATATAATAAATCAGGACCATGGATGTTTTTTTTTTTTCAACTTTTGCTCAAAGTTTAGACCCTAATGTTGATAAAAGTAAATCAAAAGTGTATTTTAGTGCAAACTTTAATGTTCAAACATGATTGTTAACTTTTGTGGGGTGAAATATACGCTATTAAAAATATCTGATACGAACAATTAATTTATGCATATCACCGTCAATAAAGACAGGCGAGGATAAAAAAATTCTAATTTCTCTTTTAGTTTGTTACAGTTTACTCAAGCATAGTAATAGATACAATATTTTAGACAATGGGAATAGATTCTGTGAGGTCTCTAAATGTCCATAGACACCAAGAACATCCATATGAACCTTATTATTGTGAAGTAATTCTTCATTTTCTTTGGGTTTGCCTTTTTAGGCGTTTTTCACCTGAAAATACGGTCAGGGTTAAACAGGTTAATGCAAAATTTTTTGTGATTAACTCTTTAACCTCCTAATACCCACTGTTCACATTTGTAGACAAGAGTTTCACAATTTTATATAAAAAAAAAAAAAAAGAAAGAAAAAAAAACTGTCCACCACAAAGGACATTCCATAAAAATTTTAAAACTGCGTCTGAAAAACTGTTGCATCATGATGTTTCCAATGTAGGCACTTACTTAACCCTCCGGTATCCGGGTGCGCTTTTTAGGCACACTTTGCACTTTGTGTTAAAAAACTTCATATTATTTTTCACAATTTAAATAAGGTTAGAATCCAAAAGTTGTTCATTTTTGCATGATCTTTAGAACTCTGGCCACCAACTAAAGTTTGCACATCGTAAACAAAAGAAAATGACAAGACAAGCATCTGTCTCCCACGTGTGCCTAAAACGCACTATTTCTCCCTTTTGATATGTATGATTAGGGCTGACCTTGATTTACAAAAATAAAATCAAATTAGAGCAGAAAAATAAATCAATATATAATATTTAATAGTTTGATTTATAGGTGTGCATTTTATGCACACTTGGTGACAGATGCTAGTATTTCGGAACATTTGACCTAGCGCCAAAAATAATAATGCAAATTAACCAATGTTGGAGTTAATCACTGACATATGCCAGGATGAAAAAAATCAAATAATGTGATCCGCTTTTTATGTAGTTAATTGAAAAAATAATATATTTTTTTGTGTTTTTTGCATCTAAAAAAATGGTTTGTTTACGTTACAAACATGGCATTTAAAGGGTTAAAAAATGTGACAATTATTGAGTGTTTGGTATTTTTATTTACTGCTCAAGTTGATGAAATAGAAAAAAGTGTAAAAGAATTCAAAACAAAGTGTATGAAAATTTTTTTGACATTATTCCACATGTGCCTAAAAGGCACACTTGGTGCTTAGTAAGGGCCTTGCTGGACGGGATACCGGAGGGTTAATAAAAAACAAAAAAAGTTTGTACTTTGTTGACATGTCCTGGGTCTTAGGAGGTTAAACTGAACCTATTAAGGGTGCAATCCATTCTTTGTGAATTTAGCCAATTTATCACAAATAAAGTGAGGAGTTAGGGTATTTTTTTCCCTTAACAACATATGCAGCAGCTTGGTATAACACGGTTCCCAGCTCCCAGTCGTCCATGTTGCCAGATGGTGAACTGGTGGTACACAGAGTATCGATACTCTGTTATCGGCTCCTGAGTCCTGGCTGGCGTTAGTGCCAAAATGGCATTCCACGTCTGCCGAGCCAAATGCAGGATGCCATCATCCAGACAGTAAACGTCCATGTGGACCGTCCCTCTTAGACACCTCTCTGGATTCTGGCCACAATACTTATTTTGTAAATCTGTCAGCATGAGCCGGCAGTTTATGCATGTGCTGTCCTCTGCTTTGAACCTGTGCTCCTGTTGTTGTTCGCAGATATGAGTCATGCAATGCATCAGGTAGATGTGTGACCGCCATCTGATGGACTTCATCTTCATCCTCCCGTGAGTGTTGTGTATGGTTTAACCCTTTCATGCATACTGGTCACTACAGTGGACAGTTCTTCTCCAGCTGTTCTCTTGTATATTCATGGATTTTGTTGTTTTAGTTCCATATCAGCCAACACAGTGAACGCTTACGCATCATCCCATACACTGTAATTCATACCATTACTGTAACTTTGCTGTTCTTGATAAACCTGATCTGCACTAACATGTTTCAGTGTACATCAATTGTTATTTGTCAGAAAAAAAAAAGGGTTTTTTTTGCACATTATCTCCATGAAACAAGTAATTATTAGCATTAGAGTATGTTAAAATGTGAGAAAACATCAGATTTTATTTCATAGTTTTAATATCAATTTCTGATATTGGGTTTTAAACGCGTTTCTTTACTTCAAAAATTAACCCTTTCATGCATGAATTATGAGAACCTTTGTCAAGATTTTTTTCTTCAGTGTTTAGCCATGAAAAAAACAATGCGATCGAGTTTTTTTTTTTTTCAATGGAGTTACAAAAATATCCATGCATTTAATTTTTGAAGTATAGAAACATGTGTTTAAAACCCAAGATCAGAAAGTGATATGAAAACAATGAAATAAAAACATTTTTAATGCTGCTAATCTGATGTCTTCTCACATTTTAACATATTCTAATGCCAATAATTGCTCACTTCATGGAGATAATATGCAAAAAAAAAAAACTTCTTGTCTAACAAATAACAATTGATGTACACTCAAACATGTTACTGCAGATCAGGTTTATCAAGAACAGTAAAGTTACAGTAATGATCTGAATTACAGTGTATGGGATGGTGCATAAGCGTCCACTGTGTTGGCTGATATGGAACTAAAACAACAAAACCCATAAATATACAAGAGAACAGCTGGAGAAGAACTGTCCACTGGAGTGGACAGTGCACGAAAGGGTTAAATGCATGAACGTTTTTTTAACTCCATGAAAAAAAACAAAAAAACAACTTGATCACATTGTTGTTGTTTTTTTCATGCCTAGGGAGGAATAAAAACACTATAAAAAAATCTTAACTAAGGTTCTCATAATTAATGCATGAAAGGGTTAATATCTTTGGATACTGTTGGAAATAACACTATCAATCAATTGCACAGTGTTTCCTGATGTTCTAATGCTGTTGGACACAAGACAGTAGCTCAACTTGGCTGCCAGGTCAGAGTGACCCACCCGACAGATCAGCCAGAACCGGAAAACATGTTTGGCGAGAGGCGAACAAACAGGACTATCCCACACTCATGTCCAGCAAAGATTAGAAAGGTCATTAATAATTCTCTGGTTTCATGGTACACTGGAAAAAATCAAAATCTTACCAAGTGTATCTTTGTCATTTCTAGTCCAGATATCTCATCGCACTTAAAATCAGACATAATCACCTAAAGAGTAACTTTTCAGTGAGATATAAGAAGTTATTTTTAGACAATAGATCTTGAAAATCTTATTTCAAGAAATCTTACCAAGATAATTTTCACTTGTTCCATTGGCAGATTTTTTTTTTCTTTGTTTGAATTAACCCTTTCATGCATGAATTATGAGAACATTAATCAAGATTTTTTTCTTTATTCCTCTTTAGGCATTTATAAAACAATGAGATTCAATTTTTATTTTTTTTTTTAATGAAGCTATTTTTCATGGAGTTGCAAAAATATGCGTTTAATTTTTAAAGCAACTGATATACTGTGTGAAAACTATGAAATAAAAACATTTAATGCTGCCAATTTGATGTTTTCTCACATTTTAACATTTTAACACTACAAACAAAAAGTTATGGATATTTAAAATTTTTGGGCTATTTTTTTCAGTTGAGATTTTTGCACAACATTTTTTTTAACTTATTTTGTGTGTGAATTGAATTGAAACACATTTTTTTTTAAATGACCAGACATAGTTTTATTTAGAAATGGCAAAAATGACCAAAAAAAAAACAAAAACACACACACAAAAGAAGAAATATCCTTAACTTTTTGTTTGTAGTGAACCCCAATACTAGTCACTTCATGAAGATAATATGCCAAAAAAAAAAAAAAACAACCTTTTGTTGTTAATTACAGTCTTATAACGATAACAAGGAATTGATTTACACTCAAATATGTTAGATTTGGTTTATCAAGAACAGCCAAGCTACAGTAATGTTATCAGTTGCAGTGTATTGTGTCGGCTGATATTAAACTAAAATTAAAAAAAATAAAATCCATGAATTTACAGTAGAACTGCTGTAGAATAACTGTCTACTGTAGTGACCACTATGCATGAAAGGGTTCAGCAAAAAAAACATCTTGAACTAAAATGGGACAGGGTAGGAAAAAAATTACCTGGATGTTGATTTGGACACAGTACAGTCAGCACAAGTTGAGGAACTACACACTGTTTTTTGTTTTTTTTAATCCTTTGTTGCAAATTATGGAGGGTAGATTTAACATGATTGAGATCAGTAGATGACCTGTGCAATTATTACTAATTATTAGAGGTAGATAAGAAATAGATTGTACTAATCTGTGCAAAATGGGGGTAAAGTAAACCCACCTTTCCTACTGTATGAATGAGTATGAATATTTGGTGGTAGTTGGAGGGGTGCCTTGAAAAGCGCAATAGAAATCTAATCCATTATTATTATTATTATTGTTATTATTATTTTAGCCAATTTAGATTTGTATGTGTGAATGTGGGCGTATGTTTGTGGTGAGGCACTTGGTTGCTAGGGTCACCTGCACACCTGTGGGCATAGGTAGCAATCAGCCAGGCAGAGGTTATGTAAGGGATTTGAGCCATGGGAAGCCACACAGTTTTTTTTTTTAACAAAATATAGTGGTGATCTAGCTACAAAAATGCCACTTGAGAGATTTTGAAGACATTTCTAACTTGTGATGGTGAGTAAAAACAGAGTTTGCCATGGATGTGTGTTTAATACTTTACTTACTTGCAAATCTTAAAAAAAAAAAAAAAACACCTTCAAAAGGCCGGGTGCTGAATGACTTAAAACGAGCTCGTAAAGACAAAGACAAAAAAAATAATATGACACCCACACAGGTTCAGATAAAAAAAACTGTTTCGCTTCCCATAGTTCAAATCCCCCTGGTCTGATCACTTGTTTCTCCCTTACATAACCTCTGCCTGGTTACTTGCTACCTATGCCCACCAAGGTTAAAATAGTTTTGGATTTTTCATTATAGTTTAGTTTTATTTAGTTTTGACTTTTTTTTCTCTAATTCAGTTAGTTTTAATTTCTTTTTAGAGCAGGTTTGCCAGTTTTTATTCATTTTTGTTATTTTCTAAATGCTTAGTTTTAGTTTAGTTTTAGTTTTTTTTATATCTTTTCTCTTCTTCACCGTCAAATTCAAACAAATCCCAGACAGGACTCTGCTGCTTTCTTCCAACTTTAGTCTCCATGTTTCCACATAGAGTGTGGAAAAGAAGACGCCTCTAAACGACAAATGACGAGAAGTGACGGACCATGAAGTGTCGTATGGCGCCAGCAGCTAAAATTGCTTGAGGGATATAAATTGATTTCATATCAATCCAACATTGACAAAGATGAAAACGAAGGGAATTTTATCCATAATTTTGTATACATTTCAGTTAGTTTTGTAAGCACACAATACAGTTTCAGTTATTTATCGTTTTTTTCTTTTAATTATAGTTTTTATTTATTTCAGTTAACGAAAATGTTTTTACAATTCTAGTTTTCGTAATTTCGTTAGTTTTTGTTAACGATAATAACCTTGATGCCCACAGGTGTGCAGGAGGCCCTAGTAACCAAGTGGCTCGCCACAAATATACACCCACATTCACACATACAACCATACACACACAGCACAAATCTAAATTGGCTACAACAATTATTATTATAAAGTCAGGGAAAAATTACAGTAAAAGAGTGAAACATGACAAGTAAATCTCTGCACTGCAAAAAAGGGTGTCTAAAAACAAGATAAAAACACTAAATCTGAGGGAAAAGGTGTTCAAAATGAGTGAAATGATCTGTCCATGCAGAAAGAGAATTTCACTTGACAAGATTTTTGAATTAAGATTGTTAAACCTAGAAATAAACATGTCTACAGATGTATGAGCACTTAAAATAAGAAATTAGCCCTTCAAACAAGATGAATTATCTAAAACGTCTGAATCTAGTACAACAAAATACATTATCTAGCACTTCTAGACCTAAGTTGTTTTTGTTTTTTTTCTTGGTAAGAACCAAATACTTTGCAGTGTATGGGTTAAAACAAACATAAAATGCAAAGACAGTGTAACAGGCCCTTGTGTTTCAACACCCTGTATCGTGAAAACAGGTTTATATCCCATAATAATACTGTACTTTCTACACTACACTGAATGTGTATGGATGCAGAGCGACAGCAAATGAAATTCCCCTGGCATTATTCCTCTGTCTCTCCGTCTCCCTGATGAGAACATGGCTGCCAACAGCTGATCTGTCCCATTCTTCATCATCATCTCCACAGTTGATGCATGGCATACTCCCCCCCGCAACAATCCATTTCTTCATCTTCATCTTCATCTGTCTTTCTCTGTGTATCTACAAGTATTTTCAGTGTCCTTCGTCCATCTGCCGGATTTCCATCCTGTCTGCTTCGCTTTGATCTCCAGACCTGCTCAAGGCAACAATCACTGAAAAACAAAATGACACATACAGTACATACACACTCATACATACACAGTAACACACATCTTACCTTCATTAGTTTATTATCAGGCTTCACATTTATATTACTTACTTGGGTACTTAGAAAAGCACTATATAAAACTAATGTATTATTATGATTATTATGATGATGATGATG